>NC_085002.1:30840784-31440784 GCF_963854185.1 Sardina pilchardus | reverse complement strand
TTCAATAAAAAATTCAGTAGAGAAGGGTGTCCCATAGCGGGAGCAGTTCTTCTTGACCTACTGTATCCCCAGCTGGAAAAACATGTGATCACACCTGCATACACATCCGGGAGATGTAACACATTTAAAGCATATTTCATCAACAAAATCAACACATTTCTTCAGTGGCTGTGTGTGCCCTCCATTACTTTTTCAGTGGGATGACTGCATCAGAGATCTGTATGCACCACTGGAAATGGTTGCAAATGACTTTGATAATGGAAATGACTTCAAGGGACGCACCCCAAGTAATGCAGTAGAGGAACAAATATAATTTCCATCTGTAGGAATATGCTTCTTTATGAGTATGGAATACTTATTGGATAAATGACAACTCTACATCTGCAATTACATCACTTCTCTCACAGCACAATGCTTTGTTATTTTATTTATTTCATAATCTGTGCTCTGCTCATCTATGTCCTCACTGTCTCTGGATAGTTTAATGGTCTCCTCAGTGTATTTGATGGTGATAGAAATATAATCGTGTGTTTGCCTCACAACTAACTAAGTGTGCAGGTGATTTCTGTAAGTGAAAATACACACCCCTGTTGTACACCCCCGCAACCTTCTTTCTACCCTGACTGAATATCCAGTCAAGGATTTCAATGACATGGAAGCACTGGGGAAAACAACAGTAAACAAATGACAGAGAAATAAGCATGCTCAATATTCCTATTCTCAGCAGAAAGCATATTGATAGTGGATTGGGTAAGTAATACCAATACCAATACCAAAAAAAAACTGGGCTTCTCTCGAGAGGCATTAAGGCTCATATATTTCTCCTCTAAGGGAGTTTCACCATCCAGCCGGACCAAGGCATTTGCTGCAAGCCTCCTAAATAACTGTAAATAGACTTTTCAGAGAGGGCTTACCTTTTGTTGAGCAGTTATTGCTGAAGCTGAATTATGAAATGCCCATTTAACTCATCATGTGCTGTCCCTGAGGAGGTTAAAAGAAACACGTGGTTTTTTTAGCTATTTGAGTTATTTGAGTAATTTGTGACTAAATATCCACCAAGTTTCAGGACTGCCACACAAATAACTAGCCATGCTTTTCTTCAGCACTTGGTCAGGAATTCTTGAAACAAAGTGAACTTCTGCATTGAGTACAGATGGCTGCAAACAATGCATGCATACAAAAAGCCTTCATCTGAGATTAAACGCTTCTCTGCAACTGTGTCAAATCAAGACTGGCTGCGAATGTCAAACCAAACACTAATGTGTGGCAACCTATTTCTCCAAGGGCCATGGAGCTATTTGTTGGAAGTATTGAGCCTCCATCAGAGGCAACTCTTTTCCACTTACGTAATTATTATAAACAGTCAATTAATTATACACTCTAATTGAACCGAGTCACCCCTGCAGTGGGATACTTCTTGTTCTCTATTTTTAAAGAGGCAGACCTCTTTTGGTCAGTTACACTTAGGTCCCTCCTGTGTCCTCAACTACATGGCTATTGTAGATAGCATCTTGCAAGGCACTTTAATGGGCTTCTTACTTGTTGTTTGAGTCTGCCATTAGCATTATCAAGTTATTTATTCTCTGTGGTTCTTTCCACTGGCAAGCATTTTCCACTGCTTGGAGTGTAAGAAAGTGCTAGCTGTGATTTTCCATCATTCCGGCTGAACAACACAGTTTCCTTACTGAAACAGACAGGCACAGCAAAGGTTTTTTTTCTTCTGCACATTGAATATGTACCATTAGCGCAATCATTTAAAGTTATTAATGAATTTCACCATAGCGAGTTAAATAAATACATAAATAATTATACATCCTACTTTATAGGGTACACATATGTGAAATTCAGGAACAATGAAGTCTTTCCATTAACAATGGATTTAACCACTCCTCAAAGAAGTATAGAGCAAAGGGCCGGATCCTGATGACTATTTCATTTGTACTGTAAGGGCAACACCACTGGAGTAGCTCTGGAGGTCTAAGCGCCTCACTGGCCCATTGAGCTGAACAGTGCTGAAGGCACACGAAGCAGCCGTGCAGCCCAGGGCATGGCAGTGCACATGAATCCAGCTTGATGCGTGCACGCCTGCGGCAGCAAAGGCCAACCAGGCCACAAAAGAGAGCCAGTCACATGACGGGCCAGTTCGCTGTGATAATGCCTGATATGAGCAGACAAGGGCTGCTTCAAGTGATTAATGCTGTTGTGAGAAGTATTTTGGTGTGAGGCAAATTATTGCATTCTTCGTTGGATCTTTCGTTTCACTACGTAAATAAAGGGGTTGATTCGAGTCATTGTTAATCAAAAGTAAATACCAAATGGGCAAAATTACAACAATTGAGGGTAAGTATTATTCTGAGCCACAATCAAATGACTAGTTCTTTTCTAGCCGAAAAAACGAAATACATGTAAATTCCCTAATACCACTGGACTTCTCAATGTAGCAAGTCACCTGAAGGACACAGAAGTGAACCTTCATAAGTGGTTTGCAAATGGTGATAGAGTGATTAAATGTGTCATAACTGCACTGCGGGCAGGCTTCAGCCCGGCCACCGCTGTCGGAGAGGGAAAATATTGATTGGACCTTGGGTGACCTTATGTGTTAGTTTGATTGGTAGCCACTGACTGGAGATTTCCCCAGGGGACACGCCCATGCAACCCAGCCCACCTCTCAAAGGCCACTGCGGCCGACGACAAGGAGAACCCTCTCCAGCTCTCACAGCAAATTAGGGGAGCAGCCAAACCCTCACTGTGAATTAAGACCTGATCAGACCTCCAGGACAGCCAAAAATGTGCATTATTGTGGTATATCAATTTAACTACAAGCCAAATTTCCCGTTTTGAGTGCTAATCTAAGACCCCAATTTGTCCGGCATTTATTTAGTGCTTTTCTCGGCTCCTGTGAGCACCCAAAGCACTTTAGATATCATGCCTCACATTCACCCATTCAGACACCGATGGTGGAGGCTGCCATGCAAGATGCCAACCTGCTCATCGGGAGCACTGGGTTAAGTGTCTTGCTCAAGGACACTTCGACAGGGTCAGGAGGAGTTGGGCTCTAACCAGCAACCTTCCACTTACTACTCCTCTACCTCCTGAGCCACTGCCGCCCCAAGTAGAAATCACTAACTGACTTGTACCAACTACCAACTCATATACAATACTCTGAACAATGAGGAAGGCCAATAGGTAAGTCAACCTGAACCTCCCCTTTTTCCTCACTCCTTCCGAGTGTCAGTGATGGCTTGCATTGGATACCAAGGGCCATCCCACTAGGCCCACTGTCCTGTTAGCCAGGCTCTTTGTCACATCAATCACTGCACAAAGCTGAGATGAAGTCACTGGACTCCATTTTGGCAATGAGAAAACGTATGGTCAGTGGCGAAAAGCTTAAATACATTTAGGGGTGTGTCTAGTCCACAGGGTGGTTTTGTTACCAAACGTTGGCGCATTGTTCAGAAAGGTTGTTGTTGTTTCTTAATCAGTCATGGGTGTGTTCTGGGTTCTACACAGTTATTAACTTTCACTATTGACTGACCGGGGTTACAATCGAAAACGTAGCCTGAAAAAAAAAGCCTTATACCAATAATGTTCGAATGACTGAATACAAATCCTACTAAAGATATTTATCCTGCAGCGAAGTTTTTTGGGAAGGGTTGCATAGCGATTTTTAGATAATGCGCCAGACCACACCTTCTGCCAGACCCCTAGGCGCAAGGTTTAATGACAGTGGAACGCATATCGCAAAATCCACCACTGACTGGGTGTAAGATAACAATACGCTTTGGGTCACACTCTGCGCCACTTTGCACTGCATTTCTGATGGCCAAAATAGAGCCCATTGTGCATATGTGCGTGGGACATAGTTTAGCTGAGATATTTGTGTTAAAGCATGTCACTGGAACTGAGGGGTAAAACAACAATCATTTTAAAGGCACCTCTAGAACAGGCTGTGGAACCATCTCCACGAGTTCAATAATTATCTTCATGCCCATCTGGATAGGACAATAATACAGCTGACACTTTCAAATAACATTTACAAGCAGACCAGCTGGACTCTTAGATTGTGCATTGGGAATAGACTATGGGCTCTGTTATAAGCATTTATGGCATGTGGTGTTGAATTGTCATCATCTTGTATAGATATCATTGGAGTTGGATCATTCATCACTCAGCATGATGCTTTAACAAATCATCAGGATTAAAGCTCCTAATTGCCTGACCAGCCAAATCTGATCTGAGAACATTGTCTAAGAGCTCTAATTCTAATTGGCAAAGTAGAAGTGTAATAATAGTACAATACTCTAATTTGCAAAGCACTGCATTTTCAGGGATGTTTTCGCTATTATGAAGAAAGTCTCACGAATCTCTGAAAATCTCTATATTGCCCTTATGAATCAAATAAGAGTACTTATTTGAGTTAAACAAAACTTCCTGAAAAAATTTTTTCATAGGAATGCTATCTACTGTATGAAGCTATTATATGATGAATATTACTATACGACGTATACGTCATAGGATTTGGTTACATTTTGCAAATGCCCTACAATAGACAGTTATATAATTCAGTAGATTACAAACTTTTCATGTCAGAATTCTTGGTCTACCAGACAAAACTAGAGACCCGTCTCCACATACAGTATTTCATATATCAGATCAAACAATTAACCATTTAACTAGAAAACACCATAATGGCTGACATACAGAGGGGTGACTATTATGTTCTAATAATGCTCTAATAACGTCTTCTTTTTGTAAAATGTTTAATAAAATACTTGATGATCCTCTATGCCCTGATCTAATTTCTGATTTTCTGATATAAATGTTCCACCTCTTTCATGCCTTGGCTCCTGACAAATGGGAGTTTGGTACAGCACATTTTATTTTCCATTTTAAAGGATCACAGTCTTGCTTACGAAGTTTCCATTTACTTCAACTGAACTGAGAAGCCCTGTTGGCACTCCCAAGAAGTGAAAATGATCCACCGGTGTCTAAGCACACCCAAGAATGCTTCCCATCCCTACTCTCTGCTGTCAAAGTGCTCCTGCTCTCAGGGGAGAATGTCCAGACCAATCTGTCAGACGTACACACAGTTTCATCTGGGGATTACTTTTGTTACAAACTTTAAAAATGGGTCATTTTTCAGAGATCATCACGACTTCAGACCACATCTCATAGCATATAAAAAACTCAGGGTAGCATTATTATGAAACCAAAAGGGCTATTTATGCATGTTATATAATGCTACAAATCAATGAGATTAAAAAAAGACCATCCACAAGAAGTGCGCATGCACTTGTACCAGCATGAGCAGAACCTTTTACTAAGATACAGTATGGATAGACTTATGCCAAGAACTGAAGAATTATATAGAACTAAATAATAGTTACACCTATCTATCAATAAAAAAACAGATTATTACCAACAGAAATATGAATACATTTTCAAGTTACAAGTTAAAATGCTCTATAAAATAGTAACATTGAGTATTTACCTCCAACATTAATAATTTACTCACAAAGCATTGATCAAATAACGAAATATGTGGTCACACATCACCCTCACTACACCAAAAACTATAACTCCCAAAACAATACAAGTATAACTCAACAATATCAATTTATCTTTCCCAGATACATAAAAAACACTTTGTGTCATAGAAACAAGCAACACAAAAACTATACTTACTCTAAAACATCTGAGAAAGCATGGCATATCTACATGAACATCCTGTAGGGCTGCCGGCAGCTAAAAATAGTCAGGGCTAGAGCTCAGTGCACGCTTTTCCACGCGGACAATGCATTTGTCATGAGAAAGCCCATTCCGAGGCCAGAAAAGCCGGCTACAGATTCCCTGCGGGGGCCCAGCCATGGTCATTATGGGGCGGGTGAGTGAGCGTGGCTGCACATACCTACATCTGAGGCGGGCACAGCCTCCGCACGATCACATAAGGTCAGAGCGGAACAGCTGCCGTGCGCCTGTGACTGCCCCATCAGCAGGTGCCTGTGGAGAGTCCAGAGCGCCGCCATTCACTGCTGCCCGCTCACTTAGTGCCCTCTGTGACACGGCTTTACTGCCGTCCTCTGCCCACCCTACAACCCTGCTAGCAAACCAGGCTTGCATATTCATTGTACAAAAGGTTATTAAATGACACAAAATGTCAGAATGCAACACATTTTCCTATTTGACAACTGCCCACTAATACGTTTTTTTTTGGTTGACAATATTCTAATTTACAACTCATAATGAGATAATATAGAGGCGGGGGATTGGGTGGGAGGCTCTGTTGGAGGGGTCAGCATATGAGGGCTTCATAGGCTACTCTTTTCCTGTAACTAACACAATAGGTGGTTTTCAGTTAACGCTTTCTTTTTTCTGTTACAGTCAGAGCTGCACAGTGGTCAGGGCCTTCAAGGAGAGGATATGAGAAGCCAATTGTTGAATCGGACTTCCCATGCCCTTTGGATAGGAGTTGGACATCTCTCACAGGAAAACCGCTCTTTAAATAGCCTGCACCCCCCTCCCCAAAACACAGCTATTAATAGCAGCCTACATGGGCTTTTCAGTTTTTCAGTGGGCACTAAGAACCTTGATTTTCTCATAGTGGTAGCTTTTGGTACGTTTTTAGTAAAAAAAAAGTAGGCTACAAACTACTCCTCTAACAAGAATAAGAGGACACTAAAACGGAGACTTACAATAAATAGCAAGGTTGTGTCAGTGCAGACATCCATCGACATGGAAAGCCCCATTTAGAGCATTCAAATGTAGCTCTACAATCATATTAAAGCAAAGGTCCATCTAAATCAGGATTTAAGTGAATTTACATAACTGTATGTTAAAGGGGAGGAGGCCCTTCACATGAGAAAACTAGCACAATTACAGAGAGAATTACCAGCCGTAAAGCCATAAGAATGAAATCTGCTCTGAGAAATATCTCCTGCCCTTAAACTTAAAGAGATAACATCGCCTGGCTAGATGTGAATATTGATGCATTATACATTACAAAATCTTACCAGATACGTTTTCACCTGTTCACAAATATACACTGAAAAAACAACACTTAGCGGCAGTCAGTCTCAGATCATCCTTTCTCAGAACATCTAAGTTTTGTAAAAAAGTTCCCTTCTTTTACAGTATAGAAACTGGATGACCTAACATGGTAAACGGCAGGAACAGCCACAGTTTTATCAATAGAGATACAACACAGAAGCATTAGCTGAGAAAGATGCATTTGGCTTTCAAATGCTGCCATCTACGTATGTCTGTGTGTCCTGTTTCAGTTGGCTTGTTTGCATATTTATTGAGGACCGCAATTTCCATCTGAAATGTTGACAGGCTGAGTGAATACAAAACAGGGCCTGCAATATTGAGCAGACTACTGCAAAGGCAAATGAAGGAAAGACAAAAATACACAGCAGACTCAACACTAGTTTGGCCGTCAAACAAAAATGACACATTTCAGACTTAACAGTTACAATAAAGTTACAAACAAATTGCACAAACCATAGGCTGCTCATGTATCTAAGGTGACATTCTCAGGTTGCTGGGCCAAATGGCTCCATGTATGGTGGACTACACAGTCCACACCAGTACCATCCTCCGCCCCCTCCCCCTCCCCCTCCCCCACCACCACCACCCCCACCCCCACCCCCACCCCCCAGGCTAAATAAATCATAAAGTGAGGAAGGCCCTCCATTAAAATTCCATACCACTGCTGAGAGCTCTTCAAGAATGTAATGCTTTTAATGTCATGTAATCACTGCTAATAATGCTGTCAGCTGTTCATATGCAGAGAGGAAATGGAGCCCTCGCCTGGAACCATTCCGAGAAGTTACAGTTGCACTTTTCAAACCTCATGATCAGGCTTATCAGACAATATATTCTAGTGTAATAGAGTCTGCAGAGAGTGTGGACTGAATTCTCATTCCCTCCCACTGCTATGTGTGTTCCTGAAATCAGTCTTGTGATGTCAGTGTAATAAATGAGATGCTTTACTGGAATTACTTACTGGAAACAAGACTTGAGCAACTACAAAACACTCATTAGTGATGATACTGTACAAACACTAACAAACCACTTCCATCACTAAAGGTGACATTAAAGCAACATACTCAAGGTTGACCCAAGATCTACTTCAGGTAATTCTTGATTTACCCAATAGGCCTACTGAACAAGCAAGTTATCAACAAAAAAAGATACTGAGTATGCAGACACATACCACAGTTGTTGGTGTTATAGTTCTACATCAAACCTTGGTTGTATACAGGGTCAACTATGGAAGCCATGTTTCACTGAACGATTAGTCATGCCGCATGCCTCTTAAGAGAGGGGCAGCATGCTATGCTGTGTTTTAAGATATTGTTCTACAGTCATGTAATTGCTGCCCATGGCACTTTGAGATGCTACATCACAAGACAGGCACTGATTCGGAATGGCATTATGTGAGCCTAATAGCAAATGGATTGTCTGTCACTTCAATTGGTTCCCCTGGAGCCAGCAAGATGCAACTTTTTTTCCTTTCTTCCTCTATTCTCCCCCTCTCATTAATCCCCCTTTCAAAAAGATGAAATTGTACACAAAAATCAGGCTCACAGATAGAGGCCATGAATTAGTCATTTAATGGCAATTCTGGGTGCGACACAAATAAAGACATGTTTTAGTCAAAACAGATTCCTGATGAGCAAAGCTAGACTGCCTAAGCAAAATGTGCATTCATGCATATGATAAGGTCTGCACTAGCCAAGTCTGATGGTGGATGGTGAGTAGAGCATGCAAGCATGCTAGATGCAATCACGCTAGCCCCGCAAGCATTGAGATTTCAATGCAAAGCCGAATTCACGTTGTAAGAGAAACTTCACATGTGGCCTCCTACAGTGGTTAGCGTGGTGGGTTAACCAAGCATCACAAGCTCCATAAAAATCAACCTCATCCATGACCCTGCTTCTCCCTCTGTCCTCACTGAAACTAGAAATAGAGGGAGTGATGGGCCGGATGTATATGGGCACTCATATCAATTCACGAAATGATGTGGTTTCTGCAGCTAATGAAAGCCAGGCACTGAAGCATGTTCAAAGGTCACTATTTTTAGCACTCAAATTGATTCAGTGTGTACATGACATTCTCACGCTGTACATTAAAAAAAGAAACACACTTATGCCTCGGAGGGATCTAAGCACTAGAAAACCTACTGAAAAAAAAAAAACAATAAGACCAGTCACAATGACCCATACTTTTGATTATTAATGGTCAAGCACATTTAACTCTAAGTGCATTTGATATTTAACAGAGCAGTTGTACTCAAAGCCCACTGAAACTGCCCCTACAGTATATACTCCCATATATTCACTGCTTGTTCACACATACACACACACACACACACACACACACACACACACACACACACACACACACACACACACACACACACACACACACACACACACACACACACACACACACACACACACACACACACACACACACACTGAATGGGAAGAACGTAATAGATTCATTCTTTGAAGGTTATACCTATTTGTGTCATGTGTACAGAAACAGCAAGCAAGCAAGCAAGCATTGTTGCATGTCAACTCCTTGGACACAGGGGCAGCCATAGAGACCTGGGCACTTGGGACGGAGCCAAAAGAGCTTTGGTCTGGCTTAGCTGACATGCTCAAGGGATTCATAGTTAAAGGCAAACACTGCCCTCTACTGAAAAGCATCCGAGCAGTCTGCCCTTAAACCTTGACTTACCCATCCCTCAAGGTTAGCCCTCTGTGCAATGAGCACCAGTAGCTGGGTTAATGGTGCTTTCTGTCCACACAGTAGCAAGACTCTTGCGACCTACATACTAGACCCCTGACCTCAATTAACATGTCACTTGAGAGTGGTGACATGATTAATGTGAGCAATCAAACTGAATAACAGTGTACAAGCAGCAAGACCATTCAAAGGATCATCTCAGATGTTAAGTAAGGCATCTGCGGAAATCTTGCAAAATTGATGTGCTGTCGTGTCAGTTTCTCTGCTGTCTCGGAGAGGGATTTAAATGTCTGAATGTGGCTAAAAAACAAATACCTGCTACTGAAACAATATTGTTCAGGTGAGAAAACTAAATTTGCTAAATTAAAGTTGAGAATGGGTTGATTGCAAACAGTTACAAGCCTGCTTACCACCCACTGCTTCTCAGTACTGAGATTGAGAGCAACCATCAGTCGCCCTTTCTCTTGTGACAGCTCCGATACCAAAGATGGTCATCATATGAAGCAAGGGGATGCAATGGAATAGAATGGTACCAACCGTTACCCAGAGTTAATGGTTGTTGAGGTCTACAACTGTGTGTGGAAGAAAATCCCCACTGGACTTTGTGGTTTCACAACACAATTCACAACTCCCCAATTCATGTAGTAGACCATAAAAACCTTGCAATACCTCAGCATAATTGAACAGAGCAAGAATCTCTGTGATTTTTTAGTGCCTTTAATCGTTCCATACTGTCAGCCTCCAGCTCCCTCCCTCCCCCAACAAAAAGAACAAAGTCAATCAGGCAGTAATCTCTCATCCTCCGCATTTGCGACGGCTTGTAATGAAGCAAGCGTAGGCTCAGTGCACTGTGTGTGCTGACCTCCTCCTGATACGGATGTGTGCTGAACGTGAGTGGAGGGCTGTGGCTACAGTCTCCTGCTGCTTCTCACACAGCCCAAGCATGACAGCCACTTTCCCAGAGAGCCCGCAGCACAGTGACCTTCAACGACACGGCGACAGGACAGGGAATCCGGACTGCACTGGACAATAGGCATGTGGGAGCCTCAGCATTGGGAGTGGGACTCCAACCCTGCATGAGGGTCCTGTTTGATTGGCCTAATCTCCTTTTATTTCCCACCTCAGCCAGCGTGAAAGAAATGCTTCAGCCCCACCCCCACCACCAGGCCTGCACTGTTGTTTTCTCACACCTGCTTAGGATCCCAGTGAGATTCCTGTCGACCTGATTTGTATCTTGTCATTCACTCGACATTGAGATGCTATGAATAGAACGTGGACGCAGGGAACAATCACGCTCAAGTAGGATGAATTTAATTAAGTGATAGAAAGATTGGTTTCACTTGCTCTATTAAAAGACGTCAAATAGAGCATAACTCTGAGGCTGTCTATGGATTTTATACTTAGTAAACAACATTTTATTATCTTAAATAGGACAGTTAGGACAATGCAAAAATAAGTCATTGGGTGCAGAAGTTGGGAGAGGAAAAAGTAGACAGACTTACTCATCATTTAAAACACACACACAATCACTCAAAGACACACACACACACACACACACACACACACACACACACACACACACACACACACACACACACACACACACACACACACACACACACACACACACACACACACACACACACACACACACACACACACACACACACACACACACACACACACACACACACACACACACACACACACAGTAAAAGTAAGCAATTAGTCTTTGTTCTTCCGTTTGTTTCCAGGGAGCCAATATGAAGAACAAAGAGACCAAATCCTATATAGCTAAAGGCTAACCTTTGATGGATGCTGACAAAGAAAGGGAAGGTTTCCTCTCCTGCTTTTCTACTTAAGACTAAATTTACTTGCACAGAGAGACCCTGCATATCTTTGGAAGCCTCGTCAACCTCTTGGCTATCTATGAGAGCCCCCAAAAATCTCTTTTTAGTATGAACTTGTAAGAATCCAACCCCCATAAAAGGCCTGGGACCTAAAGAAGATGTTTTTAATTCTCACACCCATCATACTCAGTTGTTTTAGTTGGCAAGTGCCCCAGCCTTCCATCATGAGAGAACATGGGCTGGTTCTATTCTAAAAGGTCTATATCCAGAACAGAACTGGACCTGTCTTCACAGAATGAGAGCCACCAAATGCTGAAGCTGAAGCTAAAGCACAGAGCAAACGTTTCTGCACTGCACTCCAGTGGCTATAACTGTATAGATGTATATTTACATGAAATGTACATGAGCATTTGAGTGATTTTAGGCCATTTGGACTTCAGTCCAGTCGGCTCATAAAGTCATATAACTGTATACATGCAAGCTCTATCTGCAAAATTATACCCTACAGTTTTTCAATCTGACACATAATTCCTCTCAATATTTTTCCCCATTGGACAAAGCGTCTGCTAAATGAATACATGTCATGTAATGAAATGTTATTGGTGGAGCTAGAGGACGAGAGTAGTCTAAGATAAGTCTAAGATGGGTGACAATACAATGATAAGCAGATGAGTTCAGTAGAAGATATTCAGAAACAAAAGTGCAGCAAGTAAGCAGACCACAATGGCAACCATCATCCAACATACAGTAGCTTGAAATAAAGTTGAAATATTAGATTAGATTCAACTTTGTCATTGAGCACGAGTGAAAGGATGATGAAATACAGCATCTAACCACAAGTTCAGGAAGCAACAATATCTACAAACAAAGAGCAGGAATGATCAAACACATCTGCCATAAGATGCTATCCTATGATCTGTCCAAGGAACTTATACTATCCCATCATCTGTCCAAGCAATGTTTATAGCTGTCTAACTGAAGGGACATACTACACATTGTCCTCTCATACACACAAGTGACACACTCTGTCTTACAAATATTTGGGCTTTACACTCTTAGCAAACATCAAATTATGCTGATACTACAGCCATAAAACAAACCAATACAGAGGCTCATCTGTTTACATTGCATAAGCATTAAGTTCCACGAGAGCAAGAGTGTTAAATTATTGATCTGACCCAAGTAGCAATTGTTAATTAATGAAGTTGGGTAGAAACACAACAACTTAATATAATACCTGAACATGATCACTTGAAGGCACCTTGTTGGATAATGTTTCCGGAGGAATTCCCTTTCCCTTTCTAAGAATCATAATACACTGAATAATTCTTAAGCATTATTTGCACTGCCTTACAGTAGGCTTTTGTCAAACATATTGGCTAATCAGTTTAGGATCTACTGGTTTTACCTTCCATGGTAAGAAATATTGTAAAAATAAATGCTGAAATCAAGTTTGATTCTACTCCTGCAAAGCATAACAGGGTGATATTCTTCAAAATGATTAAGTCAAAAAACTGAGTAGGCATGGAATCTCTAAGTCATTCCATCCCATATTCTGACAATTACAGCAGTAATTGCAGTAATATGCGGTAGTGTAATATAAAGGTGTGGACTAATAAATAAGATAAACTGAAATAACAACCTAATATGACCTGAGGTAACACCCATGTATAAACAAAGGCATGGGAAATGCAGCTATTGGGGAAATATATCACCTTCGAACGTCAAGGTCGAAAAACAACTCCCTCTATATCAACGGCCTTCTTTAAATGATAGCCATCCTTATCAGAATGCTACATTACAGAAGTCCTACCTGTCTGATCTAGTGACTGCAGGGTAAAACGGTGGCGTCAGTCTGATCTCCAAGCCAGCTCTGGCTTGAATAATAGAGGTTGAGATGTCAGCACCAGATGGCACTGAATCTTTATTGTACAGGACTCAAGGTCAAAGGCAAAGATTACATTACTAGTCGTATAACATGTATGGCGATGAGTGGAAGCATGTGGCCCCATGCCACCTAACATGCATGCAGTCAATTCTCCTGGCTGCGTCAGCTGCACGTTTGGCACAGTGACCAGAACCTGCTGCATCTACTGATGAAAAGGCGGTGCACACTTTCCCCCTAATCTCCATTTCTGATCATTTGGGCACTTATCTTCTTTCAAAATTAATGCCACAATTTATGTTGACCTCATTTCTATAGTGGCAGTAGAATTGAAGCAAATGATTTTGTGTTTGAACTTAGGGAAAGAAAGTGACAAACTGGTATACAGCATTTAAAGGAAACAACAGGTTGAACACCGTTCCTGAAACTGTGATAAACACACATCGTTACGTCGATGCCAGAACAGTGTGCACTACTATCAACTATATGTCTGAGGTGGACGCACACTTTGATCAGATAAATCAGGGAAAGGTAACATAAAAGAACAAATCCTCTGTTGCAGCTGATTAAATCCATGCTGCTAATTGGTGTCTCGGTTTGCAAAAGCTCAAACATGAGCTCTTAACTACCATTCTGCAGTCAGACAAGCTACATTAACATTTTATGAGGATTATCATTTTTTAATGATCGTCTTTTCCTACCAAGGACCCAAGCGCAGTGCAACAGCAGACTTGTACATCTTTGCCATAACAACAAACTCCCACAGACTTGTACAGCTGCAGGCTCTACAGGAGTCTATATCCCTCCCAGGGGAACAAAATCCAACAAGAGGCCTTGCTTTAAGGTGACAGGCCAATTTTTGTGGTCAAAACTACAGCCACGTAACCATGTTTCACACACAACACCTACACACATACTGTACTGTATGCAAGACCACACTGTACAACAAGTATACACTCATGTGTACATCTAAGAGAATCTATAAAATATGTAGAAGCTAGAATACCAAATAGTCACAAGGGATGACAAGGTTTTATGACCTGTGACAAAACGGAAAGACACTGACTAATTTGATTAAATTACCATCCATGGTTTTAGTCCAACTAACCAGCAAACAGCAGATAATCATTCAAAGCAACTCTCCTGAAGAGATTAAGTCACTCTGGCCAAGCAGCATTTGTGTTTCACTCCGTGGTAAAAATAAACCTGTTTTTGTTTCCTCAGCTGTGAGGGGATTTTTTCCATGTCCATTATGCCATCCTAGCAACTATCCTAGCCATGGTGGACAAGACAAGAAGATTTCCAGTTACTCCTCAGAAAGAACTGGTTGTCAGCTTTCAAACTTACAGTAAGATATACCACACAGATGAGAGTAAGAAGAGTGCGTGATTCAAAGACCAGTATGCATCAAACTCAATTCAATACTGCAATCATTTAATGTCCCATGAAACATTGCTATCCTGCTTACTGCTCAGGTGTCTGGGGGTGTTGAGTCCCAACAGAGGACCAAGGGTTACATATGTGTGACTTATCCAAGGTCTAAACAAATTCAATCCCTCTAGTTACATAACCATAATACACACCAAGTAAAAAAAAAACAATTCTTAATCCCTCTACAAAAAGAAAAGAAGAAAACATTTCACAACTAGGGCAAATTTATACTTTCCAAGAAGTCGTTCTAGAACAAAACCTCTTAACTAAAATTATTACTGAACCAATACATCCAGCTTTATTGTCAGTCCTAATTAGTCAACCATACTAACACTATCACTAGAAAGTTATATAAACAACTTTAAAAGGTTCATATATATTTATACAAAAGGCTATATATTTATAATAATGCTATGGTTAAGACCATTTTCACAAACTTCTGTTTAGCATGCAAGCTTCAACTTGGCATGTTTTTAAGAACGTCTGTTCAAATAAACAGTGGCGGGACGGTTTTTCATGAAGGCCAACACAGAGGACTGGAGCAAGAGGGGGTTCTATGATAAAATAGCTCTACTCCCATGGGGAAGTACAGCAGCAAAGGGACAAACATAAAACTCTTAAGGCTACAATCAGTGGCTCAGCCGTCACAGCAGGAAGCACACATTCTGTTCTCTGTTCAGAGCAAAGCAGCAAAGGCTATTGCTATACTCTTTTCACATCTGTTGTTAAATACATAAATTAAGCCCTCCCTGAAAATGGTATATTTTCTATTCATCACTTTGTTGTCATGGGTTAGTAGCATGTTCATTTTTTTGTGTGATTTATTACTTCATTCTTTCCCTGAGTCTGTGCAGCAAACACGTTTTGTTGATCTGAATCACAGAAATTAATTTGACTTCAGATATGTTATCAGTTAGTTCATGTGATGTTCGTGTGGTACTCATATGGTCTAAACTAACTAACTAACTACATTAACTACATCAAGTTAACATAAGTTACAATCAACTAATGTAAATGTAAATGTAAATGAATTAAACCTTTTCTGGCATTTGGAAGTATGCTGAATTACAGTTAATACTTGACATTTACAGTCATGGCTTGTTGCTAGTCATGTTGAGTTTCTGCAAGTGATTAGCCAGGCTGAATTCTTGGCTGCCAGCCAGCTCATAAATGTTCTCGTGTGTGTGGAGCTAATTTATTGTGTTTACATATAGTAAGCATTTGGAAAAACCCATATGTGTAGATCCAATTCATTGAACTTACATATAATGAGCATTTGGTAAAAACTCAGCTTTACAAGCTACTGATGTTTACTGCTACTATTAATAAAACATTTGTTATTTTCTTAATAAAAATGCATCTATTATTATTATTATTACTATTATCAATAAAGTATCTATCTATTTATCTATTAACGTTATTGTTCTCACTATATTCAAATACTGTTTTTTTTTTTTTTTAAAGTATATTTTTTGGGCTTTTGTGCCTTTAATTTTTTTACAGGACAGTAGAGAGAGACAGGAAGCGAATGGGTGAGAGAGTCGGGGTGGGATCCGGAAAGGACCACGGGGCGGGAATCGAACCCGGGTCGCCGGCGTGCGGTGCAGGTGCCCCAGCCAGTTGCGCCACGGCTGGGGCCATTCAAATACTGTTTTAACAGTGATAAGAGTGGTTCTGTGAAAGAAACTCAAAGTTTGTGAAAAATATTGAAATGCACGCCACATTTAGCATGTGTTCAAGAGGGACAGTGCATGCATTTATGACTACCTCTAACTAGTCAACGTTTGCTGTTACCATATGCTGACTCAGTTGGCCACAAGTTTGGCTAGCTGAGTCAGCATAATCCAGTATTTATCCACTATTTTTCCACTGGATATCAACGGATTTAGGTTGTCCAAGGAGTAAACTAGGATTAGAATGTACTATTTGTATATAGCAGGTGGAAAAACAATACCTTCAAAGGTTGTTACAACACTGTATGATTAAAGTATAAGGTCATTGTGAATAAACCAGCTTAAACCAGGTCTTTCATGAAATACCAGACTTCCACCTTATTCATTCATCCATATGATGCGAAACTAAAATGAAACTCTCTTTCACTTTGGCATTGAGTAAACAGCAACATAGTGATTGACTAATGGCTTCAAGCCTTATACAGTGCAAGACTGCAGTATATTCAGGGGCTTGACCTACATGTCAACAGTAAGAAAAAAACTGCTACTGTTCTAATATGCTTCAGAATTTTGTCATTTCCTTTGGATTAAATGGCCAGCCAAGGAGCCAACTAATGAAACAGTCAAAGCCGATTCCAAACCTATTCTGAGACCTAAATCTCAGTCATACTGTGTCCCCAAAAGGGCATTCGATATTACACACTCTATAACTCTGAATATTAATGGCAGTCATTTGTACTATAGCTTTACAAGGCTACATTGTATTTGCAGTTGTATGTGCAACCTTTCTCAGTGTATTTCACTGTCGACTGCCATTATTTTCTTATTTTCAACAAGACTTGCACTGGATAAAGGTTGAGAAACTTAATTTTGAATCTATGTGTTGATCAGAGCCTCTGAGGAGGGAAACAGTCAGGAAACCCAGGAAGCAATATCAGACGCCAGATTTGGGGGGTGAGACAGATGAGACAGATCAAGATCTTGCTGCACACAATAGCTGTGTGAAGCAAATGCCCTGTACAAGTGGTCAGTCAACATTTTTTATATGACAGACAGTCTAACATGCCCCTTACCATGAATACCGCATGGGTCCAACTGAAGACATTTTCAGACAAACAGATGCTTGTGAACATTTCTGGCTAGCAGGTATGAGTTCTTATTAAGTTGGTGCAATAAGTATGTTCACACTGTTCACACCATACTCTACTAGCCAAAAAAGTTCTGGTCAACAGCACTGCATGGGTGAACCCTGCCTGAACTTCTGGCGAATTTGGATTTCGCCCGGCAGCTCAGGCTGGAAACCTGTATATCGATCTCCTCTGTTCCCTGCCAGAACCTTTGGCTCCAATCAGAAACTAGCTTATCCAAAAGACGCACCGGATCGTTGGTCTGATTGGTTGAAAGACTATCCAAGCGTACCGAGTCATTTGAACGATGCCCATTGATCACGTCTCTTGTGCAGTAGAAACAAAGTGCAGCCTCCTCATACTAATGTTCAATCTTAAAAGATTGAGCTTAGTAAGGTGATAGCCAGACTACTCAATACATATTTCTGCCACTTTATGCCAATTCATCAATGATGCCATCAAATGGCATCAATGAAACAAATGTACCTTCCTCAGCCTATGGCCAAATCTTTCATATTCTATTGGGCACTTTTTCCACAGAAGACAGTAAGTAAACACAATGCAGATGTTTTGTGTCCTGAAGGTGAGAAAAAGTAATGCTATAAGGGCTGGGGACATTCTGAGGCCTCTTCCAAACCCACATCAAGAAGGATGAGGAAGATAATGAAATGTATCAGTTAAGTGGGAAAACATGTCAAACCCTTAGGAGGAGGGGATGAACAGAAAGGGAGAGGAAAAAGGAGGGAGTGGTCAGAGAGATGGACACAAATAGAAAATCCTCATGAAGGTCTCTAGACCCCAATTAGATTATTCTTTGCTACTAGGGCACGTCCTTTGTAAAAAAAAAAAAAAAAAAGGACAACACAATTCTCCCTTGTTCTGTTGAACTCATCTGAAGCTCCCAAACACCAAACTTGATACACAATTCATGCTAACATTTTTCTGTTCTATTGGCCAACTGACAATGCAACATCACTGAACACATTTCATTACAATGAAATTGTTTTGCTTTAAAACTTTGTTTCAGTATCAACCTTCTAGTAGCTTTCTGTGACTGAGTCTGAAAATACCCATACATACTGTTCATAGAGAGTTTTAACTGGACACTTTGACCTGAATGTCTTCATCAGACACCACTCTAGTAAGATGACACAAATAGACTTTTTTTGTAGCACATACTTGTACACAGTACAGATGGTGTGTGCATGCACTCAAATCCCATATTCTACCAGATGACACTGTATCAATGTCCACAACATCAACGGTATGCTGTTGTAGGCCACCAATCTCACATTTTGCAAACCAAATGAGCACAATTACTTAAGAAACCAAAATTGTATTTCCCATCTGGAGAAACATATGGTGAGCAACAATAAAAACAAAAAAGACTCATCAATCGATGACATGGTCATCAACCCAGAGGTAGCCTACTGATCAGCTCACAGTTCAGCAGACTGTATAGATTCCAAAGTGTTTCACAGAACATAACTTCTCTAAATACTTAATCTGTAAAGCTGTCTGTGATAATATAGGCTAATTGTAGTCTGGTCATAAACCAGTCTTTGTTTAGCAGGGGATTGTAAGGTTGTGGGCATGCATGCTCAGTGGCCTATTATTTACAGGAAAGATTGCCATACATAGACTATTAAATCAATTTAAAGCGGTAGATGGTAGCTATGTGGACTGACATTTTGCTATCAGTAGGCCAAGTGCCAATCACGTCAGAGCATATTCGACTATTCGTCAATTCAATCTATCCATGTTAATATTTCACACTGACAGAAAAGGAAAAGGCAGGTGTCTTAATTTTAGGGGCACTGGCCGAGGCGGCACCAATGAAAGACTACAGCAGCTGGGTAGACTAAACTACTGGAAAGAAAAAACATCACGCATGACTTACTGTATAAACATCTAGAATAGCCTACTGCCTAATATCTCATCTCGGCACAATATGACATTGCAATGTAGACTGTGTTCACGACACAGGCTACGAATTATAAAAGCAACCACATTTAGTCTTCTGTCTTTTTTTGCATTGTTTGACAAAAAAAATCACCACAAGACTAGGCAAGCCTGTTCGTTAGCCTATCAATGATGACAATTGCATTAGCTTTAACCTTTTAACAACGCAGCCTATGTCGGAGAAGAGCGGTGCGTATGAGGTGAGCGACACATATCACGCCTTCTCGTCGACATTAAGTCAAGACAGGACATGCTGCAGGCAATGAATGAGTCCCATCCTTAATCCCTCATTTTCGGACAACGTGTAGGACAACACACTGTTGCTGTTAAGCACATTTGGCTATAGAATTAGAACAGCATACAGACGCTCGCGTATACAAGTGGTAAAAAGATAATAGATAGCCTATGCTTACCTCTGTACCTCACCTCTATCGGAGACGCACTGACGAAGGGATGCTGTTGCTATGTGGCGCGTGCACACCTTCGCTGAGCCGCACACAGACAAGGGACATCTCCTTATCTGGCGGGTTGGAGGTTACTTCATCAAATATTAGCAGGCTTTAGTTTGTGACCTACGTTCGATGCATTTTTCTAAAGTTGGTGGTCTACTTTACGGTGACAATATCAACCAAGAGAGTTTGTAAAATGTATTCGCCTCCAGACACTTTAGTCACGCAAGTTGGTCTCGCTAACTCTACATAGGAGGGCAGTTAGTTGCTTGTTTGATGCAAAACATGAGAGAGCGAAGGGCGGGTAGGGTCAGAAATCCAAGTTGCACATGATGCCGATTTTTACAGTTCCCAACCCCTACCCACTCCACCCCCAAATTCTAAACTGAATAGCTTAGGAAATGGCAATAGTGTGAGTTTACGAGTAGGCCAACATATGGTGATCACAAACCAGACATTTGTCCAGCAGGATGTTTCGGTGAGCAGTGGTGCATCCTAACGTGTAGCCTAACATGTTCGTGCGTGCATAATGTATGTGAACGGTAACTCTATCAAACAAACAGCAACACAAGTGAATCAAGCTACGCAAATCGCGTCAATGCCTGTGCCAAGTTGTATTCTTACCTATTTTTCTTTTCCTATTTGCGTGTGGTGGTCCTAAGAGCAACGTCCAGTGGGCAAAGGATTCTGTCAGAGAGGGCAAGGGGGCCTGAAAGTAGATTTAAGTTACTTAGATTTTTCCATTACGTACCACACATGCAGGGCCTGGGGGAAGCTGAAAAGGGAGCGCACACTGTGAGGTTTTCATTGACAAAGGCATAATGGTGTGTTTAAACGTTTAAAGATGCAGCGTCTCATTTTTAATTATAAATGTTGTTTTTTCAGTTTCTCCAATCATCAAGAATTGTTCAGTCCTTGTTGAACGTAACATTTCCATCTTTTAAAAAAACCCTATTAGAAACCAGTATTCATTCAGTGTATGCTACATTAACAGAAAACCCTATTAACACTGTGACAGGTCTACTAAATCAGTAATACATCAAGCACCAGGGGAAACCATTTGGACTGCTTTACTCAGCAATGGCTGTTTTAGTTTTAGGAACACTGACAGTAGCCTACAGATTAAGAATGCTGTGGTAGATGACCTAACAGTATCAACTTGAAAACAAGAGGTTTCATTACACAGATCTATGCTGAACATTAATTGAGGTAGGAACCTGAGCTATGTTCTGATGTTCCCATTGCACTCACCCTCAATAGCCCCACTTGCTAGTCTTACTCACTGAAGACCTTCTTGTTAGACAGTTAATTAAATCTGTTAGAGTCCAGAGGTAGAATCTCGTCCTCAGTGGAAGCTCTGCTCATCCTAGAATACTCCAGGAATTAAAATCATACTGCTCAGCAGCAAACAGTCAAACACAGAAAAAATATTATTTACCTGTTATGCATTTCAGGTTATGTTGGTGGTAACCCTGTAGACTAGTAAAGCTCTGAACCAGACGTTCAGTAATGACATTTCATCCACATTCAACATTCTTACAGAGACAAGAAGGTGACCTTAGACTGAAACCACTTATTGGTCCACTCCACTCCGCACTTAATTACATGGACCTTATGTCTGTGAATATGTGGAGAGCAGCCCTAAGTATATAGCACGTTCGGACAACTGAGCTTAGGATGCAGTTTGAATAGTCGTACAGTATGTATCTGCATAGTGAAATTGTTGTGCAATATGCTGACTTTTAACTTTGAAAAGGGACTAGGATTTAAAAGCAGCTCTAATATTCCTCCAAAATATTGCTAAAGAACAGACATGGACATTGTACAGTAAGCTGTGCACGTGTGTGTGCATCAGCAGATGGTTGGCTGGCTTAGGTTTTTCCTCAGCTGAGAATCTCAGATGGAGAGGAGACAGACAGCGATAGTGTGAATGAGTGTGAGTGTGCGCGTGTGTGTGTACGTGCTTGTGTGCTAGTGCAGCACGAGCAGATGGAGCAAGGTGTGCTTAATATGCACAAGATGCAGTACAGGCCACAGTGGCATGGAAAGGCCAAGTCATTGCTATTCAAGGATGTTCCCTTCAAACAACGGACGGGCATCTTTGTTCAGTGTGACTGCAATGGCAGAAGGGAACGGAACCTGACCTTTAGAAAGACTTTGGAGGTGAGGCAAAGCCAGACGGGCAGACAGCGAGCACCTTGAGTCTCAGCTGCAGGTATTAAATCATGTTTCTGGGACTATGATGAGGGACTGTCTGATAAAGTGTGAGCTGATGGGTTTTTATTTATCTGCTAGACACCAAGGATGCACAAGTGCAAATATAGCAAGACTGGTGTCACCTCGGCAACAGCACCACCAACTGTAGAGTGGCACAAACTGCTGGGCAGAGCTTTCATGGAAACGGCGACTTACCAAA
Organism: Sardina pilchardus; assembly: GCF_963854185.1. NCBI lineage: Eukaryota > Metazoa > Chordata > Actinopteri > Clupeiformes > Clupeidae > Sardina > Sardina pilchardus. The sequence goes on along the minus strand of NC_085002.1, from coordinate 31,418,235 downwards.
ACAAAAACACAAGGGAATGGACACAGATGCCCACTCCCTTACTGGCTCACAGCAGGAGTAGATCTTTTCTTCTTTCCAGGGGTTCTGGAGAGTCCCTAGTCATGTATAGGCTTCTTTATGCAAGCATGCTTGGTTGGGGCTTTCTTAACCAGAAACGCAGGAAATGTATGCTATTTACAGAATTGGTAAGACAAATGCTGGTTAAAAAAAAAGCAATGATGATGGTTCAAAGTACTTTATTTGTTTGTTTCTAAAGTTATATGCATCATGTTTTAGGTTCATATAGAAGGACCAATTTGAGAGTGTGCTTTGAAAGCCAGGAGTTCATTGGGGAAACCTTCAACATTAGGCAACAAATGAGACACAAATTATGTTGTAAAACAGTATGTATGTTTAAAATTGTAACGTTTTGTTCTTAATTTCCCCATGATTGACATTTCCCTTACGTATATGGCACCTAAAAACAGAAGATTCCACACCCACTAGACAGATTCTCCACAGTCCTTCTGATTATTCCCTAAAGAAAGCCCAGAATGGTGAACAGAGCCCTTTCTGACCTGATAAGAAAAGTAGAGACTTTCCACATCATTCTTCAGCAACAAAAGAAGTTGTACAGTATTGTTAATATTGAAGGTGGACAGGTCACTTCACATCTTTGATGTAGGTTCCCTCATATTCAGGCTTCAGCAGTTGTGGGCCGCACCCAAACAAACAAAGTTTTCGCGTTCAGGGTCTTCAGAGGACATTGATCTGTGAACTCTGAAAGAAAAGACAATATTGAAGTCAATTAACCACAGAAATGTGTTAAGGAAAGAATTGTTTTCTTTTGTTTTGTTTTTTTGTTTACAATGACAAGAAGAGGTGGCAAGATGCTAAACTTCAGACGAATCAAACTTTGGATGGACAGGAACAATATGTATAGGGTGTCAGGTTGCTGGGTAAAAATGAAAAAAAAAAGAGTGGGAAGTTGCACATCATTAGCTTTTTATAGACGGGCGGGAAATGAAATAGGAACGGATTTATCAGTGAAAGTGTCCCTCAAAGGTCTGACAGGATAAAGCGACTTTGTGCTTTCAGAGCCTACACAACCTACTTTTACTCCCACTCTGACCAGCTACAAACAAACATGAACAATGTGCAGCCAGACAACCCTTTTGTCAATGCTTTTAGAAGTCCTCTGATACCATGACTGAGACTCTGGTGACAGGATCTTAGCAATAGTTTAGCGAAATGTACTCTAAAATGGTCTGAGGGGTGTCGTGAGTGACGCTAAGCTGGTTTAACCCCTCACACGGAACAGACAGGAATATAATAAATACAGCTCTGGATAAATATATAATAAACATCTGAACAAGTTTTGCTAAAATCTAAATCTAAATCTAATCCAAAATCTGCAGTATAACATAGCCAATTATCTGGCATTAGTTGTAGAAACAAACATTTGTATTTCAAGTGACATAATTAAGGTGAGACTTATGTTTAGTTGATGTTATGACTAAGCCAGTCACAGGCAGGTAAACCATGACTTTGTTTGTGATATTCCTGTTAGTAAACAGGAAAGAACAACAAATAAGAATGTAATGGTCTCCTTAAATCCCACATACATACAGGTAACTCACACCAATCTTATTTTGTTCTTTTTCTTCACGTTTACCCAAAGATTTCACATTTAAGCACTTTCCATCTCACCACGTCAATGCAGTACCATTGGCTTCAATCGAAGCGGTCTGCTTTCCCTAAAAGGGGCGGGGACGGGTAGCAATTCAAAGTTCCCAATTGTGCCGGTCTAACATGGATGTTCTAACATTTAACATTATTAAGGATGTGTATAGTCTTCTTTATGTCCTTTAATTAAATGAAGCTCAAATGCAACAATAATAAAGGGTTAATGCCTTTGCATTTCTTCTTGAAAAGATGGGGTAACTAAGGTCATCACTGAAGGTGTAGAAGCACCTGCTACTGTATATGCGGAGGCTGTAGTGATGGAGGAAAGTTAAAAGGCTCTCTGAACCCAGTGTGGACCATTGAGGATTATCATCTCCTAATGACCTTGGCCATCACTTATGCATTGAAGGATCGTCCTTAGAAGTAAACAGACCATTCCTACAACAAGACAGACATTAAATGCCACTGCTACCTACCTACCATGTCTACAGAAATGTGGTTAAGCACGAGTGCAACACTCTTAACAGGCACCAACCTGATTAGAGGTCATTCATAAGACTCATAAGATCTTCAAGTTTCCTTCATCACATTTTTGTCATTGTAGTCTACCGTAATATTGTGTCAACATTCTTCATACCTTGAAGGGCTACTCAATATGGGGAATACATTTCTGACAGATATTGCAATTACGATTTGATTTGTGATACAGTTGTCACTTTTACGTTGGGCTATTTCTCATTAGTGATCATGTCTAGTGTACGAGAGGTCACACAAAGAGGACCAAATGCACATGCGCATGCCAAAATTAACGACTGGGGCAAAAATGCCTGCTGCATGATTGACTGTGATTAGCTAATTATATTTGCAAATTGCAATTTCAATTAAAAAATAAATGAATTGTGCGGCATTAATACCTTGTGAGAGGTCTTCATCCAGGAAGAGCTTGAGTCTTCGACTGCGGAGGCCAAACACCTTGCCGGTCTCTGTGAGGAGGCTGTTCCGCGTAAGGCCATTCTGGCCCACTGGGTTGGACAGCAGCAGAGTTCCCACATCCCCACTTTGGCATTCTACAGCACAGGAAGGCCAGGAAAGAGTCAGACAGCTAACCCAAACGGCACCTTCGTCTACATGGGTCACGCATTTCAATAAGTTCATGCTTATTACATAGTGCTACTCAAGCTGTGTAATTAACAGTGAAACTGAAAGAAATGCTAAGAAACATGTACAGTACACTAGGGTTTACTATGTCAAGTCAAACCATCATTGTCACTGTTGCAGTACAGAGTCCTCCCTCGCCCCTTCCACATGCACACACACACACACACACACACGGTCCATGAAGTGAACACTTAAATTGAGTGAGAGGTGAGAGAATGACCAGGAGGACTTACCTGAAGGCTGAGCATTGACAAGTTGGAGGTTGACATAGGGACAGAGTAGGGTGTTAGAGCTGGGAGCTTCACTGGAGACTCCATTTGTGGACACATCCAGAGTCTTCCCACTCAGTGCAAACAGATCACTTTTTCCAGTTAGCTCTGGAAAAGAACACAAATACATCAGAAAAGGAACACATGCTCACATATAAGACAGCGATAGAATGGTTCTGTTTAGAAGATTTACAAAATGTAACATTTACTGAGCAATAAATGGACAAATGGACACACGTATCGCAGTGGCGAGTCTAGAGTGAAGTAAGGTAGGCCATTACATTAATGTATCAAACAACCATAGCCTACGTGACAAACCTATGTGTATTTTAGAAGTCTCATGTTACATCTAATACAAAATAAATGCTTCATACCTTAATTCAGAGGACCTGCAGCTCTAGGAAAAATTGGGAGACCACTGTACATTTCTCTGATGTTATGTTATGGTTGAGTGACATTCGAATGAGTTGACGGTCATATTCAAATGTGCAATGGTCTCTTCATTTTGAATATGACCGTCAACTCATTCGAATGTCACTCAGCAACTACAGGATGACATCAGAAAAATAGGGAGTGGTCTCCTAATTTTTTTCAGAGCTATACATTTGTGTCCCACCACACGTAACATGAGAAATTGGCACTGTAATGAGTCGTCTTGTGTGTGTGTGTGTGTGTGTGTGTCTAGGCTACAGTATGTGTGGGAGGGAGAGTGAGAGCTAGGCATGTCACCAGCAGCCTGCACATTTTAAATGTCTCGGGGCTATACAATCTCAACACTGACTGTACCGTATATGTTATTTAAATAGGCTATTTTGAAAAGTAGTTTATAAAACAATCTCTAGTCCGACTTGTTGTTGCTACAGTCTTGTCCGCATGTTAAACACCCCTCTCACATAATCTCATTAATGTAAATGAATCACAGAGGGAGATGGCATGCACATAACTGACTCGAGATGGGGAATCATTTGAGAGAAACTGCTCTTCCACACTCGCCATCCTCCTTCACTCCTCCCCCTCCCTCCTTCTCTCTTAGCAGGCAAGAGCTGCGTGTGGCCCAGAAGAGCCACTGAAAAACGGACTGTTGCAGCCAAAAAGGGATGGAGCTGCAGGGAGGGGGGAGTTGTACAGCACCTGCACTAACACACCTATGGGCCTCTACGCTGGAACATGCACATGGCAGGGCAGAGCAGTTTTATTCACACACATTCAACACATTACATTTTTCAATTGACCTGTGCTGCAAAAAAGACATCCCTCAAGCTACAAAACTGGACCAGCCAACTAGACAAGGCAGGGGTTGATTTTACCACAAATTCTACTGAAAGCTCTTTCAAGCTTCTCTCCCCTCACAAATACAAACACTCACACTTTTTCTAAAAGTGACAAGAAACATCAAACAGACACCATCCTTTGGGCAAGTGAATAATTTCAGTGAAGCTAAAAATAACCAATTAAAAAGGTACCACTGGGAATGCTTCAAATGCAAGCAGACTGGATTTCAGATCAGACCAGACTGTAACTGTAAACGGAGACACATATACATAGAACCTACTCGGGAAAGGTTTCACCCAAGCTGACAGTCTCAAGCTTCTGTTAAGAGTCAGTGTTGGTGGCACGTTGCCAATGTGAAACGTTCATGCCTTTACAGTACATATTGAAACTGGCAGGCTTACCATTCTTCCCATTGAACACTGCAAATGAGGAGTTCTGCTGCCCAAAGATGCTCTGGCACACCGTTTTCAGTTTCTCCACATTAAGCTTGTTGTCTCCTTTGGGATTCTCCAGAAGCACAACACCCTCTAGATATGAGAAGATCAAAGACGTCTATTAGACTGGGATCGGATTGTTGATGTCAAAACCAGTAACCAGTTAAAAACCTGGTTGTTAGGCCTACATGATTATGCTCACAGTAAATAGGATTTTTATCAATAATGTACACCAGCAGTTCACTGCATGTGTAACAGACAATTTATCCAACGGTCAACCTTATAGATAGCTGAAGGCATTGGAAAGTCATATTACTACAGTAGTGACTCCAGACAGAGCCAGATTATCAGTTGTTGGGCTTAAACGTTTCAGCTCCAGTCTGAACTGCACACAGTACAGTACCTTGCTCCTTGCTGCCGAAATGAAGTCTGAGGTTGACGTAGGCACAGGCTGGGCCATTAAGGGGGGCTCTTGAAGCTGCGGCTCCCTTCACGATGGTCAGATCCAGGTCTGCACCCTTCAGCTACATATGATACAAACAAAGCAATTAGAGTGAGCTAACAAGACTCTTTGTTTAGTGAAATAGGTAGACTGTGCTGTTGACAATTGTGTATATTCCCTGTCTGAAGTCATGATCCCTTTATATCTAACCAACACAACAAGTTGACACCTTAAGGTTTGTTTCTAAAATCATTCCTAGTGAAGCACAACATAACGTTTACCAATATTTCTACTTCTTACGCTTAGAACAAAACCACAAGAAACTAAAGTGAAGCACATTGCTTTGCTCTTTCATTTGTGTAACTGGGCAGCCATCTCTTATAGCAAGTGTAATGTTACCAATTCTTTAAAAAGCAGAATGTGGCATTACCATTTTCATAATTACTACATGTAGCACTATTAACATGTTATGTTCAATAAGAGCATCTGTGCAGTTAGGCCTGAGCATTACTTGAGTTTTCTCCTGAATGATGACACTGGCCGTGCTGGGCACAGGGTAGGCTTTGAGTGGAGCCTTGGTGGTGGCCAGGATGAAGTCTGTGTGTGCCTGGATAACTTTGTCCAGGTACTCCCCTGCAGGCTGGCAGCTGTAGTACACTGTGATTTCATCAGAGGGAACCAGGTGGCCCTAGGAAATGAATGACTCAAAATGAATATATTACATTAACACAAACTTGTGTATGTGCATGCGTGTTACACATTCAATGGATTTAAAATAAAATAAATAAATAAATAAAATATATATATAAAAAATGGTAATACACCAACCCCACATATTTTATTTACATATCACTGTGCTGTGTGCTGTCATTCATAAAGCAAGCAATCCTACAGATGCTAACTGTTGTAACAGAAACATGTGGTGTAGCTGGTCCTGGATTGAGAGCAGGTTAGACATTCAAGGCACGTTGACAGGATGTCACTCATCTATCTCATCACCAATTTCTGATTCCTTCCTCCTGGCTCCTTCGACAATCAACAATCAACATTCAGCCCAACTTTCCATCTTTTTTCATTATGTTTGATGGATATAGCTCTGGTTGCCAGACTATTAAAACCACCCTAACCACGGCCCATTAAAGTACACTGATATGACCTTAATCCACCAAACCAGTCATTACGCGCCGGTCCCTCGCAAAAGACAGACACACACTCACAATCTCTCACACACAGAAGCATGCATGTGTCCGTATACACACACATACACGCACACAGACACACACGCACACACACACACACACACACACACACACACACACACACATGCATAAACACGCAACCTGGCTTAATTAGTGTAGGAATCCTTGTATTGCTCTTTTGCACATTCCATGTAGCAATCCCCCACCCCCAGGCCAATCCTCATCCTCCAAGGGTTAACCTCATTCCTCACCTTTCCATATTTATCTGAGGCCCCTCAGGAGTCAATGCCCCCTGGTTACCTGTCCTGTACTCATCACAGGACATGTCTGAAAAAAAAATAAACCTAATTCCCTGCTATGGAAAAATTCCGGCAGATTTTAGATTTTCAATAACAACAGGAATTCAACCTTGGCAGGCAGCCAATGCTGCCATATCCACTCCCTTATTCCCGACCCCCTTCCTTCAGCAACACAGTCCCCAGCAACAGCTACGGGACAGAAAAATGTTTGTTTATTAAGGGGACGAAAGGAAGGAAATCTGTCATGCTTCGCATTACTACAACAACACTTCAAAGCTGTGTTCTTTCTTCATGTGAGCTCTCAGGGGTAAGCCCAGAGCTGTTTCCCCTCTCTATTGAAGTCATTTACTCAAGGACCAAGATTTGGAAACTGTCCACACCAGCAAAATAGTACAGAAAAGATTTGCTTGGAATCATGGATCAGGATTTACACCCATATTTATAATGACTCCTAATACAAACCCCCAGTGAAACTGTTTCAATCTATGGCAGAGATAGGACAAAAGGACGAAGGTTTACTTCAAACTATGTAAAGCTTGTGTATTGTGTAAAATATTGCTCCAATGACGATGTCAATCAATCTTTGCTTGAATTACAGCATTTAGCCAATAAAGGTGCAGCAGTCAGCAACTGCTATTGATATTCTGCAGCAGACGCCAAAGCAGCAGCTGCTCACCTTTTTGCGCAATTTCTGAATGCGGTTGATGACCTCACGGGCAACACCTTCATCCACCATGGACTGGTCTGGTGTAACATCGAGCAGAACCAGCACCTGAAGTGACACATATTCACACAAACACACAATAAGAAGAAAAGACAACCAAGCCAGTGAAAAAGAATGTTCTGGCATCTTTGTCTATGTGGTGTTACCATTCATTAGGTTACTTAAGCGCCTTAGCATTTGCCTCTTCGGTGGCACATTGAAAGTTATCATTAGATTCTGCAATCATGTAGTGGCAAGGCAGGATCCCTTATTCAAGAGGTACTACAATGTCTTGAGAAATGCTGATTAGGGGAGATATCTAGAGATTTCAGACTTCTATTTCAGTAACGATTATTAAATGTCACATCAACATTCAAGTAGGGAAAACATGCAGCATGATTGGGTTAGAGACCCTTTCTGAAGTCCTACAGTAACTGTGCCTCATGGTAGCTTTACATGAAAGGCCAGCTCTGCTCATGACAGCATGGTGATGGTGCTCCTATGGAGCACAGATTAGGGCAAGGCAAGAGCAAGACAACATGATTAATATCACTACCATACCTGTAAACGGCCAAGTAGATTTCATAAGAGCTTTCTTTGACTTAAAGGACTGACTTGAGGACTTGAAACTTCTCCTTTATAGGAGTAAGAGTAATGGCTGGCTAGAGACTAGATATATCCATAAGGTCGGGTCAAATTCAGCCAACCCGCCCTAGTTGATATCGGAGTGGTTGTCATGGCCAGTACCTGCGCATCGGAGTGGGCCTCGTACTGAGTTGATGAGCCAGAGGTCTGATCAAAGGTGTACATCAAACGCAGATCCTCCTCATGGAGCTCATGGCCATCCACCACAATGGAACCTGACAAGACACAAGCACCACATATGTTGAAAGCTACAACCATTGGAGATACTTGGTTACAAAGCATGATTTAGGATGCTGTTTATGTAGTTTGCTTCTTATCAAACAAAGCCTTATCTGATGTTCCAGATTTCCATGCTGATTGTGTGCACAAACCATGAAATACGTCTAAAATGCCCATGGTAGGTGGAACACTGTTATCAGACTGATTGCGCCTTATGTGGCTGATTTCCACACTCCTCTCGTTCCTCCTCTTCTTTCCGCAGGCATCTAGGGCAGGCAGTTTGTTCTCACAGGTAAGAGCTACCACTCATTAAAACCTACCGCCCACCTCATAAGACAGATTGGTTGCAGCTAACTGGCAAGACAGCCACCTACACTTGCTGGAGGAGGCGGGGGAGGGGGGTTCAAAAGTCTGGATGCTGAGTTTCCGACATGTTTCAACCCTGGAGCTCTACCCTTTGCTCCACTAGGATTAAATATGAAGACAGAGTTGAATTCAACACCTCCATCCATGTTGAAAAGGAACCCAATGTAAGCCCCATCAAAGGGATGTGGCTGTCGGACATTCTTTAGATGTTTTTTATATATTTATATAAACACCAGACATTGGTGTGTCACACATGAAGCAGAATAATTTATGAATATAACACGTCATGATGACTGACAATGCAGACACCCTTATGTATTCGAGCATGAATTGCTGCTTTTTCCTGATTTATTCAATAGAGATAATGAAAGGTCTCTTTCCTTTCTTCCAGTCCATGAAAGTAACTGAAACAATGGCAAATGCCTACAATGTTATACATAACGAGTGCAGAAACACGGCCATTTACAGTACAGTAGACTAAAAGTATACAAAGACTGCTACTGCAGGACTGTAGAGTGTGTTTGTATGTGTGTAGCTTTGCATGGAAGGATGCTTAGGTGTCTAATGTCAATCACAATTTCAGCACAAGGTCTTGCTCTGCAGTCATGCTTGGCATGAAGCGCATAGGGGGCTTGCAGGTGTGCAGAGCACTCACCAGTCTTCTGGAACACCTCCAGCTGCTCACTCTTGAGCTCCTTGATGGAGGCAGTGACAGACTTGAAGGCTCCCTTCAGACGCTTGCCCAGCACCATGTGATCAGGCTCCGCCCTCAGACGGATGCCATATTTGTCTTTGTCAGTGGACAGAGTAAGCTGGCGCACATTCAGCTCCTGCAAAGGGTGAGGGAGAGACCGGTAAGGGATGAATATGGAAACAAACACATAAGACAGTTGAGGAAAGAATCTGAAACAGTTGTATTTAGATGAAAAGGTCTGTAGATAAAGTAACTGCAATAACAGCTCATGTATCTAACGGCATGTCTGCCTCATTAAGACTATGGCAGCACCTTACTTTCCCAGGGTGGACGAGGGACACTAGAGAAAACACAGGAAGACCAGAGAGCTAAAGGAATACGGAAGTCAGAGACCAGGGAGATGGTTCATCCACAAAGGAGCTGGAGCGCTCATATGTAACCCTAAAAGCTAGTTCCACAACAAAGCAAAATGAAAAAAAATATAATAATGATGATATATATATATATATATATATATATATATATATAAATAAAAGTAATGTAAAGAATACAAGATATTCTGATCTCAATATCTGATATATCAATGGAGGAAAAAGCAGGCCCTACACATCTACAGAAGTAAAACTGTTAAGGACCAGGAAACTGTAATGAAGGCATGCTCAATCTAAAAGCTTTTTTAAGTACCAGTAACCCTCTTGACTCCGGATAGATGTAAGTTATGTTGGTTTGTAAATGGGGTCATCTCAGGTCACCCATGCTAACGATGTCAACACCAGGGTCAGACCTGTGCTTTTAAACTAGCTGATTTGTCCAGTACGGTCAATGTGGGTCAACCACCTCGAGCTGCTTCAAAACACCAGAGACACAAGCCAAGAAGCACCAAACAACCCTTCATGAATTGAATGAATGGAGTGACTAAAGCTGGTAGATTCATTTTCTATATACTTTATGTAAGAATGCAATATATTTTTAGCTACCGTAACGTATAATATCATCAAAATATGTAAAATCGATAAAGCAATGGTCTGTTGGTGAATACCATAATTTATTAACAATGCACTATCGACTTATATCTGTCAGTGAACCACACATTACTCCTAACTGTTTCCATCTTAAAAGAGTGCTCAAGGTGAGTCAGGTCACAGACTTCAAATCCTTAAGGGCACCTTCTCCCACTTCAATCTGGTCTGGTCTAGTCAAACAGAAATTAATCTCTTGGACAAGACCAGTGAACGAGTGTCAGACCCAGATCTGAATAAAACAAATAAACCAGCCTAACAGTCACGGTCAGGGCAGGCAGGTGGCCATTTACCATCCACTTCTCTGGCTTCCGTAGGAGAAATAAAAAATATAACATGTCTAAGCGCACACTGAGACTGCAAGAATCTCTGACAATTGTCCTCAGGCTAACCTAGTGCCGCTATGCTTGGCTGGCTACAGGTAACAGAATGTGCATTGTGGAAAGCTATTCCTTTCTGTAACAGGATAGGTGCTTCTGGGCTTTAACTGCAAAGATAAGGTGATTTTTTTTTTTTTTTTTTTTTAATAATGCAAAACTGGGCTAGACTAGAAATGTACAGGGTGAAGTTTATGACAAACAAGTATGCGCAGTGCAATACAATAGTTAACTGATCAAAATATGTTGGGGCATATCTGGCTTAGATAAACAGTGCGTATTACACTATAAAATATCACAGCATTGTCCAACATTTGTGGCATACTGTGTGAAAATGTATGTGCAGTTGCAGGGAGTTGCAAGTTTGTGCCTTTAAGGGTGAGGGAAATGCATGTTCTGTGGTTGTTCCACCCCTGGTGCTGCAGCATGATGTTACAGACCTCTCTGCCACACAAGTATTGCCACAAAATTGCCCGTGTCAGCCACAGCAAAGGGGGCGCTAAATTTAGGTCTGCACCACGGCCTTCCCATCAATCAGGCTACCCTGACAGAGAGGCGGGGGGTGAAGGACAGGCTGAATGACCAGATGCAGCGTTGCCTTCTACAAGCGGAATGTACACAATACCATTGCATCTTCCATGTCCTACATCAGAACTAAGATGCACCGTGTTTATTTACGCTATGTACACTATGCAAGATTTTCACCTTTACAATTTTATGGCACACGTACTTGCAATAGGCAAATCATTCACCTAGTATACGCATAGTGATCATAGACGTAGCGAGTTCCTACCAAGGAAACCAGCCATGCAACTTCCAAGAATGGCACCCCACCATATCTCGCGAGAATCATGAAACATTACCTTATCAGTAGACATATAGTACACATGTGCTCTGTGGCAATCTGGATCTGACAACTTTAAAGGAACACTCCACAGTTTTTACATATTAAACTACGTTATTCCCTTACCTAAGATGAGTTGATACATACATCTGGCGTTTCAATGCGTGCACTCAAGTTAAGCTAACCCTTTAAGTGATTTTCTTATTTTTCAGCAGCTACCAGCTTAGTTGACCAGCTAGTCAGCAGATAGTATAGTCAGGGGTGCGATCATATTTGTTATTATTCAGAGATTCCATTTGCTTTAAATTTGCTTCTGAGGGCTGTTCACCATTAACATACAACGATGCTGCACACTGCAATGATGCTGCAAAACAAAACTAAACATGCAGTCACAGCAATGGTATGAGGTTATGTGGTAATTAAAACACTTTCATATTGTAGTATTTTAGTGTGTTTTTAAATAAAAATAAAAGAAATAAGACATTTAGTGTCAACCAGCTACAGCGCCCATACCAGTGTCCACAGCCTCTCTCTGTAGAGGTCCCAAAAATATGTTTTTAAAAATATAAAAAATACAGATACAGGACAACCTGCGAGCCTGAACTGAAATGAGATAAGAAATAAGACTGTTTTAACAATAATAATGAAGAGGCCATTGTTAGTATAGTCTTCAAACTTGAAGACGGATTTTGCGCTTGTACAATGTATTCTTCTACCTACAAGTCCAGTTAATGGACTTATGAACTGTACTTAATCACTTCAATACCCTGTAGAGTAGTACACAAAAGGATGCTGATGAAAAAAGAAAAACATTAGAGGATAAAAAATGTTTACGTATGGGAGGCATGGGCATCAAGGTTAAAAGTCGAGCTTTCAATTTCTCATGCAATAAAGAGGGGCTGATAAGACCAAGTTGCACTGACAGAGATAAAGTTGTTTATGTCCCAAGGTGCTTGCTACAGCCAGATATATAATGGGGTGGAATTACTGTAATTTAAAATCATCAAGGCTGTCCTTGCTTTACGTTAACAAAGTGGCTCTATCAAAAGTCTCTAAATAATCATCTCCCTGAATATAGCTATACTGTAGCTAACACAGCAAAATTGGATCAGGGCAGATTTGTTATGAAAAAAAAACAAAAAAACATGTAGATGATACACATCCACACACGCATCCCTGCTCTGCACTGCAAACCATCACGGTCCTTAATCTCTTCCATCAGTCTTTTTAAAATCCTGCTCTCCCTTTACAAATCAAGACCAAAGCATTTATACTGTACGTACTGGAGGCTGACTGCATAATAACTGATCTAATCTACTAATACAGCAAATCAATGTTTTATTACTATTGCACATTAATGCCGCTGTCTAAGGTTGCTTGCACAGGTCTCCACATTAGAGAATAACCAAGACTCCAAGAACACTTTAAATGGGTGGCGGGGGGGCAAGAAAGAGTGAGAGAGAGAGAGAGCGAGGAGAGAGAGAGAGAGCGAGAGAGAGAGAGAGAGACAGAGAGTAAGGGAGGGAGAGAGAGAGAGAGAGAGAAAGGGTGAGAGAGATAGAGACAGATGTGTGTGGTTGTGAATGTTGTGCATGTGTTTGGTTGTATATTAATGTATGGAAAATATATGTTTATGTAAATGTCTATATATGTGTGAATGTGTGTGTGTGTGTGTGTGTGTGTGTGTGTGTACCAAAAATATATGTAAGTCTGTGTTTGTTTGTATGTATTGTGTGTCTGTGTGTTTGCAAACCACTTCTGTTGTATGAACGTATGTGTGTGTGTGTGTGTGTGTGTGTGTGTGTGTGTGTGTATAATATAAATCTGTGTTTGTATGTATTATATGTTAGCGTGTCCGTCAACTACATAACAAAAAAAAAAAAAAAAAAAAAGTATATACAGTGTCTATCTGTTTGTTTGTCTTATGTGTTGCCGTATCTATGTGTATGTGTATGCGTACTGTTTGTGTATGTGTGTGTGTGTACTGTATATGTATACTGTATGTGTATGTGTATGTCTACTATTTTGTTTTTTTTATGTATAATATGTATGAGAATGTTATAGATATTTAGATAGATAGATCTTCTATGTTCACCAACGTTTTTAAGTTTATCTCAAATCTACAAAAACAGCTTAAGCATTATTCCTAATGAGTTCTTTAAAAATTGCATGCTGGAATATTCAGGGCCTTAGGTCATCTATTTTTGGCATGAAGAGCAGGAATTCAGAGTTTCTGAAAGAGATCAATAACTCTGATATCTTAATTTTACAAGAGACATGGAGTAGAGGAGACTTGTCCAGTGGCTGTCCAATAGGCTTTAGAGAAATAGTTTTACCATCGACAAAACATAAAGGAGTAACGCAAGGCAGAGACTCGGGAGGAATGCTTGTTTGGTACAAAACGGAATTGAATCACATTATAGAAACCATTAGAATAGGCAAATTTAATTTATGGCTAAAAATCAAAAAAGAGATTGTTTCTTCAACCAAAGACATTTTCTTGTGTGCAGCATACATACCTCCCTCTGAATCCCCCTACTACAGTGAGGAATATTTTCCTACATTAATGGAGGAAATCAATCTATTTCAAAGTAAAGGTAATGTCATAGTTTGTGGTGATCTAAATGCAAGAACAGGAATTGATCCGGACTTAATCAGCATTCAAGGAAATAAATACATCAATAACATTAACAACCATACACCAACAAATAAAAACAGAAACAATTATGACACAGCCAGTAACAAAAGTGGAAAAAGCCTACTACATATGTGTCGGTCACTGGGTCTGTACATAGTCAATGGCCGGATCTGGGGAGATTCATTTGGACAATATACTTACAATTCTCCTTTGGGCTGTAGTACAGTTGACTACATTATAACAGACATCGAAGAAAATAACATAAGAGCATTCACAGTCAGCCCCCTTACACCACTTTCAGATCAAAGTAAAATAACAATCTACTTAAAACAGAGAGAACCAAATCAAATAATTAATGTACCTTGTGAAATGATAAAACTAAAATATATCTTTAAATGGAAAAAGGACACCAAAGACAATTATCTAAAGGCTATCAGCAATCAACATACTCAAATGTTACTCAATGTGGCTCTAAACAAAATCTACCCCCAGAATCATGACGGTACTAATACAATGGTAAATGATATTACAAAAATATTCCATCAAACAGCAATAATGAGCAATATGAAAAAACAACAATCTCCAAACATTAAAACACAATACAATAAGGAAAAATGGTTTGACCAAGATTGTAGGAATTCACGTAAAAATCTAAGAACTATTTCTAATCAAAAACACAGAGACCCTAACAATCAAGAAATACGACTTAAATATAATGAAATCCTCAAACAATACAAACAAACCCTGAAAATTAAGAAAGATCAACACACAAATAACATTCTCAAAAATATGGAAGAATCAATAAACACTAACAACTTCTGGCAAAATTGGAATACCCTTTATAAAACAAAAGACAATTTGGCTCTACAGGATGGAAACGTCTGGAAAACTCACTTTGAGAACCTATATAAAAATGTAAATGTAACCCCAACTAGATTAGAAATAGTTAAGAAACTGGAAATATTTGAAGAAAAAATCAAAGATTATCAAAACCCCCTTGATTTCCATATAACTGAACAAGAACTAATAGAAAAAATACAAAAACTCAATCTAAACAAATCGTGTGGTATCGATGGAATTTCAAATGAAATGATTAGATATACTGATACAAAATTTAGAATGGTTCTACTCAAATTATTTAACATAATTCTTTTTACAGGTAACTTCCCTGAAACCTGGAATCAAGGCCTAATTACCCCAATATATAAAAATGGAAATAAATTTGATCCCAACAATTATAGAGGCATATGTGTTAATAGTAATCTTGGAAAATTATTTTGCTCAATCATAAACAAAAGAATTCAAAACTTTATAAAAGAACATAACATCTTAGACAACAGCCAAATTGGATTTCTACCAAAACAAAGAACATTAGATCATTTATTTACCCTGCAAACAATTATCCAGAAATACACACATCAAAACAAATCAAAAATTTACTCATGCTTTATAGATTTTGAAAAGGCATTTGATTCAGTTTGGCATGAAGGCCTATTTTTACAACTATTAAATAATGGAATCGGAGGAAAAACATTTGAAACTATAAAATCCATGTATAAAAACAACAATTGTGCAATAAAAATGGGTAACTCCAGAACAGACTTCTTCCACCAACAAAGAGGTGTTAGACAGGGATGCCCATTAAGTCCCACACTGTTCAATATGTATATAAATGAATTGGCAAAACAACTAAATGACTCATCCGCTCCAGGGTTCAAATTAAAAGAATCAGAGATTAAATGTTTATTATTTGCAGATGATCTGGTAATTATGTCAAAAACTGAAGAGGGGTTACAACAATTACTAAACATATTAAATGCATTCTGTCAAACATGGGCATTAAAAATTAATATTGCAAAAACAAAAATCATGACATTCCAAAACAGATCAAGGGGCCAGGGAACAAAATCAATATTTAAACTTAACGACACCATAATTCAACACACAAATTCATACAATTATTTAGGTCTAAAAATCACGTCAACTGGAAATTTCAATCTAGCTATAAAAGAATTAAAAGATAAAGCAATGAAAGTTTTTTACACAATCAAACGAACAATAAAACATGAAATACCAATTCCAATCTGGCTAAAAATTGTAAATAATATAATTGAACCAATTGCGCTGTATGGGAGTGAGATATGGGGACCATTAAGAAATCAAGACTTTCATAACTGGGAAAAAGAAATCATAGAATCACTTCATACTCAAATTTGTAAAGGCATACTAAAAGTACATAGATCAACACCAAATAATGGAGCTAGAGCTGAATTAGGTCAATTTCCATTAATAATAAAAATCCAAAAAAGAGCAATTAAATTTTACAATCACCTCAAGTCCAGTGACCCACATTCTTACAAATATCAAGCCCTATGGTGTCAAGAACAAAATATTACAAAGAGTGCCCTCAGCCAATTAATAATAAATTTAAATTCTAACACCAATTCAAATATCAACACAATAAACCACAAGAAAATCATGACACAACAAAAAGAAAAGTACATACAGCATTGGAAAAACACAATTAAAACTCAAAGTAAAATGGAAATATACCAATCATTAGAAAGAGATTATGAAATAGCTGAATATTTACAGTATACATTGTAAAAGACCCCCAGATCCGAAAACCAGTCACTAGGTACAGACTCAGTGACCACACACTAGCCATAGAAAGAGGTCGCCACAAACAGACATGGCAACCAAAAGAGGAGAGGGTATGCACATGCTGCACACAAGAAATTGAAAATGAAAAACATTTTCTTTTATATTGTAAACATTTAGAAAACATTAGATTAATATATTTCCCAAAATTTGAAAAACTAATCCCACATTTCAGAAATTTAAATAACGACATCAAAATTAAATACATATTAGGAGAATACACAACATTACTACCACTAGCGGCACGATATGTGACAGAATGCCATAAAGCAAGAGACAGCCACTGGGCAAGCCACTAAGTTTTTATTTTTTTTATTTTTTTTATTTTTTTTATTATTATTATTATTATTATCATTACTATTATTATCATTATGTGTGTGCTTGTGCGTGTGTGTGTGCGTGTGTGTGTGTATGAGTGAGGATGTCCTAATGTTCTTTTATAATTATTATTATTATTATCATTTTTTTAAATTTATTTTATTATTAGTATTCTCCATAGTCCATGTCAATTGTTGCTATAATTAATTGTTGTTATAATTAATGTCTAATTATTTGATGCAATTACTGCTTTGGCAACATTGTAAAATTTTACATTCATGCCAATAAAGCTATTTGAATTTGAATTTGAATTTGAGTAAGGGAGGGAGAGAGAGAGAGAGAGAGACAGAGAGTAAGGGAGGGAGAGAGAGAGAGAGAGAAAGGGTGAGAGAGAGATAGAGACAGAGAGTAAGGGAGGGAGAGAGAGAGAGAGAGAGAGAGAGAAAGGGTGAGAGAGATAGAGAGAGAGAGAGAGAGAGAGAGAGAGGGAGAGAGAACTAAGCAAGTGATATAACCAAGGGGAGCAGCAGCTCAAGTCACAGGAGAGTGGAAGTGGAGGAGCAGGGGTTGAGTAAGGAGACGGTAACTGGAAAGCTCCACAGATGGGCCGAGTGACGGGCTCACCTCTAGAATGTACTTCTGTAGGGACTGGATATCCTGGAGAGCTTCAGGGTCCTGGTGGATCACCACCACCTCCTTCAGGGGATACTAAAAATACAACCCAAAACATCACGTCTCATCACAAAATACAAACCCACACACACACACCGACATTCAGAAGACAGCGGAGAGCCTGTATGTATATGTGGTGAGTGTGTATGTGCGCGTGTGTGTGTGTGTGTGTGTGTGTGTGTGTGTGTGTGTGTGTGTGTGTGTGTTTTCATCTCTATTTGTATGCCACCTTATATAAATACTCTCTACCAAGAAGCTGGTTACAAAAGGAGTGAGATGCAACATGGCATTGTGACTCAGACCAATGTGGGATAAAAATGAAAGATTCATGGCCAAATAGAAGGAGCATAAATAAATAAATGCGTGCCAGATGTTTGGGAGAAATAATAAGACATGGTGGGGCTGCCGCCTCCCTCTCTTGACAGCTCTGAGAGAGAATGCCATCTTCCTGCACATTTCTCAAGACAGGGATTTTTATGAAACTCCTCAAAGCAAAGAAGACGGCTGCAGCCAAACCTTCACAGGCATGGTCTTCCTGTCCCGGATGACTCGGCCCAGCTCAATGACAGACTGCATCTGGGACACGGCGCTCTCAATGCGCTTGTCAATCACTGACTCCCTGCATTAGAGGACAGACAGAGAGAGAGAGGCGCAGAAGGTGGGCAAAGGGAGAATGGTAGTCAGACAGTGGAGGAAGAGAGCTTCACACATTAGACACTTAGATACTTAAGACTTGAGTCGGTGGCTCCTCTTTGACTGCAAAAAAGCTGCTGTTAACTCACAACCAAAGAAACGGCACATGATATTTTTACATGACCCATTTACTTTTAAGCAGAGTGTCTCCCCTCCACTCTCTTTACATTTCATTTGTCCTCTAGGACCAGATGTACAATGCACAAGCTCTTCACTTTCAACCGCAGCTGGATTATTTTCTAAATAGTCAGTAAATGGATCAATGACACAGCATAAATACATGTTACTTTAAATGGGCTGCATCTTTTTTAGAGACATCACAGATGCACTACTGTTAATGAGACTCGATTGTCACTGAAGGTCATGGGAGTCGGCACCACACACACGACTGGCTACCCAACGTCCCGTGAGATGTAAGGTGCTGCGGTCAGGGTGCCCAGACAAGAGGGCACAAGAGACATGAGGACATTTAGGGGCAAGTGAGAGAATGTGGCTCTAGAACAGCATGCTAACTAGATGGTATTCACTTTAAACCATTTATTACACGACTATTCAGAAGGCTGCAAAAAGTTCCATAGACTTAAATGGCCCTTCAGGGGTCCGATTTAAACAGTCAGGCATCAAGTAATACGTTGCTACGCTACTCCTGAACTTTCATGAAGAACTATTTGTGTAAAGAACAATGTTGAATGTTAACAACCTCATTTTAAAAAGACATTGTGTGAATGCTCTTGTTGCACTTTCACTAATATTTATTCGTTTTCATTCATAAAGAATGGCAAATAATTCAAAAATTGCATCACACTATTTTCATGTGCAGCAAAGTTTAGTCTTGAATTTTCATGCCTAAGGGCTGTTCTGCTGAAATAGGGTCCAGAGTGTTTTTGTTGAGAATCTGGTCAAGACTACCATAGTGAATGCACTAGTACCAACAGTGGAGCACGAACAATGCCTATAAAAAACATTCACCCCCCTTGGATATTTTCCCCTTTCATTGCTTTGTGGAATCTTCCTCAATTTCATTTGGCTCTCTTTTCTTTTTTTTTTTTTAAACTAACAATTTACTAAAATCCCCTCTTTAACGCCAAAGTGAAAGCAAAGGAAGTTATCTATGAAGCTATCTTACTTAATTAAAAATATGCAATGCAAAACAAGCGATTGCATAAATATTCACCCCTCCCTGAAAGTAGCTGACCTAATTAAACAGTGGTCCAGTTCTAATAGTCTCACAATTAGTGAAATGGAAATGGCCTGAGTGCAGTGAATGTGTATAGTAGGCCTATAGTAATACAGGAAAACATGCTCCTGGAAGGTCCAGCGTGAGGAACCCTTCAGGAAGAATAATGGTGGGGGACAACAACTAGGACTTGGGAGAAAATGTACTCTCCAGCAAGACAATGAGCCCATGCCCTGTATGAAAACACCACACAGAAGTGGTTTAAAGACAACAAGGTGAATGTTCTGGAATGGCCGAGCCAAAGCCCAGACCTCAATCCTACAGACAATCTGTGGCTGGACTTAAAAAAAATATATTTTGTTCAATTATTTTTTAAAAAGCCAAATTAAATTGATCAGATTCCATTTATAGAAGTAGAAATACCTGAGGGGTGAATCCATTTAAATAGGCACTATGAGTGGGCATGTGATGATAAATGCCCGCTACATACCAATACAGAGACTGTTTTGGGCTATTTTAGTATGTCTTCACTGTTAGTTTTTAATCCCACATAAGAGCTAACACTCCAGACTTGGTGAACCCTGCCTGAACTTCCGGGGAATTTGAATTTCGCCTGGCAGCTCAGGCTGGAAACCAGCAGATCTATCTCCTCTGTTTACTGTCAGAACCTTTGGCTCCAAACAGAAACGGCCATACTCTAGTCCTGGCACGCTATTGGCCGGTGACGTGACGATAACGAAACTTAAGCGACCCGAAGCAGCAGTTCAGTGTGCACACTCACGCTTCTGTTTTGGAAGATTTTTTTTGCCCTGGAACAGGTCATACAGCGGAAGGACGTGTTTGCGATTCTACCGACCGGCTCTGGTAAAAGTTTCACTTACCAACTATTGCATAACTATGGCAATTGCGTATGGAATCATTTGAACGATGCCCATTATCGATCACGCCTCTTGTGCAGTAGAAACAAAGCGCAGCCTCCCCAGACTAATGTTCAATTTTTAAAGATTGAGCTTAGTATGGTGAAAACCAGACTAACACTCTACTTTCAGGCTTTGAATGTAATGTTATTATTGTAAGGTGATTTCTTAATTATTTGACATTTAAGCAAAATTGGACAAGAGGAGGTCTCAATTTGGGTTGCATACTGTAATACAAATAATTAAGAAATCACCTTACAGTAAGAACTGTAAGGTGATTTCTTAATTATTTGACATTTAAGCGATATTGCACAAGAGGAGGTCTCAATTCGGGTTGCATACTGTAATACACAAAATGTCTCAGTAAGTAATGAAGAAAAAGAGCACGCCATTTTATGCTAAGCCAAAACTCAAAAACGAAAATGCCATTATTTGCATGCACATTAGACTGCATCATACTGCATTATCATCACATGATCCTTTACAACTCGCATTGGTTTGCACCATATGGTAATGTGTTCTGACCTGCAGGGAGAAGGACTGCAATTACTGAAAAGGAAACCAAGATTTGTATTTTGTAAATCTCCTCTACCTGTGGACCCATTTCCACACATTCACTTAAATCATGAACTCTCTCTGAGGTTAACCATACCCTATTACGTCAGATTTCTTTTCACAATAATCTTTCACTCTCCCTCAAGCTCTTTTTGTTCAGTGAGTCTATATCTATTCAGTCTATTTCTTTTTTTTTTTAGCATTTTTTTTACTACAGCTAGCCAGCGAGAGAGCTGTTTGACACGGGCTCTCATGGCCTGATTGACAGCTTCAGCAATGCCGCTTTCTGGCGGCTCACTGCGCTCTAATGAACTCTGTTCTAGCTCGCCTGCTTTGCAGTTCCAGGTTCCAGGGGTGCGGCACAGAAATCCATCACAATACAATTATCAGCAGCGCTCGTCATTAGGCAGCCCAGGCGGACGGAGATGCGTCACTCACGCTAATGGCTGGGTCTGTTTACCTGAGGAGCAAAACAATCAAATGAAAACGCCGGAGATAGGTGAGGAGGGGAAGGAACTCGATGCATGCAGCCTGATTTGCCGGGCGAGCTCAGAGTCATCTGTGCTTGGCTCTGGAATTGTACTGAGGGAGTTGATCTGAAGGGGGCCTTTTGGTAAACACACAATGGCTGATTTAATTTGACAGGAAGCTATTGCCATTTCCTCACAACCATTGCTGGAGTGAGGAGCAGATTGACAAGAGAGTGCACAGCAGCATAGGGTTCCCCTCAAATTAGAATAACTAAGAATGCTAAAAAGGTAAAAATAAATAAATAAATAAATAAAACAATGAAATGGTAACAAAGTTGAGGGGATGAAAGTTGCCATGACTACATTTAGTCAGTTCAATAGGCAATGCGTACCTAATTCATTTTTTTAGCTCAGATGTGTCAAAGGCAACCCACTACCTTGACCTCCATGAGGATCTAGATCGTGGTTCGGCAAACAGGCGGCCCAAGGCCAAAGCTGGCCTCTCAGCAATATTATTTGGACTGCCAGATTATTCTAGGAGTCTGAATCTTTAAGGCATTTTTGTTTTATAATATAGGTTTACAAATAGCCGTTTCACCAATCAGGCCGCGGGTGCTTAAACAAATATGAGAAAGAACACCTTGAAGGTGCCGCTTTATCTAGTAGTGCCGTCCATTCCTTTTTATAGGCTCCACTTTCACGGTAAAACTTCCTTCTTAGGCTTTTTTAACCTATACCTGCAGTTCGCTCCTCACTCTACACGCTAATATTTCCTCACCCCATGAGTAACAGGGGTGAGGAAAAACTCCCTAGAATTAAAGGTACAAATAGGCAGAAGCCTCGGGCAGATCCACGACTCAATGGCCTGACCCATCTGCCTAGGGTCACTTACAGAGCAATAAGGTCTGTATACATGATAAGTGAATAGGTTAGTTAGGTGTAGAGAATAGAGCATGGTGTTTAAAGCCACCTGAGGTATGTGTTGCAAATAGGTAGGATGGTTACGTAACCAGTATGATAATGCATGAATCCCATGTAGTGTCAGAGAGTCCAAATAGACAAGTGTAGGGTGCGCGAGCCAACAATAAATATTGTAACATTGCTTTAAAAATAAAGAAATAGGTTGAGCACTACTTGACGTCAGTATGACAAGAGGGTGCTTTCGGAAAGTTATGCAGTTGCAGACTTCTACGAAATTGTATCATTTCATCAACAAAAATGTACCTTAAAATGACATGATATACTGATAAGGTATACAAGATAGGGGAGTTCTGTTGAGCAAAATCAACAACCTATTTTGATGACTGCACTCAGGATTTACCAGAAATTTGGAAATGTTTTGATTAAAACACTTCAACCTGACCAACTAGCTAGCTACCACCAAGGTAATGGTAGATGGATGACTTAATAGCATTATAGAAAGACATGTGTGATGGTGAAAACACAGTTATCTGTTGTGGTGTGCTAAAAGGAAGATAAAACACAACATTCTTACATAATTCCTTATGAACACAAATTGCCACACAGAGTTTTACAGCAGAGGTCCGAGAGGCATCAGAAGGTGGATGTTGATTTGACGTTGATTTGACGTACCTGACTTGAGGCAGCATAAGGTAGTGAATGCTGCTGGCGTCCTTCTCCTCCACACTGGATGGATGGATCAGATGCCGGAGGTTCTGATACATCATCTCTGTGATGAAGGGAGTGAAGGGAGCCTGCAGAGAGAGAAAGAAGCACACCTGCTCAACAGCCTCATAGACTTCAATACAAAGAAATGTGAAATGACTCCTTGGCAATGGTAACTAATTCATCCCATAACTGTGTTAAAATGTTACCAATGCTTCAGTTTGGCTAATTAGAGTTGATATTAGGAAGACAGGCCAAGAGGAAACTGGGCTTTACTGAGGTAACTAATAAATAACTCTCCATTGGCTGAGCTGTAAGAGGCTCAAGTGGAAATATTCTATGGCTCACGTGATGGTGCATTCTTGAGGAGTCAACAGAACAATCTAAAACACTTTCCAACAGCCTCCTAAACAGATCTTAGAGTTACCGAGCGATCTCCAAATTAATGTGCACAGCATCATCCACTACTCTGGCCTCTTCTTCACCGCAATGTGATTAATCAACACTTAGCGTGGCACTAGGGAGTCAGTCAGGGGGAAAATGAGATAGTTTGATGAATCTGAAAATGTATTTAATGTCATGAATTAACTGCTAAGAGACTCAAGTGAGTGCTTCTATATCAGGTTTGCATTAGGGCTCTCAATCCGCAGGACGATTCATTACTGAAAAATAGTCGCTTGTCACCTTCAGAAAACTTTCATCCATATCCTCATAGACTCCTGATGACTCCTACAGCATGCGCTTCACCAGTCTTAGCCAGTTAAATAGATCGCCCAGTTGCTGGAGACCAAGTGCTCTCTCAAGCACAACATTTAAGCTGACATATATCTGAATATATACTACATATTTAAAACATAAACAGACAAAAATGCACTGGGAGCAAATACTGACAGAGAAATCCCCATTTAAGCATTACACACAACTGCTCTGTATTTAACCAGGTCAAAGACATAAACGCACACATCCACATACCATCACGCTCAGGAGTTTACAGGCAAACACACACACAAACTCAGTAGAAGCCATACACCCCCACTCAGATAGACACACACGCAATCTCCCCTCCACTTCACCACACATACACACTCACACACAAACTGTGGGTCGTCATGCATAAAATCACAGACATGCTCACACATAGGCCTAATCCCACACAAAGCACAAGCACATTCACACATGCGGAAACCCACACACACAAAGTGACTCACCATCAGCCGGCACATGGAGAACAGCACACTGAAGAGGGTCTCCAACGCCCACAAGCAATCCTCCGTTCCACTCTCACCCTGCAGGTCACACACACACACACACACACAGTTACCATATGACTGCAGGTCCTGGGTTTGCTACCCACAAATGAACCAACTGCAGTCACCACACTGTCAAAACATTGCATCTCTGTAAAACGCTGAGCCGTCAGGGACAGCTGTAGCACTGCAGCCACCCAGAACACACACACACACACACCCGCAAGAGACACACACTTCTGTAAGTGACCATACAAATGAACACATTACTCCCCAGAGAGTTGAATGCCTGTGGCCTGTAGGCCCTAAATCTCCCATTAAGCCTGTTTAGATGTACAAGATCATTCTTCAGAGCAAAACTGGCACTTTCATGTGGTCAGACCCTATCTTTTTAGCATGCTTCCCTCTATAAACTGAGAGGAATATTTTGGATAAAGTTGTGAAACTGTTTTCGGACTAAAATAGATAGCAACAACAAACGTTGTTTTCCTTAACACATTATAGTGTACAGTATGTTCCATGAATATTATGTAACAAAATTGGGGTGCTCTGGCATGTCCGAACGTAGCCTACAGAAAGTCAAAATCGGATAGCCGAGGGCTACACTGAATATCAAAAATGAATTCAATTTCACTGCAGCTCTTCCTTTTCTCTACATTTATGACAGTCACTGTCAACTGCTCTTCACACTTCCTGACCAATCTGACCCATTGCTGTTCAGGAGAGACATGACAAAAGCATACCTTCAGACGCCTGCGGTTGGTCCGCACATACCAGTTGGTGAGCATGTCCACAAACTTGACCAGTCTGGGAACCACAGTGTAGAGCCTGTACCCTGGAAAGAGCAGCACACAGAGCATGTTGGACACAAGTAGCCTTTGGATTGGCAGCACTTTAGGAGTCCCTTTCCAACCACTTGGTTGATAATGACAAACAATTTAGCAGTGAACTAGAAAAGCACTCAGAGAGCGCAGACCTCCGCCTGCATTGTTCTTCCTAGGTTGTCATACATTTGAACTGAAACTACTCAGATCGCCACCACGTGGCCATACCAAGCCATTACACCACTAAGCTAAATACATAAACGCCTCTGGAATCCCGACGGAATTACGGATCAGTCCCAAAATGTAATCGTTTCTTCCTTGGGTCATGTCCGACCTTCCCGGCAAATTTCATCAAAATCCATCCATCACTTTTTGAGTTATCTTGCTAACAAACAGACAGACAGACAGACAAACGCCGGTCCCCTTGGCGGAGGTAAATAAAATATATACGTGTATAATAAATACAGTATGTAAGGGATAATGGACGACACGCCGTTCGATTATACAAAGTTAATGCACGTTCTAGATGGTAGAACGGCCCGACGCGAAGCGGAGAATAGCACATAGGACAGGCCAGAAGTCATCATGTGACCTGGAACATGTACATCTCACTCATCACAGAGTGCATGCTCTAGAAGCACGCTCCATATCGGTCCCCTGTGTGCTCAGGATTCATCTCATCAAACTGGAGTGAGTGAGTGTGTGACGTGATGTGAGGCCCACCTTCCATCTCAGCCTTGACGAACTGGATCAGTGACTGCGTGAAGGACTGGATCCACTTGTCCATGATGTTGCTGCTGGTCTTGGCAGTGCCCTCATGGTACATGAATGGGGTGCCCTCCTCCTGTCACAAGTCAACATTACTGAGGGTTACTTACTGATGCTGGACTCTGGACTGTTGTTCTATTCATTCAGAAGGAAATGTTGAAATTATGTCTGTGAGTATCCTACCGTCTTTGACCGTGTAGGTGCTAAGAGTCTACAACACTTTAGGTGCACATTTAAGGGGTATATGGGTGTACTCACAACAGCAAAACTCTATGGGAATGATCTGGGATCTTTCCTTACTGTCATTTTCAGACACATGTTCATCTGAAGTGATGCATAATGCACAATGTACTAGTGCCTACCACGGTCTAGTGGTGTCTTTGTACTAGTGTATGGGGAACCAGTTACCTTTTGCAACCTGTGGACATTCTGCACCAGGAAGCGATAGGCGTTGTACCAGGGCAGGAAGACATCCTTGAGCACATCTCTCACGCCCTCCTCCTTGAAGCGCAGGTTCTCCGCTCGCACCACCGGGGAGTTGATCAGGTAGAGCCTGGGGAACCGCACATCACCAGATAACAACTGTTCCTCATCATGCATCTGAATTCTCCCTTCCCCCTTTCCAGCATCCTGCATTTAGCCATTCTCTCTCTCTCTATATATCTCTCTCTCTCTCTCTCTCTCTCTCTCGCTCTCCCTCCCTCCAACTGGACCCTCCCATCTTTACCTCCCTAACTCTTGCCACTCCCAATCCCCCTTTTCTCTTCTCATCAACAGGCCATTCAATTGCGCTCTTCCTAGAATGCGGGTGATTTGCGAGAGCGGCTGGTCATTGCCGGCCATCAATTTGCAAGTCAGCGGGTGGCAAATGTGCGGAGGGATGAGGGGTTCCTGGCCGCGCGGATCATGAATCAGCCTGATGTGATGGCCATCACTGGGCCACACTGCCCAGAAATGAGCTCAAGCGCTACGCCGAGAGGGAGAGGGAGAGGGAGAGGGAGAGGAAGAGGGAGAGGGGGATGGAGAGAGGGAGAGGGGGAGAGGGAGAGGGGGAGGGGGAGGGAGAGAGGGAGAGGGAGAGGGAGAGGGAGAGGGATAGAGAGAGCGCGGCAGGGAGAGCGAAAGACACGAGTCAGGCAGATGGAGAGCAGAGTGAAGGAGCAAGAGAGAGCTTTTTTATTTCCTGGAATGCATTCGCTGAGTTTTCATGGGAATGTCCGGAAGACACATGAAGTCATTTCTCTGAGCATTGATCACAGGGCTCCCAAGGAGGAGAGAGATATAGTACACTGAGCGTGGCCCGTCTCAGTCATGTCTGCTGGTCGGGGAGAGAGGAGCGAGGAGAGAGGAGAGAGGAGCGAGGAGCGAGGAGCGAGGAGAGAGGAGAGAGGAGAGAGGAGAGAGGAGAGAGGAGAGAGGAGAGAGGAGAGAGGGGAGAGGGGAGAGGGGAGAGGAGAGAGGAGAGAGGAGAGAGGAGAGAGGAGAGAGGAGAGAGGAGAGAGGGGAGAGGGGAGAGGAGAGAGGGGAGAGGAGAGAGGAGAGAGGAGAGAGGAGAGAGGGGAGAGGGGAGAGGGGAGAGGGGAGAGGGGAGAGGAGAGAGGAGAGAGGAGAGAGGAGCGAGGAGCGAGGAGCGAGGAGAGAGGAGAGAGGAGAGAGGAGAGAGGAGAGAGGAGAGAGTAAATCAGGCCAGCCACGTGCTCAGTGCAGCGCTAGCACGCTCCAAGCTGACATATGGTGCTCTGAACAAATGACAGTCCAACAGCACATGAAAAAGACTGCCTCACTAACACCAAATGCTTTCAAAGAGCACATTAAAACATGGAGAATACAGTGTGCTGGCTGACCATTACTCCACTCTCACATGCTCTTGCATAAAACTGTCACTGCAAAATGAGGAGTAAACATGGAGAGAAGTTCTGTAGTAATGCTGCTCCCTGACACAGACTATGAGCTTCACCTCTGTTGTGAACGCCTGCAGTCAACTATCCAAATGCTTTGTGATTTCCTGTGGGAATTTACAGTTCACAGGAGAGTCAAACAACTCAGAGGTGCACGGTAAGCAGACAGGCAAGCACTGATTCAACCACAAGGATCAGCATCCATGCAGATAATTGCCCCAAGTCTCATTAGAGAGAAAATATTTGGATAGTTTAGATGCCAATTTAGCTGGAGGGTCAATAATGGCTGCATTTGTGCCTTTGTGGATACAGATCAATGCGAGACAAATACAATTAACTCAAAAAAAGCAGAAACAGACAGGAGAGCAAACTAAACAGCATTTCAAATCATAAGCTTCAGGGCAAACAATGGCTACTCTGACATTTATTGGAACTGTCTTGAACATATGGATGTATTCAATAATGCTTCATTCACTAGCCATATGGCAATGTCACTTGATCGCCTCAAACCATTTGATTAAAATAGAGCAAAGAAGGGGAAAAAAGGAAAATAGCGAATTTAAACACATCAGTGGCATGCTTCGCTTCATATTAGCTAGTGCAGTCTGAGGCAAAACATTATTATTCCTCTCCACCTACATGTCAGGATTATTCCACAAAATAATGGCTTTTTGATTGGCTATGTGTCTAAATGATCAAAGTTGCTCACCTCAAGGCATCAGCGCCATAGTTGTGCACAATAAGAGTTGGGTCAGGGTAGTTCTTCTTCCTTTTGCTCATCTTCTGCCCATCACTGCATACAGGAAATCAGATCAGCCAAGTGAATGCTGCCAGGAACTCAACAAAGCTTTCCAGGTCACTTAGTTATTAGCATGTATTGTACGCATGCATGTCCATGCATGAGTGTGTGTGTGTGTGTGTGTGTGTGTGTGTGTGTGTCTATGCCTAAAGACAAGAAACCTGTCTGCAGCATATGATAAGCCCACTGGCTGAATGTCGTACAGCATCACTGCATATGGTGTGGGAGTAAAAAGAGCACAAACCTGGCCAGCACCAGTCCATTGACAATCACATTTTTGAAGGGCGGTCTCCCAAAGAGGGCAGTAGACAGCACCAGCAGTGTGTAAAACCTATACAAGTGAACACAATTAAAGGTTGAATCAAATGCATCTCTTGAGCAGCAGAATAAAAACACATTTCCTCTTACTACTACAAACTGACAGAGTTGCTACTAATGCTGTTATTGCTAAATATGTATGCTGCAAATACTAAATATGTACAGTATACTTACTTAACAGCAGCACAATAACAAAAGAAAATCAACAATGAAAGGCCACACAACAGGTCTAAGCGCTACGACCCCCTGAGGCTCCTTTGTAGTGTACATGTGGCAGTAAGTGATGTTGGTCACAGGTTCTTACCATCCTCTGGTCTGGTCGATGCCCTCTGCGATGAAGTCAGCAGGGAAGGTGTCTTCAAACTCCCTGCGGTTCTCGAAGGGATAGTGGGCCTGAGCGTAAGGCATACTGCCACTCTCAAACCAGCAGTCAAACACCTCGGACACACGCTTCAGCTGGCCTTTGCCACAGCGAGAAGGAATGGTCAGATCATCAATGCTGCAAGCAAACACACACACACACACACACACACACACACACACACACAGGATTACAAAAACAGATTCTTTGGCACCTACAGGTTGAACCGCAAGGCAGAGACATCTTACACATCAAGATTCTACAAGAATCCAAGAAGAGGCTAAAGAGGCAATACATTCTTAAATGCTTACTGCTATGGGTATGGCACAGATGAGATGAAAACAAAGGGCTTAAAATCAAATGAAATGTAAAAATTAACACTGTTGTGATAGGTTAAGCACGA
The DNA here is from genome assembly GCF_963854185.1 of Sardina pilchardus. Taxonomy (NCBI): domain Eukaryota; kingdom Metazoa; phylum Chordata; class Actinopteri; order Clupeiformes; family Clupeidae; genus Sardina; species Sardina pilchardus. The sequence goes on along the minus strand of NC_085002.1, from coordinate 31,388,285 downwards.
AGTAGGGAAAGTCCAGACCTCCAGGCAGAGCTTCAGTGATGCCACTACCTGTGGCTAATTGGTTAAATGAACAGCTGTCCACGCCTGCGGGGCTCACAATACGTACAGGCCTTTGTGAAGAGACTGGCCTGCTTTTCCCCTCTAGAGCTTTGCTCCAGTGAGTGGGGCAAACTAAGGCTCCTCGTTTTGCGTTTATTCGGGATATCACACCACCACAACAAAAGAAGAACTCATCACAGGAACCAAAGCTTGGGCTATCTAGAAGGTACGGCAGGAGATCTATTATCGGGCAGTGAGAGCCATAGGTAAGTGACCTCTCACTGGAGTTCTGCCAAGCTGACACACACATTTCAATTACACACCGTAGGTCTTTACACCAAGCAGGGCTAGTGTGTGGGTTAGCGTTTGGGGTTTGCATAACATTACGTTGTGGTCGGAGGCCTCAGCTAAGGATTAGAATAAAGCCTAAATAAGGGGCACTCGGCCCTTCATAACAATAGGATAATGGACAACAGCTTTTAGTTTGGTATGAGATAATGTGTTGTCAGCTGCTAAGTATTAGCACAACAACGCAAAGTGGAAGGGATGTGGACTGTTTCACTAATACAATGAAAAAGTATCTTCAAAAGATGTGACTGTGGCACTTCCTCGATTGCTTGACTAATTTGCCATTTGTTCTTCCATCTAATTATTTTCAATTTGTGCTAAAGCTAGATGATTCATCCTAAATTCCACAGAATTGTTTGTGCCATTACTGAACTACATGCACACCTGCCGTTTTCTAGCTCCAGGCAAAAGAGGATTTCCCACACAGTGGGTTGACTGGGGCGAGTAAGTGCGGTGCCCATAAAAGAGGGACGCGCTAAATGAGCCTCCGCAGTCGTCAGACAAAGGGAGGAGTCCTTGTACTGCACTTAATTAGGAGTAATTAAGAGGTGAAAGCGATCCAGCCCTCTCCTCTAGGTAGCACCACCCGTTACGCCTCAGTGGGGGAGACAGACAGTAGAGGAGGAAGAAGAGGAGGAAGAAGAGGAGGAAAGGAGAGAGAGAGAGAGAGAGAGAGAGAGAGAGAGAGATCCGGTGTGATGGCGGCCCAGGCGATCGGTGACTCACCTCTCCCGATGCAGATCGGTTACTTTCACTCCACTCAGCTCTTCAAGCTCAGCCATGGAGCCCACACACACAACCTGATCAACAGACACACACACACAGCAAGGGAACACAGAAAGAGTCGGTGAGCTTTGCTCTACTTTAAAAATGGTACGTGAGCTTAAGTGTCCTTCAGAAGGCAGACAAAAAACTTAGCCTAAATAATAATGATGCTTAGAGCCAACAGTCAAAACTCAAAGTAACCTATATATATCAAATAGTTCAAAATGTATGTCAAATATTCTAAAACTAGCATTCAAAATGGCACATCTGTTAGCTTTTCTGTGGATCAGTGTGCAATTGTTATCACAAAACTTACAAATGTAGTCATTGTTTATTTGAAATAACAGTAATTCTTAAAAAGCACAGTTGCACATGCACAGTACTGTTAAAATGTACAGCTTCACATTCCCATTTTCCACCTAACCGTTAGCCTGAACAACACAGTGCCTGACAGCACACCGAAGCTATTCTTCTTATAGAGGACTGCAGTATTTTGGGTGTGCAGCGTGTTGAAGGAGATGGTGAACATGTTCATTAAAGGAGCTTAAATTTAGCCACAGTTCTCTTTCCAGAAAAGGAACCGGTGCTGAAGCAGTTGCCGTTCTTGTAAGGTCAGAGCATGATTGCAGACTGGTGGATGGATGTGACCTAATTGTCACTAAGTGAGGCGAACTGATTGCCTGCTGACATACTTTTTTAGGAGCATCAAGATGCACAAGAGACATTTGACTTCATAGACGATGCCTAGAATAAACATGAGAAACAGACTTTATCCACAGAAAAGCTCTTCATCTAGTCCCTATTTAAATCCAATAACCTGTTCTAGGCTTACTTTACTTTCTACTCTTTTAATCCTCAATTGAATTGACAAGAGTATACAAAAATAAGTCACATTTCTTTTCTCCATCCAACCTATGTTCATAAAGTAAAAGCTGAAGCTAACAGGGTCAGACTGATCAGGTGGGTTGCTGAACTTGTCTAGGACTCGAGCCAAATTATAAATAAATAAAGAACGCACAGCATCCGTCTCTCTGAGCAAGCAGAGGAGCCAGCAGTCCCCTGCTCCAATTCCAGAGCAGGCTGCTGGAGCTGCTGGAGCTGCTGGCCCAGATTGAGGCCTCTGCCGGCATGAGGAGCAGGAGATCCACTTTTCCTGGACTGGCTTGAGCTTGGGGAGTTCAAGGAGGCACTCCAGAGACCGCCGCCTTGAAACAGTCATTAGGCTATTTTCAGGAAGCAGGACGCTGTCCCTCTTTCTCCTCTCACCACAGTGGAGTCGGTCGCCATGTGTGTAGAGAGCCCCAACAACCCACTTCTGACGCCCATAAGCCAACTGCAAATACTTTTTTGGAGTTTCATCTTTTCTACTTTTTTTCACTACTTCCCAGGTCTATGTATTGGATAGACGACCATTCACTTGTACAGGCTCTTATAATAACTTAATGGGTGAGCAATAATGGAGACGTCTTTCCTGCCTTTGACTTATCTGACAAGTTATTTATTCCGAAAAAAACAATTCGCCTTTGGCAATGGCAGCCAGGCATACTGCAAATGATTCATTTTCCCTAAAAATGTGCAAAGTCACTCATCAAAAGAGGAAGCAAGTGAGCTTCCTCAATGTGCTTAGACTCTAACACTAGTAGCACACCCAAGACTGACAGCCACTGTTCTACTCGTCACATATTTCAGACCCTGTTCGGTAACATTGACTACAACACTGACCAACATTAATCTATTCTTAGGACTCAACAAGCCCATGTGTGGGAACTGCACAAAATGGCCATGACGCTAGAAAGAGTGCCAGAGCCCCTGGTCACTCCCACATGACTGACCTCCTCGTAGTCATCGCTGACCCACAGTGGGATAGGGGTGCCCCAGTAGCGGTTCCGTGAGATGGCCCAGTCACGAGCGTCACGCAGCCAGTTGCCAAATCGCTTCTCCCGCACAAACTCTGGCACCCTGGAAGACAAGAAGAAATGAGTTCTCTGAAAGTATGTGTGTGTGTGTGTGGGGGGGGGGGTTGCTTTGGGGGTATTGAAGTAAAGAGGTTGTGGTTGGGGGTTGTGGTGAGAAGGCAAACAGAGATATGATGCATGAACTAGTAGGAGCAGAACACATGTTGTACAATGAAGCTTAGAGAAATGTCCAGCACAACCAGCACACCTGTTTGGAAACACATGTGATTAGCAAATCACACATTCACACGGTAGAATGAGTAAGGAAGTTCAGCAGGACTGTAAACACCCATAATGCACATTTATGTGTACAGTACATCCCAGCTCTGATGCAAGTAAAGAAGTTTGAGACACAGGTCTAACTGAGCGCCGCATTGGTCATACGCTTCATTACCAAGCAGTAATTTGTAACTTATTCAAAATCAGTCATTTCAATAGTCATTTCTCTGAAGCAATGTAATTTCTATCACCTTCTTTATTCTCTTAAGCACTTCAAAATAAACTGTAGCACTCTTTCTTCTATAAGTTGCAAAGGTTAATGGTGCCCTGAGGGATGTTAGGTAACGTCACTTCTGTGTTAAAACAGCTCGCTCCTCCCTAACGTACAATTGAAACTCTCCTAAATGCACATCTCCTCTGTGAATGGCTGGAAAGGTTTGCCATGTTTCATGGTTCAGGCTGCACCAGGCTGGTTTTGTTAGAGCCTGGGCTGTCTGCAGACGCCGTGCTGTTTTGCAGTGTGTCCAGAGGACAGGCAGCTAGTGGATGGTGAGGAGATGTTTATGTGGCAAAACATGTTTTAGCGTAGAAATGGCATAACATCGCTTAGAGCATCTTCAAAGCTCTCTCCCAGGCATCTTCTGAACAGTTCTCAGTTTTCAGAATGTTTTCTTCTTTGCCTTTTGTGGGACATGGTGCTACCCTTAGAGAACATCAGTGCATAAATGGGAAGGCATGTTCCACCAGCCGGGCAATGACTTCATCAATTCCCATTTGTGGAAGGCATTTCTATTCAGGCACCCAATATATCAATTGAATGATTTTCTCCACCTCACTCTCTCTCCCTCCCTTCTCCTTAGCAGGCATGCAAACTGGTCAGGGGTGAAAAAGGTGAGACTCTTCTCCGACTCTTCTCCGAACTCGTAATGATCCGGGTGTTAATGAAACACACACATAACTCAAACGGTTACGTGCGTTACGTGTGGTCTGAAGCAGTCGCAACTTTTTTTGGCTACGTTACTATAGCGAATCATTTGAAACGAACCAGCCCAGTTTATGAGCATTTAATTCAACTGTCACATTAGCCTTTGATATACTGATAAAGTCTGCCTATTTGATTCACCTTTTGCCGATAGATGGTTCAAACTGCACGCATTCTTCATCAAAATAACTCGTTATGTCTACATGTTTGTCTAATTTCGCTAAACTTTCATCATTAGAAGAAAACAACCTATGCTATGTTGCTACTCTAATCTCAGTGTCTTTTTCTAATAGAAGTTGAAAGTTTTAACTAGCCCACCTGTGAAATCCCTCGGCATCTCTTCTCGCCAGAATCACTATATTCCACCTGACATCTCAGACGCATCTATCTGCGCTCACAACAGAGGCTATACTTGGCGTGCACATTCTGTTCGCGTTGCGTCTTTGTCAACAATTCGCTTCCACTAATGTTTATTAAACGCATAGGGGCTACATTCACGCATCCCTTGCTGATCAGACACGTTTTAAATGCGGCTCTAGAAACACCTCAAGATGCGTTAGCGTCTGCGCATGATTTCTAAACTCAGTTGTAAATTCAATTCACCTTGACCCCCCCCCCCCCCCCCCCCCTAAATATTTTCTCATCGGATCTGCACGAACCATGTAAGTCACCTATTTTTGATTCAAAACGGCGAATTTCGCCGAAAGGTGAGGAGTTTGCATGCCTGCCTTAGGAGTGTGACTGTGTAGGATTAATTAAACATCAACATGTTTCATGCCTTTCTTTTATAGTTTATAGTCCATGATCCTAATCCAATACTTGATCAATTCAGCACATCTTTTCCAACAGTGCTCTAGTTGACTATTAAGCATGCACTGAAAAAAGGTACAAATGGGGAAACAAATTCCAGCCAACTAACCCCCTGCTCTAGGAGCACAGACATTATTTATATGTACTGTAGGGTCTAGGAGGAGGAGGCGAGGAGGAACCTTATACTACAGAGTGAGGAGGAAAATGATCACCAACTCTACCCAGTTACAATTATTTTCATTAATTTCATGTTTTCAGTGAATACTCTTTACATGCCAGCTAAGCAGTAGGTTAAAGATCGGATTTGAATTATATCAGACTTTTAACAAAAAAAATAAAAGAGAATGAAGGGGAACGGGATATGAGAAAATATTGATTTTGTCCCTGCCATTATGCTTTCAAAGTATTTCCAGCCATAAGAGTATGGCAAACACAGCGCCCTCTTCCCTCTAGGTAATAGGTGGACTCTGAGATCCTAATCATAAAGGATGAGGAGGGGGATCCAATCAATACGTGTTCAGAGGGCGCACAGAAGGAGCATGTGGCTTTGGCACAACTAATCATAGCACCTCCCTCCACCAGCAACACACAGACCAAAGAAAGTCTCTCCTTTAAAACACCTTCAACAACACTCCACACAACTGAAATAAGTCCAACAACTGGAGTAAATCAGAGAGCCCTCTGATGAAAGTCAAGTTTGTAACATGTTACCATGTGCGTATGATATCTACACATATTATATTTTCCAAGACCTACAGTATTATGAGTGAAATAAGCAGTCCATGTCATGGCTAAGGATTCCTACTTTAGAACTATGCTTCAACCAATCACAGTCTATGTGGGCATCAATTCAGGCATCAATCCATTAGTGCACCATATGGGTACAAACCCAATCCTGGGTACCCTGGGTTGGGACAATTCTTCATACAGATGCAAAGCTAGCTAATGTGTCAGCTGCAGCACAGTGAACTATTCGACACAGGTTTTACAAATAAATCACCTAAACATGGCTTTCCTTCATCTGACACACTCACTCTTGCACACTGAGCCTAATAGCTTCGGCAGAGGAAGACCTGGCAATCTTCTACATTTTGAGCGAAATATATATGGTCCAATTTGAGTTTAAACAAATAGATAGACCATGGTTCCATATTTGCCGGGAATGCATCCTCATCAATCCACATAATGAATACTTCTATTGCTTGCTGGACCTATAATTGATGACCAAATGAATCTTCAATGATCGATTCCCATGGTTAATTGACAACCAATACCACCTAGTAATGAAAATTAGTAATCGTAAGTGTCCAATTCTGTTTTCCAATCTTTGTTATTAGGTAGAGGGTTAAAGTGACATTATCAAAGAAAGTCTAAAAAGTCATATTTCTCTGACCTTTAAAATAAATGTGTGTGAACATGAATTTATGCATGCCAGGTTATGCTAGCATGAGAATACCACTACACCTTCAGCATACAACCACTTCATTCCACTTCATGCATCTTCATTCCACATGACAAATGCCTCCGCATGAAGGACTGTACCAATCAGAGAGAATATGTTCATTTAACCATAAAACTGGAAATCAGTACATACCAGATGACACAGCCAGTGTGGCTGCATATTGCATATCAGTGTGTGGATATGTGTGTGTACACGTTTGCACGCTTGTATGTTGCTTATAAATGCATGCTTGCCAATCACTAATGACAGCATGGACATTTAAGCGCTTTCAGCCTTCACCCAATTGATGAAATAATGAAAGGATTAAATGCCATTGAAGCACAATGCTACAGTGCAGTGTATTAGCATCTCCATCTGGGCAGTGTGTCACAGGTGTGTGTGGAGAGGGACTAGCAGCACTGAGCTGGGGCCATTCTCTCAGCATGCAAATGTCCAAACTGCAGCTGGCTCTCTCCCAGGTGGGACCCTTTTAGGAGAGATGAACAAGATGGGGTTTACCAATCAGTGTCACTGCACTGTGGTCGGCAGGAGAACTGGACCATGGGAGGTAACCGAGTTACCGAATTCGAGCCCTGAGTGTGATCTGCTAGTAAATGTGCATCACAGGCTCATAGCAGAGGAATATAGCACATGTGGTCAAGAAGCAGGTTCATATTTCAACTCTTCCTTCTTGTAAATCAATTTTTTATCAGCTTTTTATTCAATCAATCATTTTCCAAATGCTTCAAATTCTCTGCTCTGCTCCAATTCAATTGGTAACTTTGGTCTGCCTGAGGTTAGACAAAGGAAAGCATTTGGTGAAATTCTTCAATTCATTCCAACTCAATCATCATAAACATGTACTGTAGTAAAGAGCAGTCAGTTCTGTGTGAGAGTAAGATACTGTAGATGTCTCCAGAAAGTGTGTCAAAACCAGAATCCACAAAAATGGTTGCTGTACCATCTCAGATTTTGCTCAACATCTAATTACATGTTTAGGTCCCAAAACCATTCCGATGTCTTCACATATGTTTTTTCTCCCTAGATTTTCAATTTAAAGGTTGCATGCTGATTAGTCCTAGCTTATAAAAGGCCCTGCAAATTCATTTTCTTCACCCACATGGCATCAACCAGTATCTTGTCTGCAAATAAAATACTTAATTAATATTGAGCCAATATATGATGTCTTTGCAACAAACGCACATCAAGATATTACGGATGAAACGAGGTGCTTTTTTGGTATTTTCCATAGGACTAAAATGGTATGAGGGTAGCTCATAGGAACACGGCTCATTTCATGTACAAAGTGCCAGCGATGTACCATCTTTCATTAAATACACTTGCTTGGTTACTGTACATTGTGTACCTAAAATATGCCTTTTCATCCTTGTCGCTGAGGTAAACCAATCCAAACCAATGTACACAAAATGCCAATACACTGAGCTACTACTACATAGATTTTCATGTGCCTACTCTTGTAGCTACCCATCATACTATTTTAATCCTTTGGGAAAAAAACCTTCACATGTTTGATACTGAAAATCTTCAATCCCATTATATGTGGAAAGCTCAAATATTGGCACAAGATTAATAAAATATTGTATGTAAAGAAAAAATAGTAAATGAGTGATACCAAACGTGTACAAATATAGTGCCCATAATGTCACTTCAAATCTAGGGCCTCATAGAAAATCAACAAGCATGCCTTACAAACTTGTACTTTTTCAGTCATATTTTAGAACAGGTTTGTCTTCCATCTTACAAATATATGGACATCCATAGCTGCAAATGAGCACTCCAAATGTGGGAGTATGAGTATAAGATGGCTGTGTTTCTGTGTTCCTAGATATCAAAATGTCTTTCACCAAGCAAATAAAATTATGAAATACACTGGTGTGAAGACACAACAGTAAAATTCAAATGAGCAAATGTTTTTTTCCATAGTCATACTGGCAATGCCCTACAGCTGCCTGAAAGCCAGCCAGTAGCTCTTTTGCAGTCCGGATGTGCTGATGGTTCAGGTCACCATCTTTCCTGGCCACATGACCTTCATCTTTTCTTTCCATCTGATCTTTAAATAATTCACCTGGAGCCGTTACTCAAGACCAGAGTCTGTGTGTCTGTTGGCAAACAGTAGCCTTCACAAGAGCACAACAATCAGGGTAGGTGTCACTGGAGCTGCAGTCACTTTCACTGCAGGTCTGTGAACCGTACCGGAACGAAAACACACCTGGATGCATCTACATCAGTGATCAACCCTGACCCCATAGATCTGTTACCAGGACAGAGGAGAGGGGGGAGGGGTTGTGTCCCTAGACAGAGCTGTATAGTGACATCAGGTGGTGAACAAATATGGTTTGGAACACACCTGACCTGATGCAAGGAGCCTTTCATGTACTGTACAGCAGCAGCAGTGAAACATTGAGAATACACAAAAATGCTTGCGCTATTCGGTGAATCAAACCATGAGTAGAACTAGAGCAGTTTTAGTGGAGTTAAATCTTTTTCTGCCCACGACAAGATGATCAAACAGCACTGTCAACAAGCAGGATAAATGCACATCATGGTACAAATACTTAAATTAAATCAAATCATGGTTTTGATTAATCCGTTTTTAAAATCAACCTAACATGGTGAACAGCACTTCTGCATTCACTTCGCGGCCCTCTATCGGCTATAACCTTTTTTTCCATTTCAATTCCGTTTTTGAGGATTTTGAGGAGACTGACTGCATTCCAATATATATTCTTCATATGTAATACAAATTTAAGTTGCGCAGGAAAGGCAGACAACAAATTGGTTTTACTACAGTAGCTGTAACATCTTTCTTTAGTTACTTCAATATTGCACATAAGAAAGTGTTCATTGTTCCATATTGAGGTGCATGAGGGAGAAAACAACACTATTGAGGTAGAGGTTTAAGTGCTATTGTGTTGTGTTAGGGCTTCAGTCTTACCAGTAACATTTGCCGTTGTTTTCCAAAAGTTTCTCAACCATGTGCTCAACACGAACAAACCAGCTTGGTACTGCCTTGTAGATCAGCGGGGTGTCTGACCTGTCAATTAGATCCAAAAACACATGCGCATATTTGATGAATACCTGGTGGTCCATATGCAAATGTCCCCTTGCAACCCCCCCTACTAGAGATCATTCAGCATAGAACTAATGGCTCTAAACAGGCCCCTGAACCTGCTACATATCCTGGACCAAAATCATAGAAAGTATCTGGGACTGTGAAACTGGAGTATCTGTGACGTATCCTGAGAATACAGGGGTATTCCAGCCCTGATAGGTGATATTGTGGAAAAATTTACCATTTGAAACTGAACCTCCAGTGATATTCAGCGATATCCACAACTTGCAGATCTATTGGGTTTACTTTAGACGTTCATGTCAGAGCTTGTCCCCACCACTAACTACCTACAGTATTACCGGATAGGGACACTTGTACTGCACCAGCACAGTGTGGATGCCACTCCGCACACCCGGCCATGATGCATTCAATGCTTGACTTATTAATTCAATGAGGTGAACCAGAGGTGGCAGCAAAGGGGAAACCCGTTCAGTCAGCTGGGGCGCCGACGTTACATGAAGACGACAAAAGGTAAGACAGAGCTGCAGCACTTATGAGAGGTTAATGAGCAGCTCCCCCACCATGTACAACACTGGGTGGGAGAGGGTCGATGGGTGGGGAAACAACACCTTACTGACCTTTCCCTCAATGGTAAACTTAAGCAGCAGCACATGCTGAGCCAGCAAAAGATAGTATCGACAGAAAATGCTAATGTTTTACTGACTTGCACTGAAGGAAGCCTCCTGTCATGCCTACTTAAACAAATTCAATACACCCTTATACAGACACATACACACACAGCTTTCACTTTCTCTTACACCACACAGGTGCTTAAATATATACTGAGCATTAAGGAGTTCCCTCTTTATTGGACAAAGTCGACAAGATGACAACGCAAAATTCTGGATGGTCATCCACTCTTACTACTCACCTCCAGCAGAAAGGGTAGCTGTGTTTAAACGAGCTGGCGTTTACCAGGCGGCCATTTTCTTTCAAACATTTGATGATGTTTTTGTCAGCATCCTAAAGTGGACAGAACAGAGCACATCAGCAATGCTTCATGGGAAGCTTTAGTACCTCATTGTCACTTTTTTTTAAGATCACAATGTCACAAAATAAAAACTTACAGTATGTTCAATCCTAAAACAAGTCATATGTATTTTGTATACTAACAGCAGTTCAACTTTTTGTTTAAGAACCGTCCACTTTGAACTTCCCGATTTGTCCGGAAGATTCAACAACAGATAAGATTTCTTCTAGACTGTGCAGGTCATGAGAGTCATGAAAAATGACCTCTGCACTCGCACTCTGATAGCAGCCCTCTAACTTGCCTACTTGATTAAGATGACTCAAGGGCATGGAGATACAGGATGCACTCCTTCCACTCCAGCACTGCCCATTCTTCTCCCATATGCAGACACTGAGAATTATGCTCTGCCTGTTGCAAACAAAGGGAGCAGTTCCCTTTTTTTTAACACATTTCACACCATGCTGCACTTGGAAACAAACTGCCTTGCTACAAAAAGTTTCATTAATTCACTTAGAAACACGTAAACTGCGTCCTTGTAGCCAAATACCACTGAATTGGGTTTGCGGTCTCAGACATAAATGATCTTTCATAGACCTCTTGTTGACCTCCAGCACTATAGCAGACTTCTGTTAAACCTTACCATGCCAATAGTTCAACCCCCTAAAGCCTGGCAGTATTTGCATCTATCTGATATCCATAAGAAGCCTTTCACTGAGATCTATAAGTGTTGAAGCATGCTATTCTCCACTGCATGTTTACTGGCACCCCTGGTAAAGGGAAGTAAAGCAGGTGGGGGGAATTCTCTTTAGGGTTTAATTTTGGTTTCACAAATCTTGTAAGGAAACAAATCTATTCTGAGAAGAACAAAATCCTCACAAGAGATAAATGTGTTTCACAACCTAACCAGAGCGGAGTGTGTTTTAGCCATAAGATGTGAAGGAGGGCTGAATTTGCAGTCTGCCAAAAATACAATCATATCATTAACACTTGGACATCTTCTATGCTGAAAGAACATACTCTGGACATTAACATTGATAGGTTCTGTCCTAATGTTGCAAAACCTTCATCAGCAATATCTCCAAATGAAACAACATGGTGCTACAGACTGGAAAAGAAAGGAACAAACCCAACATCCTGACAGCCATCTTGTCCTCTGCCGAAATGGCCTTGAGGGCAAATATGTGGCTAACGGGCCTACAGCCAAAAGCTAGCAGGCTAAATGGCAAGCAAACCACCAGTCTGATGCTGACAGACAAATATGAGGTGCTGGAGCCCACATTCAGACCAAAACACACCAACACAACAGAGAGGCGCCAGCTAGCTGACCTAAAAGTCACAGGTGGCGGCAGGAATACTACTGACATTTTGGCAGCTTATGTCTGTGCGTGTGTGTGTGTGTGTGTGTGTGTGTGTGTCTGTGTGTGTATGATTCTGGGGTTGTCACTGTGGAAGCTAGGGGCTCTTCTGCTCATCATTAGCAGCCATTCCCTGAAGGCCCTCCCCTGGGAAGCGCAGTGCTGTTGCATTGCAGGTCCTCCCCACTCCCCCCCCCACTTCCTCAGCATCAGTGGGCATAGTGCTGACAGCAGCTCCTCTGCTCTGGCCGGTAACTCAGCAGCCTGCCCTTTAGTGCTCTGGGTTTGTCCGAGGGAGGGCTGTGGGCAGCAGGCTGAAACTACTATAAATGTCGAAGCTGCCAACAGGACAGAGAGCCTGACAAAGAGAAGTCAGGAGCTTTTCTTCTTTAACTACCTCGAGCCCAAGTTCAACGTTAAAAAAGGACAAATGACAATCCATTTGTCAGGGAAGACTGAAGAGGGGAAATGTATATTGCAAGACACTCAAGACTACTGAGCAGACAGAGAGCCCATTCATTTGGGTATTATTTTCATTGATGTGTAATGACTGGCATGAGCAGGGGGTTTCACAATGTGACATCAAAATTCAATGGAATTTCAATAGAAATTATGACATTTGAATCAAAGTTTGACATCATTAGTGATCAATGCATATCATTCAAATCATCTCCACACCCTCTTACCCATGCAGAGGGAGTCTTACTGACACACTGAAACATTTCATGAACATTTTACATTTCATTGTGAGCACAGCTTACTTAACTGATGTAGAACACACCTTCCTTCCTATGCCAACAGACTGGAACATTCAAACATCCCATTTTTCTATAATACAGTATGTACCTAATCCATATATACAGCACGTATCAAAAACATTTATGGTGGTTCCACAAACTCATGCAGGGACTGTGTGCTCATCATTGGAATATCGGCTCATAATGTTTGATTATTAACTGGGTTCATATGTTGGAAGCTTTCAAACCTGTAAGAAAAGTATCTGAAAAACAAAATGTTGCCGTGCCAGAACTCAGCTGGGCTCTTTAATGCATTCAGAGGGCACCATACCTTCACATATTGCCCAACAAAGTGGGTGACTTCAGCCGTGAAGCAGCCGGATGAATCCACAGGACAGATTGGCGCAGAGTCTCTCTGAATAATGTCATAGTCCATACAGACGCGATAATCATCCTGAGGGAAGAACACAACACCATCATGGAGGAAACCATTCCATCTCAACAACTGAAACTTTAGCATCAACTTTAAAGGCTTGAGGACATGAAATAAATGAAAATGTTTCTGTCTCAAAAAATACTCTGCCCATTATGATGTCTGCATATTGGTACCAGTTATCCCTGCTCTCTGCCATTCTCTGATTTCCTCAAGGGTAATTCCTGTCTTTTTCCATGACCAACTTTCTGTCTCCCAATTTGTTCCACAATGCATACTCAGGGCTCTGACGTCTCAGGAGAGTTAAGTGTTCCAGGCTTTCGTCGGGCCACCAAAATGGGACCAAACTATGTCCAATGGCCAATCAGAAATGATTGCATCAGTGAAATGAAATCCTCTCCTTTGTGCGCCGTTTCTGCCCATTTAACCTGCTACTTGGAGAAAAAACTGCTAATCTAGATGGTTTGTCTGCTAATCCTTTTGTCTTTGATGCCAGAGACCTCTGCCATGCTAGGATTCCACTCAGGACAGCAGACCAGAACAGCAGAGCAGATTGTTTTGTACACTTAACAGACATTCTTGGCTTTTAGATTTAATTAAAGTTCACACCTTATCACACCTATGTATCTGTATTTGTTCCTATGTATTTGATCCATGACCATATACCACATGAGTATGTACAGGATAACGTATAGAACGCCGGTCATTATCAAGAAAATATGTCCCAGGGCAAACCAAACTTCTTGCTTCAGCCTGAAGGGACTTATTTCTGACAATCACGGGTCTATGCACCATTATAACATAGCTACTTGCTAAAACGAACAAATTAACTCCACATGATATGTCTCTTTACATTTATTTGCTACTGCTTTATTGTGGCTTTTGCTGAGAAACGAATAGTTCGCAACACATGCTGAACTTGAATCAAACACTCTTTAGAGCATAGCTGCTCAACCGTCTGCTTTCACAAGTTCAGAAGTGACCGGACTTCTTGAGGGGTGATATGAAAGACTTGAGTGATCACAAAACCTGTTGCCATTGACAGCAGTCATTATATGGTTCAGTTGAATTTATGTACAATGAACAGAAATGCTAAAGCCCGCAAAATTGCTGACATGAATCTTTTCTGATCCTCTGAGCAGAAAATGTAAACAAACAACTGAGAACAACAAACAACAAATCAACTGAGACAGGTATATTCTAGGCATGATGGAAAAAAAAAGGTTTGATAAGACTAAGAACTTGCTATTTGAGACAGCTGAGGAAACTGGTAAAGAGCCAAATGAACATTCATCTCCTGTGAGAGAAAGTGCCCTTGCCAAGGACATCTCCTGCCGCTGGGCCTGACCTATAGCAGTCAGCCACTGATGAGCAAGTCTCATCCTTGGGCCTTCGTACCCAAATAGCATAGGATTTGTATGCTACAACAGTTATGTGTACTTAAACTGTGTTACTTAAATCAAACAAATGACAATAAATGAGGTGCGAAGAAGATCTCAAAGTCTTTTTTCTCCAGCAGCCCAATAGTACTTACAGCGCCAAAGTATGGAGCCTGGTGGACCACTCCTGTACCCTCTTCTTCACGGACATAGTTATCCAACACCACCTGGAAGGCCCCAGTCTCCTTACACTGCATCGGAGAGAGAGAGAGACCAACATGAAAAATAAACAGACAATAGATCTAACAACGCTATGGAACTAAACAAAATGACGTGTACACGTCGATCTGACCCAGGCCTTTCCAACACATTCAAGTTTTAGCACACAAGTTATTTGGCAGTGACTTTGTAAGAATAGCCCCAAGTTAACTTCTTTTACAGTTCAAGAGCACACTATACCATAAAGCTTAATATAACTCTCCCAAAGTGCCCACATATTGATTGTATCAGAGGTCAGGCGAGCGCTTACCCTGCTGAAGTACTCAAAGAGTGGCTTATACTTCTTCCCTTTCAGTGCCTTGCCAGGGAACCTGGGGGAGGGAGATGAGAGCAGTGAAGACAGCGGTTCAATCTCTCCTGACACCGTCAGCTTATTGGCCTGTCAGCCTCCATAGGAGACAGTGGTCTGCCCGGCGTAGGCAGCTCTATGGAGCAGGGTCTGTTTTGTCTGGCTGTCTCTCTCCCCGTCCTGTCTCACCCCAGCCTCTGACGCTGCTTCCTGCCGCTCCGAGGACAGCCACTGAGCTGTGTAATGACTTCTGTCTCTCCTTTGTCCTCAGTTCTCTCTTTTAGTCATATCTCTCAAAGTTTGGCTCAGCCTATGGCTGACTGCGGCAAGAGTAAAAGAAAGCTCGACAGCTAAAGCTGTCCAAGGAAAAGGGAGAGGCATAAAGGTCATGAATAGAGAGTTTCAAGGTGAACGCAACGAGGGGAAATTCTCATTCACCCAAAGCAGCAAACTATAATTTACAAAACACACAAGAGAAAAGAACCCAAGTTAGTCATGAAATAGCTTAGTTCATTATCACAGCTTTCTGACTGTTTGACAGCACACCATTATATTAAACGGTGACATTGTAATTCTAACAGCACCAAATAACAGATGCATGACTCCTTATAATGGGGCTCGTGGTCGGTGCTTAATCAAACAGCTTAAGATGTTAAAACGGACGAGGACCTTCTCCTGCCATCACCACTCAAAAAGCAGCCGCCCCACAGTGCAGTGTAGTGCTGAGCTGAGCTGAGCTGAGTGCCAGCCTCCGAGGCAGTGGGACTTTAACAGGACAGGGGAAGAGCTGAGCAAATACGTCTTAGAACTCAGACAGGTCCAGCAGCACAGGGTAGCTACAGCAGGGATGGGCTACTTGGACGACAGAGAGGGCCACAAATCTTGTCTTGCCGCTGTTAGGGGGCGCGATGTGACCGCGCATGTCCACCACTGAGATAAGGACATCAGGAATCAGGACAATTACATACACAGTATGATTCATTTTCATCAAACCAACATTACACATTCACAATAACCCTTTTTTCCACCGTAATGGGTAATAGTGGCTTTACCACAACCACTCAAGCCAGTAGTAATGGGAGAAGCTAACGACCCAACAAACACCAATGTGACTGCGACAGCGGCTCTAGCAACTCTAGCAGCTCTGGTCTAGCCTTCTTATAGCTATCTTTGCGCATGGTGCTGTAGTGGCGACTTACTGTAACTTGAAATCTTTCAAGGCTGTTTTCGCTTCTACACATAGCCTACTAAACACAAGTGGATTTTGAATTCTGTGATAAGAACAGTTGTTCCCCATCTTGCCTGAAAAGTGTGATTCTATTGACTGAGTTTTCTTTATAAACTGCTCATAGCTGTAGTGAAAAGGGATTTTTTTATATGGAAAGCGCCCCTCTCGTTGGACGGTATAAGCACAATAACTATCCGGTTCAGATGTGGTAAAAACCATGTGAACCAAAACATTTTAATGACGTTTGAAAACTGATCCAAGGGCAGCATGCCGCCTTTGGGCAGCCAGTTGCCCATCCCTGAGCTACAGCAGTCAAAGGTTGGCACTTACTTGTCCAGCAGGGTGTACTCAGCCTCCGACTTGAACAGAGCTCCCAGACGTGCCTCCATCATGATATAGACCTTCCCAATGGCATTATCTGAGGGGCAAGGAAACACAGAGCAATAGGCAGTCAGCTGCTTGCTGCATCAAGTTGGCAAGGTGTCTAACAACTGCATAATATGAAATGTGCAGAAAGAGGTAATAAGACATACAGAAAGGCCCGGAGAGGCACCTTCATAAGTCATACCCGTTGGAAAACCTATTTGTATGTCAGCGCAGATGGGATTTCTTTCATTTCAGGATTCAACTGAGGCATTCTTATTGAACGCATTGAAACTGTCGATGGCCAGGAACAACTGCGGAGGTCTTCCACTGACTGAATCACCAAAAAAACTCACACATCATCCACTTGCGTAAGTGCAGCGCTTTCTGTTGCCGTCAGTGGCCTTTCTAACAAAATGCTTTATTGGCATCAGTAGTTCAGAGAAGAAAATGCCCCACCTGAACAGTGATGCGTGCAGTCCTAAGGTGAAAATCTAGTCTGCTGTGTCTGTCCAAGTCCATTTCCAATGAGAATTCAGCGGATCTATTTTCCAATACCAACTAATCGATTATCTACATTCACTAAGGATCTGTAATCTTATTTTAGTTCAAGTCTTGCCACTATCTGCAGAATATATGTAGGTGCCCCAAATACAAGTATGCTTTTAAGAATTCATCAGATCTGTGAGCATTCACATAATATGCAAAACTCTATAAAATGTAACATGCAAGTGTAAAGCCTTCTTTGCAAAAATAAGAAAATAGAACCACTATGAAACCTTGGCCTACTAAAGGTCTATAACTAGCACAATATAAACTGTCGTTGTGGATGTTAATGACATCAATCGGGGTAGTTTTGAGCAAAACCAGTATGACGAAAATCAATGGTTCTGTGTCATCCTTGTGGGGCTACTTGCCCACCAAGTTTTGTGCAGCCCAGCCTTTCAGGATAAACCGTTAACTCACTTCTATTTTTGAACGAACTCATGGCTTTAGTTAACTGTGCAAATGAAGTTAGTTTGTTTCACTCTGTAACTCATACTTCTCTATATGCATGATGACTGTGTGCTGCGTTGCTTAATTAGTCGTTCATTTATTGGTTGACAAATAAGACAGTCACCCTCCCATTCTGCTTCAATGTGGATGTGGATACCGTTGCACGTTTGAGTTCAAAATCCCTTGCTATTTCGTTTCGGGAACCAAATCGGAACCACTTCCATGTTCTATTAACCTAGCTCATTATTTTTTGAACAACACTAGCCTATGCTACCCATATACAGTAATGCTACCGCCGCTTTTGAACTGAAAGTTTATTTCTTCTCGTCAAGCTTTTTTCCCCATTGTTACTGAGGGAGGGAGAGAGGGCAAGTGAAGAGAGGGACACGAAACACCAAATCAAGTGTAGCTACTTAAAGAAAAAAGATGGTGAAACACTCGATATTTGCGATAGAACACTTTCATGCATCTCACGTACAGCAAAGTGCGATATATCCAGTACATTGGGTATACTAATTGACAGTAGTTGCATTCTGCAATGATATTATTGCATGAACTTCCCCTCACATTTTCATTGCAAATGCATATTCCAGTCTTACTCAAAAACTCCTCCAATTAATTAGCCTGACGCAGCCAGAACTCAAGTCTAGTCAGAATAGGAGTCTGGAACTGGAGCATTGGGACATGATTAGGAGGCGTGTTTCAACCAACACAGGAGGCCTCTGCACACAACTGGATGCACCTAACCATTCAGCGTAATGAAATAGCCTACCGTGAATCATGCAAAGTCAAACATCCTTCTTCTCAACAAATGCCTTAATCACGTTTTTCTGTTTTGTTTTTTAAAAGCTATCGCACTGTCAATATCTTGTAGAACTGACGCGATAGCGACATCTGTAGCAACAAGCTTTTTGCTGTAAACAAAATCAGATCAAGTGAATGAATAGGCACTGCTGCTCATCTGTCGATCGAGTCTGCCCAGTTAATCCGATTGGTCATCTGATTCTCATACGGGCATAAAGGCTTGTCAATGGAGCAAAACCAGACCAAATTTTCCAATTCCAATTTTGGACAGGATTGAATTCCGACAGGCTTTCAGGCTACCAATTTATGTTGGTAACATCCATTCCCCAGCAACACTTTACTCTCATTATCATCTAAAAACAGACCAGAGATTGTTATTAGACCAACCTTTTTCTTAAACCATGATATTCCCCAAATGGAAGAGCTAGAATTTCCACCTAAAATAATTTGAATTTGCCCAAACTTTGTCCACAGGACAAAGGTCAACCTATGACTGTAATGACAAAGGGGGGAAATGAATGGTTCCACTGGTTGTTGTACTAAGAAGAATAAAACACCATTTACAAATATAGAAACTAAGGTCATATTCAAATGTTGGTACTAGATCCAATCTAACATTGAGAAAACAAACTAATCAAATCTCAGGGCACTTATATTCCAGTTGTATCTGCAGAGGTGCTGACTCCATATAAACACTAGTGTGTGTGTGTGTGTGTGTGTGTGTGTGTGTGTGTGTGGTCCGTGGGTTTCAGACACACTCATGGAAGCGCAGGAGGTGAGGGCGAGCGCTTAGCAGCAGTGAGAGGAGGTGAGCACGGCTCCAAACCAGACTTGAGTAATGGGACCAAAAACAGGGTCTGGTGAAGGGGGAGAGGAAGAGCGCAAAAAGAGGTGGGAAACAATGGGAGAGAGGGAAGGGGGGAAGCACATCAATAAAAGATGGCACATTGTCCCTCTGGAGCGGGCCAAGAAATGATTGCGCAGGCCATGTCGGCTGCTGCTGCTGGCAGATCGCGTGGGCCCAAGCCATCGACGCAAAGAGGATTGGTATTCTGTGCAGTTCTCCCATGCAGCAATCAGGCTAGGGCAGGCTGTGCTGAGGGGCAACAGTGCCCCCTGCTTGCTTTAGCTGGTTACTGCACCAGTCTACACAGAAAGTAGGTCAACCATTTACCACCAGCACTCTCTAAAAGGGAACCACAGCAATACACACTCATGCCTACACAAACAGACACACAGACACACACACACACACACACACACACACACAAAAGCGTCCAGGACTATTTTTATATATGAAAAAAGACTAGGCTTTTTGAGTGACCTGATTTGAAGACTTGTAGACCTTTAAAGCTTCAAAGCATCACAGTTCTATCTGGAGAATATATTCAAAAAATGTATCAGCTGAAGGACACCTTATCATGCCCTTTTGCAAAAAGAATAACATTTAATAACAGTCCAATGGTTTCAGCATCAGCCTCAAACGAACTGACCCATGGTGGGCCTTTGTGAGAGAGGGCCAACTGAAGGCTCATCATTAATGTAGTTAACATTATGATTTTTCATGTCTGATCTATGCTCCCATTTCATACAAACATGGATCTGTCTGATTCAAATATTGTTCTGTTTCATCCACAAGCTTTCAGAACATGGAAGAAAGCTTGAAAAAGACAGGCGAAATGAACACACAAGGACGAACAGAAGGCTACAACTGCATTCATATCTGTATTTGATGTTGAGTGGAAATGAGCCTTTAGTGCAGACTGACCTTTGACCTTGACATACTGGAACTCTGGATTGACACAGAGGGCCAGGTTACTGGGCAGGGTCCAGGGGGTGGTGGTCCAGGCAATAAGACTCACAGCCTCATCCTCCAACAAAGGGAAGCTGACAATGACAGATGGGTCTTGGACATCCTGAAGAGACAATGATTGATGAACAGGGAAAAAAGAATCCACATTATTACCTGATAACAATACCAGAGCAGAACTCATTATCAAAATGGTTAGCCTGCAGTCCAGCACAATGATGCTTTAGCTAAAACAATATTACGCAGGCGTATACGATTTTAAGGTATGTTTTGGTAGTGAACAAGTCTGCCATCTTCAAACACTTTCTGATGGAAAGTGGTCATATGATGAAGAGTTAAACATGCTTGTTGATACTGTTGACACCATGATTTTCGCTCACCAAATATGACCCAAACACATCAGCTACTGTACCAATTTCATCAGTGCTAACTTTATTGTTGATAACATTATAAGAAAGGGGCAGGCGAACGTTCGGAGAGTGTAGACAGTATGGCGGCCGCCATGGTAAATACAACCCCTGGCAAAAAATATGGAATCACCAGTCTTGGAGGATGTTAATCCAGTTGTTTAATTTTTTATAAAAAAGCCAGATCACAGACATGACACAAAACTAAGTTCATTTGAAATGGCAACTTTCTGGCTTTAGGAAACATTAAAGGAAATCAAGAAAAAAAATAATTAATCAGTAACAGTTGCTTGTTTTAGACCAGCCAGAGGGGAAACAAATATGGAATCACCCAATTCCAAGGAAAAAAATATGGAATCATGAAAAACAAATTGACAAAAGAACACTTCAACGCACCACTAGTACTTTGTTGCACCACCTCTGGCTTTTATAACAGCTTACAGTCTCTGAGGCATGGACTTAATGAGTGACAATCAGTACTCTTCATCAATCTGGCTCCAACTTTCTCTGATTCCAGTTGCCAGATCAGTTTTGCAGGTTTGAGCCTTGGGATGCACCATTTTCTTCAAATTCTACTACAGATTTTCAATTGGATTGAGCATTATCGAAGATGTAACGATCGCCGTCTCCCCAATGCCTTTACCTGACATGCAGCCCCATATCATCAACGACTGAGGAAATGTGCATGTTTTCTTCAGGCAGTTGTCTTCATAAATCTCATTGGAATGTGGATATAACTAGATGAAAGTCATATTCAGTGATGAATCGCGTTTCTGCAATGGGCAAGGTGATGATGCTAGAACTTTTGTTTGGTGCCATTTCAATGAGATTAATGAAGACAACTGCCTGAAAAAAACAAGGTCATTGATGATATGGGGCTGCATGTCAGGTAAAGGCATTGGGGAGATGGCGATCGTTACATCTTCAATAATGCTTATATTATTATTTATTATATAAAGTTTATACTGACATTTTGGACACTTTTCTTATCCAATCAATTGAAAGGATGTTTGGGGATGATTACATCATTTTTCAAGATGATAATGCATCTTGTCATAGAGCAAAAACTGTTGAATTCCTTGAAGAAAGACACATAAGGTCAATGTCATGGCCTGCAAATAGTCTGGATCTCAATCCAATTGAAAATCTGTAGTAGAATTAAAGAAAATGGTGCATCCCAAGGCTTCAACCTGCAAAACTGATCTGGCAACTGGAATCAGAGAAAGTTGGAGCCAGATTGATGAAGAGTACTGATTGTCACTCATTAAGTCCATGCCTCAGAGACTGTAAGCTGTTATAAAAGCCAGAGGTGGTGCAACAAAGTACTAGTGGTGCGTTGAAGTGTTCTTTTGTCAATTTGTTTTTCATGATTCCATATTTTTTTCCTTGGAATTGAGTGATTCCATATTTTTTCCCCCTCTGGCTGGTCTAAAACAAGCAACTGTTACTGATTAATTATTTTTTTTCTTGATTTCCTTTAATGTTTCCTAAAGCCAGAAAGTTGCCATTTCAAATGAACTTAGTTTTGTGTCATGTCTGTGATCTGGCTTTTTTCTAAAAAATTAAACAACTGGATTAACATCCTCCAAGACTGGTGATTCCATATTTTTTGCCAGGGGTTGTAGGAGACCAGTGCTAGCTAGCCATTCCATTGAATCCTATGGGGCGTAAGCGCCACTTTTGACATCAAATAGCGTTACAGCTGAAGCGTTTTAAGCCTTTGTACGAATGTTTTTTATTTTCGGAGTAAATACAACATGCAAAATTGGCGTTATAACCTCGTAACTGTCTTATCAGCTGAGTAATAAATGTTTTTCCGAAATGAACGCAAAAAGTGACTTAGGTTAGGTCATGCGCATGTGTCCAGAGAGAGTAAAGCGTCGCCATAGGTCAGACTACAGTACGTGCCTACGTCACATGTACATCCCCTGAGCCTGCGCAGGAGACCAAAGGAAAACCGTTGAAATTTGCTTCCTTGGTCTCTGCTGACGTCTACGTGATAGCTCTGTCCATATCTTTTACTCTCTATGATTATAAGGCTTGTTGGCTAGTTATGCTATGGTTAGCATTTAGCAGACAGCTAGCATGCATTTCAAATGTAACAATCATCTGCAAGCAGACAAAAAAATCCCTTGACACATAAATAAGATGTGATGACTGAGGAGTCATATATTCAGCAGAGTCCTGAAATGAGATATTTTTCTAATCCTGTTTGAAATTCTCATATTTCAGTGCATCTGTTCTGACAATGCAAGCCCATTTGCACACTTGGAAACACTGACATGAGTGGGCACAAAAAAACATCCATCACAATTGACAACTGCCAAAGCCTTCACTTGTTCAGCAAAACCAAAAAATCCTTGTTTAATCTATTGCACTACAACAGCAAACTGCCAATTCCTGTGAGCGTGAATGTGTGTGGGCAGTAGAGCAAGCAGGCCAGCAGCATACCTTGTAGTTCTGGTGAGATTCAAAGTTAGACAGGGGAGTATTGCAGGCAGTGGAGAATGGCATGACTTTCACTCCCCTGTAGACCATGCCTTTGTCATACAGCTGCTTAAACACCCACCTGAGGTAAGAGAGGAGAACACATTAAGCAGGAGGAGCACACAGGCATGGTTGAGAATTGAGCAGAAGCTAGATTATAAGTAGAGTATTAGATTCCTTGGGCCATCAAAACCAAATAAAGACATTTGGGTATTTAAAAACTGACATGAGTCCACGCATAAATTCAACAAGAACGGATGCGTGGAAACAGCATTTGGTAGTAGCCTGGATACAAAACCAGAACCAAAGCATAGTCCTTGCATGCAATAACACATACATTAACCAGTCTATTTAGAAGTAACCCATGGTGGAGAAGAATTCCACA
Organism: Sardina pilchardus; assembly: GCF_963854185.1. NCBI lineage: Eukaryota > Metazoa > Chordata > Actinopteri > Clupeiformes > Clupeidae > Sardina > Sardina pilchardus. The sequence continues at coordinate 31,364,671 of NC_085002.1, read as the reverse complement.
CACAATTAATGAATAGCTAGAGGACTGTGAGGAGCAATTCACTGAATTACATCAAATGTGCATTGCATTAGAAACCCCGAGCAACTTAATGTGCCTATTACAGAAAACTGAAGTGGGACCTGATGAACCATGAAATGTTTCACTATCCAGAAAATATTACTTGCACTGTATCAAGGTGATCGGTAGCCCTTGTCAAATTCTGTAAACAAAATATGGCATGCAGAGTTAGCCGTTATGCCCGGTTTTACATGTTTTAAGTATCAACACACTTCTGATTACGCATGAGCTGCTGCAGACAAAGAAATGAGTAGAACTGAATATTGCACAGAGAAAAATCATATTGAAACACTGAATCTTAAATGTTCATTTCACTTTTGTCCAATTGCATGAACACTAATTACAGATGAAATTAGGCAAAGTTATGATGCACACTATTAAGGCAGATGAAAGTAGGCAAAGTTATGATGCACACTATTAAGGCAGATGAAAGTAGGCAAAGTTATGATGCACACTATTAAGGCAGATGAAAGTAGGCAAAGCTATGATGCACACTATTAAGGCAGATGAAAGTAGGCAAAGTTATGATGCGCTATTAAGGGAGACTCAAGTCTAGCACTAGCATTTGCCTGCTACTCAACTGGTGGAGCAAGCTGCTGAGAACTGCAAGGTCAGAGGCTTGCAACCCGCAGGAAACACATGCTAATGAAAATATATTATTGTGTTCTCCAAATAACTTCAAGTCAGCTAAATACATACATCTGAACAGGACTTTTTGATCACATTATCCTCAAAGTAGCCAATATTTTTCTGGATTTCTCAGGCTGTGTCAAACAACATATTTTATTGCAATCTGTCAGTCATCTGCCATACATCTCTGTTGCATCCATGTGTGGCATCCTTTACGTGTAGTCAGTTGATAGTTCAGATTAATTATAAATAATGGCAGAGAAAATTAACTATGCTAATTAAAAATGTGACCAAAATGCGACATTTTTTAAGAGACATTCCTGACCTTCATGGTCAACATTCATGACCTAAAATCTGATGGAACTGGCGGAGGTGTTGACAAATGAGGCATTACTTTCGCTAAACAAATAGAGTTCATGTAACCCTTATGTACTAGTAACAGTTACAGCTAAAGAAAGGGAGGAATCACCGGAGCACACAGATGTAGATGTTTGTTATTGTATTTCGGTGCAGCAAAAAAAAGAGATGTTTCAATGGGTATTACATCTTAGAATTTGTTTAGAATATCTTTTATAAGGGTCTCCATGGGAGAACTGCAAGCACCTAAAGGTGTGTGAGGGGTAAGGTTGGGCACCGAAACCTTCTTCTAATATGCCACCGGCCATCTTAGAAGCATAAACAGTAATAACAACATCAAATAACAACGTGGATTTCTGTGCCTCATTTTGATGCCACTTAAATCTCAGGTGTTTTTTTTTGTTTGTTTTTTTTTAATACGAGGCATCACTGCACGTCATGCACCTTCTCAGATGTCTTGCTCTGATAGCACCATATCCAGATACAGTTAGCGAACAGAAACACTGAATGTATAAGCAGAGGCACATAGGCTAGTGAACAGTGTTTGACAGCTTGTGTGAGCTCATGTTAAGTAGCTTACCGGTACTTCAAAGCAATATCATGAGCTCTGGTCAAAATCTAGCAGTAACTACACATAAGTAAACAGCTATGAAACAACAACAGTATACTTTACACAATAACCTTGCCATTGCACTATGGACTGTTCCTACTGTACTCTGGCCTGTGCCTCCTGCACCAAGCACTTTAAGCATTTGATTCACCACTCATTTACACACATTCTTATGTAATGTGCAATATGTGTTGTCTATGTTTGTACATTGATGTCAATTGTGTGGTATATGTGAGTACACCAACACAAATTCCTACCAACAAAATAGATGAACTTGAACTTGATATTAAGGTAAAAATCTTGCCCAGTGTACCTTTAACAACATCACAACCAAATGCAGAACTACGCTTCTTAGAGCAGACAATAACCATCCAACTCACTTACCGTATTTTCCGAACTAGAAGTCACACTTTTATTCATAGTTTGGCCCCCTCCGGAAAATACGGTAATTCAGAACATTCCAACTGGCCAATTCTTACAAGTGAGGCAGAACTGCAGTTCCATCTTTCAGCAGTTCCAAGGCTGCACAAATACTAAACCGCTTTGAGCAAACAGGCTACACAAAATCAGACATTACTCAAGCTTGGAAAAGGGCACTGAAACTCTATTCACTCTTACTCTTCAAACTTTTAACTAGAAAAAAAAAACAAACAAACAAAAAAAAACGTTAATCGTCCCTTGCCCATTTCCCCAGTTGTAATTCTCCAGCAACCGGTAAAATAAAAAAAAACATAAACCGCAAAACAGTGGCGCATTGTCCAATGCGACCCGGCCCTCAAGGAGCCTACTATTCACTTTCAGACGCACTCAAAATATTACAGACCACCTTGTCCTTTCAGACATGAAAATCCCTTGACACACAACCTGGCAATCAGAATTGCGGTGGAATTAACTTTTTAATAGCTAGTAATATCAATATTTCTTCACTATTTCAACTGAAATCCATCATATTCTGTCCTATGCCTGAATAACGACCACCAGCTAGCAACATGGTGTCTTGTTATGTTGTGGTTTTGCTTGTTTATTTTACTCATGACATTGTCTATAATGAGGCCGAACTTACCAAACAGTCTCCATGAACCAAGGGTAAAGAGTCTTGTAGTCATTCTTAAAGTCAATCCATCTTCCCATACGGGTTACAGATACCTGATAAAAAAACAATAATAATAATAATGAGTTGAGGTCAATCGTATCTCAGTCTTAACTTTACATCGCTTTCCTTTTATCACATGTCTCGAGTCAAGTGAAAGTCATTATTTCGTACTTTTTCAGACAAAGACCCAAGGACTCCTACCCCTATATGTGTTAGCCTAATGTGTGATCAAACAAGACAGAGATGCTCACTACAATGTGGTCCAACTTCTGGAAACACACTGAAAAGTTGCAATACCCAGTGCTGCACATTGAACATACCTCCCATTCATTTGAGTATCTCATAACAATGTTCCTGCACTGCTTGTTGTACTCAGCGATCCCCATCTTGGCCACATCCTCTGGCCCTTTAATGCCAAGCGTCTTATCAATCTCATATTCCTACGAGGACACACAGAGGGGAAAGAGATATTAGACAGATTATAGTAAAAAATACAAATCTACTGAAACAGCCATCACAGTCAAAACAGATGCATTTTGGGGAAAATGGATACTGTTGCAAGACTTGCAGCTTAACTACCATTCAACAAGCCACACACAGAATTGAAAAGTGCAACATAAATGGTTCATACCACAGGCAATCCATGGCAATCCCAGCCAAATCTCCTGTCTACATGAAAGCCGCTCTGATGGGCAAACCTGGTGACAATGTCTTTGATGGTACCAGCCAGGATGTGACCATAATGAGGCAAACCAGTGGCAAATGGAGGCCCATCATAGAATGTGTACCTATGAATGACATAAGCCAGAATTATTTAGAACATTTCATCACTAACTGCAGTGACAATATATCCAGGAAGCAATTTTAGAAAACAGTAAACCAGCATTGCAACATTCCACTTTGTTTGGATTCTCTATATGCAGGTCAATGACCTAGCAAAGGTGGAATAAGGTGAAGAAAACAGGGTAGGCCTAAGACATTTCACTGATGAAGAATTGGGTTGTGAATAATGGACACCATCCATACTCCACAAACACACAAGCATGCGCACGCGCGCGCGCACACACACACACACACATATATATAAACATGGCTGCAACAATGTTTATTTCTGATACATTACACTCTAATTTAAAATAATAAAAACACAATAGTCTTACAAACCATATACTTTCAATTAAACTTTGTCTGTCATACCTTGGTCGGTTCTTGGACTGTTTGAGACATTCTTGGAAGCAATCCTTGTCCTTCCACAACTGGAGCACCCGTTCCTCCTCAGAGGGAAAGTGGATGGATTCAGGAACTGGTTCCACCATGGTGTCTAACGATCAAACACGGCCATATAAAACAACAAACCAACAGGCCTCAGAGGATGGCATGTGCATGTGTGTGAGCTTTTGAATTGTAACAGCTGTATTTTTTTTTTTTAACACATTACGAGCAAAGTTGCAGACAACACCAACATCACCTTTCCACTCCGTTCACTACTTAGTTCATCTTACTCAGAAGTGTTTTGATTCAGGTCCTCTAACACGCAAACTTTCAATGAAAAAGTAACTTTTCTGGACTGTTTTTCCGCAAATCATTATATTGGTGTTATTCCTGAACTAAACAAACAAAAAGATACTTGATGTACAACAACTGGACAGTGCACGTCCTGTCAAAGAAATGACGTAGCCTAACGCACCAATTTCGCTAGCTAACGTTAATATGCTTTCTAACAACTTCAGCTAACATTAACTGATTAGCTACACGTCAAATCAACTGTTGCTTACTTGGAATAGCACCTCACATAGACGCTCTAAATGATTATAATGTCTAACGCGTAACTGAAAGTTGTAGGAAAATCTGTCTAATATTGTTTTTTCAATACTACAATTTACTCACATGCTGGCTTCGCCGGTGAGCTGAAAGGGGAGGTGACAGGGAAATGATGCAACTGAAAGGAAAGCGTGAGCGGAACCGGAAATGCTACCCCTGTATTTAACCATAGATACCAAAATGCACTACCCTGCATCGGACGAAAAAGCAAATGAGATATATTTTAACGCCAATGTTTAGTTTTTTTTAATAAAACACAAGCACGTATCAGTTTATTACATTCAAATGGCATGCAAATTACCTAAATGAAGTGAGTGTCAAAATGCAAAACTCTCCTATTGTCCAGCAGAGGTCATACTTTCACTTCTTTCGTTCTATCCAAGCAAATGTTTCAATGCATAGCAAAGCAGAACCAAGTTCCTACTGTTAAATTCAGCCTGCTCTTTAAATCACCATTAGTGTGAAATGGATTGGAATTATGCCAAGTATCTAACCAATTTCTCATAAAATGAGGGACTGCCTCGGATTTGGCCATGACAATCAGCCTATCTTTTGGGACAACCAAGATGCTGGCTACTGTAGGCCCATGGGAAAACTAAGAAGGATATTGCAGCGGTATTACAGAACATCATGAAATAGTATGCATAGCCTACTATAGAAATCTGGCTACGGGCCCTTGATTTGTATGAGGCTAGAGTCCTAACTAAAATAAAGGCATGGCTGATTAACGAGAAACATAGGCCTACATAATCAGCTTAAACTGATGCACAGGCTATATGTGTAGGCCTGTGATCCAGATTTGGATGATCTTTATTATTCCTTAATGTGATCAAGGCTCAGTTTGTCACATCGGGGTCTTATTGGCGTGTGGATCATCGCCAGTGTCCATTTTCTCTTCCTCATCTTTATTAATTATATAGATATTCTTTTTTTACAGACAAACATTGACAGGATCTGCTACTACCTTACATGTCCCACCAAGATTGAAAAAAAGAAGTGAATGGAATCTCAGACAATTTAGGGGTCCATATTTGGAAGTAGGTAGGACCCACCCCCAGTTGTTAGGCTAGATTATAAAACCCACTTTAGCCAGTCTTTTTCATTATAGTCTTTCCACCTGTGGAAAAAAGTAAGGGCTGGAACTTTAGACAAGCCATCTCTGAAACACCATGGACAATATCTACAAGGCAGCGGTATGTAAACCTTTCTTTCCACTACAGCTGATCAGTGCAGAGCGATTTTAACATTAAATGTAAATTATTTTTTTTCGCAATATGTGAATGAAATCATTCTTAAGAGAAGTTACACATTGCATAAGAGAGGTTGTACATTTCCATTAGGAAAATATTTAGGAAAAACAAGCAGATAGGAAAAAAGACAGATACACGCAACTAAATTTTAAACAAATTGATCAAATGTCAACTGCAAAATTAAGCATTAGATTTTCTCTTCTGAAACCAAATAAGGCCATTTAATTCAGCACTGTTATAATCCTCCAGAAGGTATAATACAAGTAATCACATCAAGAAGGGGAATATAGTTGATCCACAGTATTTTAGATAAACTAGGACTGATCCAGTAATTGTCCAAGAGTGGGGGGTTTCAACTGAACTCCAGCAGTCAGAGAGCGGTGACTAACAGAGGGGCTGGATGTGCCCTATTTTGACTGATCAAAACCTAAATGTGAGACTAAATGGGTAATAACTTACTCTACTGTATTTAGCTGTACTTTATTGAAACACAATCTATGATGCCATATGGATTACTATAATGTGCGATACTATAAGCACATCATAGCATTTGAACATTTTTATTCCATGTCAGCAAATATCCTTATACCATTTGTGCCTCAGGAAAGCTTTACAGATTACTAAAATTAATTAATCTCTCCTGTACAGGTTGAGCAACTCACAGAGGAGCAAAAAAGTGGTATGTATGTTCTTCTATTAAGTCTTTATTTGTGTCAGGAGACATTGAACAACGTCATGCTAGTGCACATACCTCTAGTAATGTGTAACCACAGAAAATAACCTTGTTGCTCCAGTGAAAACAACTTAAACATATAACACCAAACCCAGGGCCATGGACATACATCAGTCATGAAAAGAAAACTGGACCATTGAGAGATAGTCTGTCTCACCTCACATGGGGTTTCCTGTGTGCTATTTCTGTAAAATAAACAAATCATCATGAGATAGAGAGTGTCTATTCAGCTGCTACTAATAATAATGAGCCATCATTACATTACATCATTTTTACTTTGCAGTAGATGTTACCACATTCAGGGACTACAACACATTAAGCATGTAAAACACTGTTCAAGTATTTGTTTTAGGAACAAATTGAAATAAATTAAAAGCAAGCTTTCATTGATCAAATGTATAGATGTCTATATGTATCATACAAGAATTAACTAACTGATACGAGTAATGAATTGGAACAAGTCGCCTTAGTTGTTTTCTTGACAGCATAAGACATATTCTTTCATCTAACTGCTATCTGTGACAATACAGAGTTCAAGGCTGCCTTTGACATATTTGTGCAAGATGCTGAAGATGGCTGCATTAGCACAAAGGAGCTTGGGAAGGTGATGAGGATGCTGGGACAGAACCCTACTCCAGAGGAACTCCAAGAGATTATTGACGAGGTGGATGAAGATGGTAATGTTTGCCTCTATACTGTTGTCTCACTTACATGTCATGTCAAAAAATCACTCAAACAGTATGCAGTATGCACACATACAGTAGGACATGCATGAGTAATGTGCTTTTCAGATAACATGAATTGCATTATTCTAAATGGAACTTGCTCTGAGTTGGAATCTTAATTAGAGATAATTATTTTGCTATTTATTAGCCTGCTCAGTATAATCCAGAATCAACGACAGGCATTTGCCTATTAAGTCACTGCAGTTTTTCTGTGTTGGGTGACACTTCTCAGGAAGTGGCACAGTGGACTTTGACGAGTTCCTGGTTATGATGGTGAGGTGCATGAAGGACGACAGCAAAAACAGGTCTGAAGAGGAGCTTGCAGACATTTTCAGAATGTTTGACAAGTGAGTTAAATTTTACTTTTCCTCATTGAAGGGTACAACATGAAATTTGCACAAAAATATGTTTCCAATGTCCTGTAAAAGAAATTGTTACGTTGGTGTTCTTGAAACATGAGGTAAATGAATCTTTGACACATTATGGATATTATTATTGTAATATATGAGCACATGTATTTATTTTCATTATTACATATACAAGTGCATATTACATACAAGTTATTTTGGCAGGTCTGAAAAATTCCAAAAAGTCAGCCTTTGGGCTGTTGACACTGAATGGGCAATATTGCCAGCCAGGGTTCCAGGGTTCATAAAGGGGTGTGGGATTGTTTTGTAGGGCTTTTGATGGTGGTTATAACTTATTACACTCTTGTTAAGTACCTACCCACAAAACAAACTGGGTAAAAAATATATGTATATATTTTTTTTTAAAGGTTATTTTTTGGGCTTTTTATGCCTTTAATTGGACAGGACAGTAGAGAGAATGACAGGAAGCGAGTGGGAGAGAGAGCTGGGGTGGGATCCGGAAAGGACCACGGGGCGGGAATCGAACCCGGGTCGCCGGCGTGCGGTGCAGGTGCCCCAGCCAGTTGCGCCACGGCTGGGGCCAAAAATATATATATTTTAATCATTTTTGAGAGTTTATTTAGCTGGGGTCAAATTGACCCCAAGGATAACGAATGTCAGTAAGATTTGAGGACAACATAAGGTTAATCAATTATTAGCCTAATCAAACTAGTCAAATTATTTCGAATGAATGCTGTGCAACAGAAATGCAGATGGCTATATTGACTTGGAGGAGCTGAAGATGATGCTGGAAGCCACTGGGGAGGCCGTCACAGAGGACGACATAGAAGAACTGATGAAAGATGGAGACAGGAATAATGATGGGAAAATTGATTACGATGGTAAGATACTTTTTGGAATAGTCGATCAAATAGCAGCCCATTGATTGTATATTTGGATATATTTGTTAAACTGGTTAAATAATACACAAGCATACATTGACTGTTGTGATTGTATTTCTGAATTATGTTTGTTAGATGATTGTTTTCTACAACCATCAAATAAAAACATATTTTATCCCTCAGAATTCCTGGAATTCATGAAAGGAGTGGAGTAAACCCTGTGGATCAAGACTGTACATTTAGTTGCTATGAGTTTTTGATTACTTCTCATAACTATGATTGTGATGCAAATTTACCCAAAATTTACCCAAAATGTACCCAAACAAATGGTGATGTACACCGATATGTAATGCAGTATGCTATATGTTTTGGTATAGATGCAGCCTCGTCCCAATCTCACATGCATAGCACTGAAGTTGCTAGATGTCTTTGCAAATTATCTATGTGTGCTGTACAAGTTAAAGCAATGGACATTTCGGCTTTTAGTATAGCAACACACATCATTAAACTTATTTTCACCACAAGACCATGTCAATGTTATGGAACAAACACTATAAAACACTGAAATGTTTCACATGAAGCTCCACTATTCCTTTTTGTAATCACCACATCATGGGATGTTTTAAACCGCTACATTTCAAAACAAGAATTAAACTCACCAAAGAGCATTTTTAAGGGGCAGCAACAGGCTTGAGACTCTGACCTCCCTATGCACTGCAGCAGAACCTCATCTGTCCGTCACTACCTCATCGGTGCTTAGTACAGCTGTCAAACAGTTGTTTAGAGAAAAAAAAGCCAATGACAAGACTTGGAGTCATGCATGGGTCATGACAGAAATGAAAATGACCCTTGACATACCAAAGGCAGTGTGTCTCTAGTGAGATTGTATAAGAGAAATTGACTTTTCAGTACCTATATTTAAACGTTCTACAAATGCTCCAAGGTGGGATGCTTAAAACAGATCCACTGTTGTGCAGGTTTTTTACTTCATTCTACTGTACTGTAGACATGCTTGACAGATGTGCCTTACTTTGATGGTACATAGGTATGAGGGCATGACGACACACTGCCCTTGCCCCCCACTAGTTGCCCAGACTATTGATGACCATAAAGGACAATTTCTGATGTTGAGAAATAATTCATTAAATAAAGCTCATCCAGAATGTTGGGTCTTGCGTCTCTCAACTTTCTCTTCACAATATCCCACAGATTCTCTATGGGGTTCAGGTCAGGAGAGTTGGCAGGCCAATTGAGCACAGTAATACCATGGTCAGTAAACCATTTACCAGTGGTTTTGGCACTGTGAGCAGGTACCAGGTCGTGCTGAAAAATGAAATCTTCATCTCCATAAAACTTCTCAGCAGGTGGAAGTAAGTGCTCCAAAATCTCCTGATAGCTAGCTGCATTGACCCTGCCCTTGATAAAACACAGTGGACCAACACCAGCAGCTCACATGGCACCCCAGACCATCACTGACTGTGGGTACTTGACACTGGACTTCAGGCATTTTGGCATTTCCTTCTCCCCAGTCTTCCTCCAGACTCTAGCACCTTGATTTCCGAATGACATGCAAAATTTGAGCAACGGTCCAGTGCTGCTTCTCTGTAGCCCAGGTCAGGCGCTTCTGCCGCTGTTTCTGGTTCAAAAGTGGCTTGACCTGGGGAATGCGGCACCTGTAACCCATTTCCTGCACACGCCAGTGCACGGTGGCTCTGGATGTTTCTGCTCCAGACTCAGTCCACTGCTTCCGCAGGTCCCCCAAGGTCTGGAATCGGCCCTTCTCCACAATCTTCCTCAGGGTCCGGTCACCTCTTCTCGTTGTGCAGCGTTTTCTACCACTTTTTCCTTCCCACAGACTTCCCACTGAGGTGCCTTGGTACAGCACTCTGGGAACAGCCTATTCGTAGAAATGTCTTCACAGAAATTTCTTTGTGTCTTACCCTCTTGCTTGAGGGTGTCAATGATGGCCTTCTGGACAGCAGTCAGGTCGGCAGTCTTAGCCATGATTGCGGTTTTGAGTAATGAACCAGGCTGGGAGTTTTTAAAAGCCTCAGGTATCTTTTGCAGGTGTTTAGAGTTAATTCGTTGATTCAGATGATTAGGTTAATAGCTCGATTAGAGAACCTTTTCATGATATGCTAATGTTTTGAGACAGGAATTTTGGGTTTTCATGAGCTGTATGCCAAAATCATCAGTATTAAAACAAAAGACCTGAAATATTTCAGTTGGTGTGCAATGAATCTAAAATATATGAAAGTTTAATTTTTATCATTACATTATGGAAAAGAATGAACTTCCATCACAATATGCTATTTTTTTTAGAAGGACCTGTATAATTAATCTTGAACAGATTTGTAAGAAGACAGCAGTAAGCTAACCTCTATTAGTGTCTATCTGATGCATTTTAACTACTTGGCTTTCACATGTTCAAAGAACATCTTACTGATACTTCAACATGAGCATGTGTTATAAATCATTACTCTCCATCAAATGCAGTTGCATAGACACATCCAAATGTTACATGTCACTTGGCCTTTATCTTGAGCTAAGTTCCTTCTTCTTCTTCACATGTGCAAAAATCAATGAGTGGTACATGTCTATAAGCCATGTTCTTCTTTCGAGTCTGTGACTCTGTGTAAGGAGATATTGTAAATACTGTTATGGTAAGTGCACACGCATCCAGTAATTAACCTTCATGCTCCTGTGAGGACAACTCGCGCAGACTTGGGGCCAGGGGCATACATCAGTCATGCAAATTAAGACTGGACCATTGAGAGATAGTGTCCCACCTCACATGCAGTTGTTTGTGTGCTATTTATGTTCAATAGACAAATCATGCTAACATGTCTATTCAGCTGCTACAAATTATGAGGCAATGATTCACTTTGCATGAGATGTTACACCTTTTTAAAAACAGTTCTGCAGCCCTTACAGAAATGCTGTAGAAGACCGACAAAACAAGGTGGTTAAGTGCCACTTACTGTACAGTAGCCATATTGTGAGAGTTGATAATGCCTCTGAAGTCAGGTTTAACAATACTGGAGAAAGATTATTGATATTCGGACAGGCAAACTAATACCCCTCCTACAGTGTTCCATTGGTGACCATCAGTCAGTAAAAGGAGCCTGCGATATTCTTTTTTTTCCCCGTGTGCATACAGATCTTGGATCAAAACAAGGATATATACACAGTATGGCTAAGTATAATTACTTCCCATTACTTTAAGACCGCCACAGTAGAGCGATAGCCACAGAACTCTGCAACTTTTAACTCAAGACCTCACAACTAGGAAAGTATGAGTGTGAGATCCAGCCTGCACTAGTGAACAGCTAGTGAACAGCTGGTGAACAGCTAGTGAACAGCTAGTGAACAGTGACCAGGTCAACCAAATCAGCGCAGTGGCAAAATGCACTGGATTTCTCCAGGATGCATAGAATGGTAGAAAGGACTGGTTACCACATCAAGGTAAACTAATGAGGCCAAAGAATTTCCCATAACACTATATCTGAGCAGACACCATGATTGGTTTAAGAGGATTATAGGCAAACCCAATGAAGACTAAACTGAATGCAGTTCAGCTGGACAGTGCTTTACAGCAACGACATGTATATCTGTATGAAAAATGCTTTCATGCTCCATTAAAACTAAAAATGAGTTGTTGACAGACAGTGTCCTTAACAAACCATGGCTTTATTGATGTGGTAGTACAGAGTCCATTAAGAAAGATGGTAATGTGGTGCCTCTGGAATATCTCTGCTGCTTTATTTCTTGGCAATGGCCTGCGCCCCCTTCTTGTTGTGTTTCTTGGCAAAACGCATGTTCCTCAAGAACTTAGGGCAAACCTGCAGGAACAGACAAAGAAAGTGAAAACCAGACCTTGCAGTGCCAGTCAATGTCAAAGACTACAAGCCATGGATAACTAATCTCAAAAGGACTTCATGTCCTGGCAAATAAAATCCTTGCAGTAGATCTTACAGAACTGCAGTACCACAATGATTGGCAAGACTGATTAGCTCATGTTTGATCTGATCTTCACTTTAGTGGTTAGTATGGTCATCCAAATTCAGGGGAAACCGAACTACAAAGATGACCACATGCATCAGATGCAGTATTTAGACCCTGACAAGCAGTTAAAACTTCACCAAAAATTACCACTTGTTCCATCCATTCCATTAGTATCAATGTGTTCAATAGCCCAGTAAAGAACGTAGTAAAAGACTGCCCGCATTTTATTGACCTACGTTTAAAAAAACAACACACATCTAACCTGCCATCAAGTATATGCAACCAACAGGCAATGTGAACTGCCATTTCCGTGCCAAGCATTGAACACCTTCACACAGTCAACAATAACACAAGAGCTATGAAGCCTAAATTATTTAAGAGGCAGCATTACTAAACCTCAGACCTAGGGGTCAACAGATTGTCTCAATCTTCAATAGATTTGTTTTCGAGTTAAAATATTTTTTTCCCACAAAATTACCTTTGAAAACCATTTACTCAGACCTGCAGCAGGAAACAAGGATGGCTTACCCCACTATTTCAGTAAAGGGTCACAAGTCTCAAACCATGCCCTAAACCAAAATACACTTCAACTGAACCGCAACTGCTGCTGTTCCATTGGCTGTATTGACAACCATTAATTGAATGCTTTGTGGGAAAAAATGCTACATGTATCTATTGCATAACCCCAATTTTAGACTACTTCTTGTACATAATGTTAGTCTAATTTGCAAAGCTCTTACAGATAATACAGACAATGTCAAATGTGGCCAGTGTTGCCTATTCTTTCAAAGAATAAATTGACGCTATACAGGCAACTTGCCCACGTAAAATCGCTCAACACTATTCTCCTTGCCTTTCCTCAAGTCAACTTAAGATGTATTGGAGATTGATTGACCAGTGTTTACAATGCAGGCTGTCTGAACACGTCTCAGATATTGAACATTGTGCAAAAATACTGCAACCTGAAGTATCTAATTGGAAACTGTTTTAGTACCATGGGAGCAAATGTAAAGGACAGACTGAGCAACTGAAGTTGAGGTGACTGATACAAATCAACATAGAGGTGAAGCTGAACTTTAACAAAAGCATGGTCAACTTAAACATGCATCCCAAAACAGGTAAGTTAAACCAACATCTAAAACACAGCAAGTTACATCTTCAGCAAAATGTATTCATTTCAACTTACCCCCTTCAACGACTCATAACGGTTGGACTTTGGCTTCTTGATGCCATTTCTGTGCCATTTGCGAGCTGAAAATTAAGAATATTAAGACTTAAAAACACAGTGGAAACTAAATTGATGTCCACAAAGTAACGTGACCATGCACCGGCACGCTACTCTAATGCTGGGCTAGCTGCCTAGCGTCAACATTAGTAGTCCAACATCGACCTCAGTTTTACCACATTGATTACGGAGATTTACCAGGTACAATGAACACAATGGAACAACTTACACTGGTTGTGGGTGGTATGATTCTTTGACTTTGCCATTTCGGTAGCTGATTCTGTTGGACAGAAAGGGACGGAGGGAAAAGATGCAAATAGCCAGCGAGCGTTAGCCAACCATACAAACAACCACAAATGTGCAAACATTTAATACTAACCACCTACTCGGAGACTACGAATAGAATCCATTATGTTGCTAATTGATAACATATTGTGCGATAAACTGGTTTCAAAGAAATTCGTAGATAAGTAGCACATAAGGGGCACTAACATAACAGAAATGAAATCTGCGATGGGTGGCTGTTGGTTTATATTCTTAAGTGATACTGCAACAGAGTTGTAACATAAAGACTAATCTAATTAGCACACTACTGGTTATTAATTTCTTTAGAACGACATCTTGAAATAAAGCTTGAAAGATGCAAGATTGCTTTAGATTCAGAAAACAAGTTGTGAGAAAAATCTAATACCTGCCACACGTAGGGGTTCTACACCGGAAGAGGACACACGATGGAATTGTGGGAAATATGAAAGAACCGAAGTAGCAGGCCTGGAAAGCCAATGCTGCCCCCTATGTGGGGGAAAAATATCTTAAGCATCAGAGCGGCTCTACCTTACACTGACAGACTTTGACAAGATTTGAGAAAGATTCTTGAAAGATTGTAGTATTTTAACTAATGCCCCTCATTCAAGCTTTACTCAAAAGACTACAATCTTTCAAGAATCTTTCCCAAATCTTGTCAAAGTCTGTCAGTGTAAGGTAGGCTTAAGTCATTAATCTTACTAAATCAAATTCCGTGTAGGCTAAAACTAGTTCCACCTTTAAGGGCCTGTGTGATTAACGAAAGATATATAATATGCCTATGTTTGGCTCAACAACCAATAAAATAGTTTATGGCTGGGCCATGTTTAGCTTTATTTCCCATTTAGCAGTCAAGACCACTGCTTTATTTGGAGTGCACATATGAAGGCACACCTAGAAAACAGTGAAGAACAATTTATTTTTCCCCAACAAAGGTGTATTGCATTAAGAGACAGTGATTTTCATAGGCTACTTAATTTATGGATAATATTTTAAAACTGGTATTATAATGGCTTATGATAAACCTTCCTTGGAGTGCTATATTTGTATCTGATCATGGAATGACTCTTTTCTCCTTCCTTTGCTCCTCATATCTACTAGTCATCTGTTTTATACGAATGGCAAATGAATAAAATAATATGCTCAGATAGACTATTAAGTGGTAGGCCAAATATTGTGTAGCATCTCAATTTCTCATGAACCGTGGGCCTATGTTCTATGTGGTGAACTAGATAAACCCTCTTAAACACACAATATTAAGCTGAAAGACAAAAATAAATGCTGCCTCAAGACCAGGGGGTAGCATGTCATCATTCACAGAAATTATGCATTGTGCAAATACATCCTGCCTGCGACAGAATGTGAGGCTGTCCATTTGGTGCTTTACTTTATGCACATAAGTCAGCCTACCAAATTTGTTAAAGCTGAGGAAATTGTCTTCTTAATTGACTCTGTAAATAAGTCTGAATATTCTACCAGTTTACAAAGGAAAGTTCTCTGCGCTTCTGCAGTTATGCAACAATCTGAATGGTGCAACCAGGCCAGGACAGAGGCGCATGAAAGAAACGTTAGTCATGTTTTGCACCTTTTAAAATAAATCTTAAAGAAGACATCTGTGTTGCACCGGCATTCCTCTTCTTTTATTCTACCAGTTTCTCTTCAACATTTTTGTGGTATGGTAAGACATACATTAAGTCACACTCACACTTATGAATTTGCATTCACAAACTTTCAAATACCACTGTATAATGTCCATCTTTCTTTTAAATAAAATCTAGAAAATGTAAATTCGAGGAAATTACCAGTGCAAGAAAATGCAAAACATATATTTACATAAAATGCAAAACAAACTTTTATTTATAAACAGTTGTGGGCAGAGGAAACAGTTGAAGGGAGTCATAGTTGATGACAACTGACAGTTGGAATGGTTGAACAGTTAAATAGTTGAGTAGTTTCAGACTTTTAAACATTTGTTACCACTTTTAATAGCCCAAAACAGATAACTTGTATTAATAACATTTATAAACTGTCAGATTGTCCTACAGAGAGTCAATCTGATTGCAGGATTCCAACAGCAAATCAGATTGCTGGATTCCAACAGCCAATCAAATCGCAGGATTCTGGTTACCAATCAGATTGCAGGATTCCAACAGTCAATCAAATTGCAGGGCCTAGTTTAATGGATGTTTAATGTTTAGCAATATTTGCTTGTAGTTATGCTAATATGCTGATAAAAAAAATGTCACATGCTTCAGTCAGGATTGTGATGTCATAAAGGGCAATGTTTAGTCTAGGGGGACATTTTAGTTTTGTAGTTTATAGTAGTTTATAGTTTATATTTATAGTTAAAAAGTATAAAAGTTACAATGTTGAAAAGACATGGAATGGTCCATAAGAAGACCTGCGTTACAAAGTTTGAATGAACTTTCTAAGTTAAACAGTGCGCGAAAAATAGCGTACAGAAAAAGTGGTAAGCGGAATAATAATAACAAGATGAAGCCTAGAAAGTACAATGTATAGGTGCCAGTTCCATTTGTTTCTATAATTCTGTCCACAGGGTGTCAGCATTGCTCAATTTTTTAGCATCCAGGAAACATGTGTAAGCTGAGGCAAAGAACCCATGTTCCACACCTCCTTACCAACTGTGAGCCAGCTGAAAAAAAGAACATCTATTTCATCTGCAAACCACATTTGTAGTCACGTGAGAGCAATCTGCATCACAGTTTATAGTCTCTTTTTAAAATGAGAGCATATATTCTCTCTTTACTTTGTGCCCATAGAAGCACATTTTGATTTGTGATTTAAAAAGAGAGATTTAAGCTTCTAAATGAGAATATTTAAGAATTGATAATAGATTATATCTTAGTGAATTAACACAAAACTGTATGGAAACATTTCTTGCGGATGGAACAACATTGCTTATGTATTGGTCATGTTACAAAATGTTCATACAGTACAGAAAATGAACAGAATAATTAGGTGGTAGTGTTTTTCAGCACTCTCCTCTGATCATTCAGATGGAAGTGGATCCTTCTACCAGGAGGCTAGTGCAGTTCTGCTTTACAGATTTGAGATGAGTTGATGTGGAGAGCACCAGGAAACCCCTCCTCTTGCCTCCTCTCTGTGTTGTGGTATCATCAAAGGCCATGTGATGTGGAGTAGATCTCGTGCACAAATCACACAACCTGGAATATCTTTAAGCCTCACAGTGCATGGCTCTCTCTCTCTCTCTCTCTCTCTCTCTCTCTCTCTCTCTCTCTTTCTCTCTTTCTCTCTTTCTCTCTCTGTCTCTGTCTCTCTCTCCCTCTCTCTCTCACTCACTCACTCGCTCGTCTCCTCTCCTCCTCTGTGAACACTCGCTGCTCAAGCGAGGCAAAGCTCCACTGAAGCTGAAGTAATCACGCAGCATCCTATATTTAGACACTTCCTTCATCGCTGATTCTGCCACGACACCCCTCTCACAGGCATTGCATTCAGGGCCTTTATACTCTTCATTTACACGCCAGGCATGGCTTAACAGTAGACTGCAAATCTAGACAGTGGCTTGTATTCAAATGAAACTTCTCAGACATTTGAACTGGAAGAACATTTTTATAACAATGTAGTTGTGTCGGACACTCTCGCCAGAGTGTAATGTTTGCTGAACTCATGACCATACAGCTATCTTCAATATTAAGCTTTTTATTTTATTTATTTATTTATTTTTTTTTTTTTATCATAATGATCACCTCAAAACTCAATTGGTAAAAATATTAGACAAATAAAAATATTAAGTGTTTTGAAGATTATCTGCACTTTTTCATTTTAGACATTTCCCCCACTCCCCAAATCAGAAATGCAGACAGGAAGGACCACCAGGACAGGGAAAGCCATTTGCCTCCAGCTACCAGTTCCTTACATAGCATGAAGGTTAACCATGATGCTTACGTAACAGCAGCCTGAGGAGCCACAGCAGGGATCACATGGTCCATCCCAGCGCTAGGCTGGCTTCAGCTCTAAGCCCCGTTCCTTCCCGGCTCTTTTATCTGTAAGAACTAGAGAGATCTCCTTGCAAAATCCCCCTTTGTTGTCTGGGTGATTTGAGCAAATCCCTCCAGGGAGCACACCTAACTGTTTGGGCAGTACAGTGTGGATTGCCAGAGGGGGTGAGGGGGTCTTTATCTGAAAGGGAAAGTGCTTATTCTTCCAAAGCAGCAGAGGAGAGAGAGACTGAGATGAAAGGAGGGAAATAAATCGTTATTTCACCCACCTATCTTCAGCAAGTGTATGGTCTCGAAAATAGAAACGCTAAAGATTCATGGAATATAAGTCATCAGAGGGCTGCATTGGCTATTGCGTGAAACAGGATACTTGGGGCCAAATAAGAGAAATGTAGACGGTTGTATTTCTCAATCTGCGAGAAATACTGCAAACCTTTTGCAAGTATGGAAGCCATTTCATTGGTATTCACATGGCTTGATGTTGCTGAATTATGCATGCTTGTGTGATTACATCAGGGGAGAGTGAAGGTCTTCTGCATCTCCTGTAAATTACATCAGCTCTCAGATGAGCCACTGGTCATATCCAACTGGGCCATCCTCACTCGTACATAATGCAATCAAGATACAATTGACTGTAATGAAAGACATTCATACCTGGACTTTGGATTCTGAAGAGAATAGTATTTCTGTGTGGGCAACATCACTCTTGTGTACATCAACACAGACAGCCCTGTGGACAAATAGAGCCTAAAAACTAGCTTAACTAGGGGTAATCTACGCTTGAAAAACAGACTGCAGCTTCTCACAAGAGCCATACTGTACATGTAAAAATAAAACATCCAGTCTAGGCAATGGGGATAATGAGGACCCATAAGGATATGGCTGATTAATTATGTGAATAATTAATTGCCAGTAGTTGAGCAATCATGCTTCGGGCTGAAAGCCACATGAGTGTCTACATTGTTGCTGAGCTAGATTTTCTTCAAGAAAAATATATTAGGCAGGACATTAGTGGGGAAAATTCTATACTCAGTTTCCAAGAGTTGGTATCTCATTATAACATTGATAAACATTCTCCGTGAGGTGCAGGGCTCACTGCAGCTAAAAAGATTGTTGTCCAGCACTGTAAGTCCCCTCATGACATTTCTAAAACTCACTGGTTGCGGACATTCTTGGACATACAGTATCTTACATGGAACTGTCGTCAGCAAGAGTAAATAATGCCCAGCCATGTACAATATTAATGTGGGAGAACTTGATATATAAGCTGAAAGATCTGCTGTCACCATAACCTGTCTGTGAATGTCTTCGTACTATGTTGGGAGGTGTGGGAGGAGAGTGGTGGTGGGGGGTATATGGGGAGGAGGGGTGTGGTGGGTGGGGAGGGCAGGGGTTTAAGTAAGTAAAATTGTTTGTGTGTGTTTATATGTAACATGTTATTTCATGTTATTGATGATATTTTTGGCAATAATAGCAAAAAAATAATGAGAAAAAAAAGAAAAATATATTAGGCCTACTGGGCTTATTATAAAGGAGTGTGATTTGTGAAAGCACATGCAGTTGAAAGCAGGCAGGTGCCGAGACAACTCCGACTGAATGTGCAAGTTGCATAGGAATCCAGGAGAGACCCATAATGTGACATTTTCAATATATGTGACTCTGACAAACTTTCATGTTGCTATCCAACTACCCCTCTGCAGAGATCCTAAAATGTATTATGATGTGCTGCTGCAGAACTAATATTATTATATCAAGCATATATGTCCAACTCCAATAAAAATGGCGATAGCAAAGTCTGTCAAGTTCTGCATGAATTAGAACCATCATGTGATATGTTGGAGCATTGAGCTGATTCATCAATCTTTGCACTTGAGGTCTTTTCTCTTTGCGTACTCTGATTAGGACCCTTGGTCTCCTCAGAAACAGTTATGGCTTTGGCTCATCGGTAGCCTTGTGTGAGCGGTCAGTCCCAGGAGCACAGACTCATGCCTCTTCAGAAGGGGCACATGGAGTGGCACTGATGCCCTGAGCTCTAAATAATGCATGAGTTAAATTCATGTGCTGAATTTGAATACCTGTGCAGTTTTTTTCAGAAAACTCCGACCACAGCTGCACTTGCCAGAGAAGCTTGAACGTTATACAATTCCAATAGTTCTCCAAAACTCCAAAAATGCATCACGTCTAATATGCAACATAATGTCAAAGTTGGTCTTTTACACACTTATTCTTTGAGCTTCATTTTCTTCTATGCAGCACTGCATTTGACAGGTTATATGTACTGTATTTGAAGGGAGCCTGGGCCTCTTCTCTGCCTGTCTACTTGTGGCCCTCTGTGTTGTCAGTCCTGCTGTGTATTCCCTGCACTGCCTGCTAGTTATCTGACCACATGCAGCACAGCGCCTCCTACAGGCCAAGACCACAGGTTGTTGGTGAGGGGAAATGAGGCAGATATTGCACTCAAGGCAGGGATCACCAGAGCGACAGTGAAAAATAAACCTAGTAAAAAAATAAAACTTTCTCCACCACCC
This sequence comes from Sardina pilchardus, assembly GCF_963854185.1. Taxonomy (NCBI): domain Eukaryota; kingdom Metazoa; phylum Chordata; class Actinopteri; order Clupeiformes; family Clupeidae; genus Sardina; species Sardina pilchardus. The sequence goes on along the minus strand of NC_085002.1, from coordinate 31,344,105 downwards.
AAGCCATATAATTACTGCAATTAAAGTACACCCACTCAAAACAGGAGAGCTTCTTGGGAGCAGACAGGCAGAGAGAGAAAAAGCAATACAGGGCGCAGAAGAGAGAGGGTGATCGCAAAGAGAGAGAGAGAGAGGAAAGAGGGGGATGAAATATCCCACCCACATCCTGGAACCTGTCACGGAACTTTCAATTGGAGAGTGAGCACGGAGTAAAGCCATAGACACGCCTAGACGTGCATGTGTCTTGCATTAGAGACAACCGTTTCTGCTGTGGGTCGTCTCATATTACAACGAGAGCTCGACCAGGCCAAGTCCAAGCTTCAGGAAAAGGGACAGGTGCCCATTAGAGAAATCCGGAGCGCGAGAGTAAGAGGGAGAGTCAAGGAATGTGAGAGATAAAAAAAGATGGAGGGAGGCCATTTGGAGAGCATCACTCTGCAGTGTGCTGTAAGCGGCCCCTGAGGCTGGTTGTTTCTCCTCTCTCTCATCAGCACCATTGATGTGCTGCCACGTCCATGTTAAAGCCATCCTCCTGTGCCCTGGCAGAGCCCATGTGCCGGGGGACGGATGGGGGAGAGCACGCAGGAAGCACAGGAGCGTATGCTAGTGACACACTTCCTGGTGCTGTGCCTGGCTCTGCAGACAGTCTGTTATCACATGGAATAGTTCTGTCATCTTCCGTGTTGCGAAAAGGAGGGGGGGGTCTCTGGTCTGTTGTCAATCTAAAGTCCTCCTCCTCTGCTTCTCTTTTTCTTTCTCCTCTCTCTCTCTCTCTCTCTCTCTCTCTCTCTCTCTCTCTCTCTCTCTCTCTTTCAATGCGGGAGCTGTGCACGAGGGACCCTAGAGCATTTGACATTTTGCCTCCTCCATGTGGGAATAGCTGCCAGCCCACTCCAATGAAGTCATGTGGTTAGCTAAGGAGCGGAAGAGACGGAGGGCTGGGGAGGGGAGGGGGGTTGTTCAATGGTGTTCTGTCCTGAAAGCCTTTGGAAAGAAAAGAAGAGATGTGAGAGGAAGGGACTGAGTAAGAGGGGGTAAGATAGTCAGAGGGAGGGTGGTATGTGTGTGTGTGTGTGTGTGTGTGTGTGTGTGTGTGCTATGTCCTCCTCTGTCCCTGAGCCGTGAGCACCACCCCACAGCTGCTGCTACCACCACCACCACTGCAGTACACACAGACACAGACACACACACACACTCCCCTCTCCTCGATTGGCTGAGTGTCTGCTCACACTGCACGGAGGGGCGGGACTTTGGCATACTAGAATGAAGGGAGGACTGGAGGGAACAAAGCATCCGCGCTCCTCCATGAGATCAGCTTCTGGGATTGGCTGGCAGAGAGAGTGAATGAGGGGCAGCTGATTTGAATGGGAGCCAGCTGTTGCGGCTCATCTGGGGCTGGCACTGCCCGGAGTCCTCGCTGTGTATGTGTGTGTGTGTGTGTGTGTGTGTGTGTGTGTGTGTGTGTGAGAAACCCACGTACACAAACACACACACACACACAAAGACAGGGAGAGGGAAAGAGAGAGAGAGACCGACATAAAGACAGAGAGAGCAATGCAGTACATACACACATGCACAATGAATCAGTGCAGGCATGGGGCAGATGGAGGCAGCTCCCGCTAATCCTGTGTGTCTAATGTGCTATCAGGTCCAGCAGCATACACATACACATACACATACACATACTTGCACGCATATACATGCCGACCTGTCTCTACACTTAGCACTTCCTCAATTAAGATTCTAGTGCCTCTATACAGTAGAATGTGACAGATGAAAAGACAGAGCTATAAATAACAGGTGATAATGTGACCAAGGGCATTTAAGGGATAAATTAGGAGGAAAATGGGGGTGTCTGTCTGTCCGAGAGCACAGGCCTCTATGCTATCAATCAGCTGAGGAGTGGGAGCAGATAGGGTGTGGTGAATGAGAGAGGTGATTAAGTTATGTAAGGCATGTCTGATGACTCATTCGGCTCGTCTCGCACATAGATACATTCAGACACACGCATATACCATTCAGTCATATTTTTAACATGGCCATATTGAGTAATCTGTGTCTCAGGGACAACTTGTCATTCGTGACCGGTGGTTGATACTGCACCTTTTCCTGTCAAATGCTAAATACTAAAGCTTGTAAAGGCTTGTTTTATAACAGTTTCTTGTCTTAAAATTCATATATTTTAAAGGTACGCTACGCTACATTTTCACCTTTACGTAGCCAATTTGCTGGTAAATGAACGTAATAGGCAAATCGTTCACTTATAGCTATGCAGCATAAATGTAGCGAGTCATTACTGTGAAAACCAGCCATGCAACTTCAAGAACGGCGGCCTGACAAATCTCCCGAGAATAATAAAACATTACCTGGCCAGTAGATACAGTATACTGTAGCTCTTTGGAGATTTGTGTACTGTACCTTTAATATAGCAACTTGTAGGCAGGGGTAGGGATGGATCATTCATTACTATTATTACTATACCCTGTTGCCAAAGGGCCATATCACCGAAACCTCCTCATTTATCCCTCCCTCATTAGAGAAGGCCTCTTGCATATGATGGTGCTGAGTACTATTGTGGGAGTTCATTTCACTGCAGTGGATGTAAGTGCACATTGTGCTGTAAAGGAACATTAACTAACTAAATGAATGGCTGCGTCGCAAATGACACTGTGGGAACTGAACTGTTGTTGAAGGTGCCTGGAATGTTGCCAGTCCACCAACTCAAGAGTTTGATGAGTGAGAGTGGGAGGGTGACAGGCAGAAAAGAACACAGGAGAGATGGGAAGAGGAAGGAAGAGAGGACTGAGAGAAAGAAAGAAACAGAGAAAGGTGGTGACTAAAAACAAACAACAAATGTAGGCACTAAAACTATTCAGGAAATGCAGGTGAAGTCATACTTACCCAAACACAACTGTGTGTGTGTGTATGTGTTTATGTGTGTGTGTGTGTGTGTGTGTGTGTGTGTGTGTGTGTGTGTGTGTGTGTGTGCGCTTCCAATGCTTGATGGTCATTTGGGCCACAACTATCAACTTCAAGACAGCGCTGCCACTGTTGACTTCAAGGCACCTAACCCTAACCCTGACCCTAACCCTTGCCTAGCCCCAGGCCGCCCTGCCTTGAAGTCAACGTGGGGCCTAACAGATTATATAACACTTCCAATATGAAAGTGTAACAGCTTTCATAGCAGAGCATGAACATATTTCCCTGGTGTTCCTCTCCATAGTTACCTCGGTCAGGTTGTTGCCTGAGGCTTCTCTCTGTTGTTTTGGCAACTGTCTCCTCCCTTCATGTCAACCTCAGGGAACTATACATTTTTTGCAAAGTAGCCATTGTAGCTGTTTTCTGATGAGTGGTACATTGTGCTGTCCATAGAATAAGTTCAGGCCTGTGGTGTCTGTGTCTGGTGCCACTATACCTCACCATAACCAGACAGTATATTGTAGCGATCACACCCGGAGTCAATGATCACTATCGGCCAAGCTGGCCATTTATTGGAATAAACAGCCAAGCATAGGCAACATACACAGGGCAACACATGGATAGTCACAGCCGCTCATGTAACACACAATAAGGGTTCACCACACACATTCACACGGGGATAAACACATGAAGTGCAGCCTGAGACAAGCACGCTGTAGGCCTAATACACAACATGATAACCGTAAATACAGCTACAATAACGGGCATTACACATCATAACACTCGCTAGCATTGCATTATGGGAGACACTCATACAACATTTACAGCCACCGACGCTACAATATGGTATAAGAAGGAGACTTCACAAAATCAAGAAAGGACCTGCACACCTTGATAGGGTTTTTTTTGCAGGTGCAGCTTTTTAAGGGTTCAATATTATAAGAGGTAGGAAGAAGGAGACTTGTCATTAGTAATCTGTCATGTGCACTGCCATGGCACAGCAATCTAGAAACCTACATAAACAAATCTCAAAAGCGATAAATCCCTGCATATTGTTGCTTTAGTATATGTATTTTCCTTGAGTTCATTAATATCAAAATAAAAAATGTGAAAATCGCCGGCTATATCCACACACACACCAGCTCAAAAATCTAGAGGAAGTTTTAAGTTTCAAGCTAGCCATGGGAAAGGTGGGAATAATAATGCTTAAACAGCACTCACTTAAATCTTCTGTATAATTGGTAATGTGCAATACAACCAGTCAAGGCCCCCTCCTTCCACCAGTTTTAATAAAAGCTCATTACAAATAACCCAAATCATCAGCCACAAAAATCTTGGATTATCTCAAGGAATGCAATTACTGCGTTAATGCCTCAAAGGCTGCTTTAGTTCTTGGTGTATTGCTCAACAAATTGTTTTGGTTTATAATGGAATTGAGTCCTCTCTTCCAAGGCTTGTAAGAGAACTGAGCCGGCTTATCAGAACAGAGCACTACAGTTGAGATGAAACGTGTACAGTAAGAGCACTGTGTGTTTCCATGTCAGAGTTGATGTTGCAGTTTGGATCTCAGGAGTGGACACTGACAAAAGTGCTTTTGTGATTGAGCGTATTTGTGATGATTGTAAATGTGGATAATTACTCACGGCAGCTCCATGAAAGGAATACTGTGCTCCACCAACCCTGTGGGGTTAAGGTCATCAAGGATCACATACATTTGACCTCACTGAGCTTAGCAACAAGCTGATGGAAAATACCCCTTGTTCCACATTATAATGCTCCAATTGACAAGCAACACAAACCAGGCAACAATCAGGTCAGTATGCATTCAAGTTTACATTGAAGACCAAAGATTATTTTGCCTCCTATGGCTAAATGAGGATCCAATCTCACAGATGAATGATGCCACTTACTAAAGCCTGCTGGTATCTCTCTGAGTCACTTCTCTAAGAGCACAGGCAGAGTGGTGAGCAGGGTCTGGTGCTGGTGACGGGGCCGGGAGCTGGAGGCCCAGGCCAGGAAGAGGGGAGCAGGCTCTGGCGTCCCTCCACTCCTCAGCTCCCCATCCGTCAGCAGGAGGGATGAGTCAGAGGCAGACTGCTGACGGCCACTCCAGATTACAGAGCTCAGGCCACCACTTCCCTTCCCATGAGCCTCCTGCCTCGCCCACATGGGTGTGTGTGGGCCCTGGCAGCACTCAAATTGGCCTCTGTTTCCGGTTCAGTGAGGGAAAAAAGCGTCCCTCTCCGGAGCCCAAGTGTAGTAGTGACAGCAGCTCAAGGTAGAGATGCCACATGATTTACAGCGTTTCCTCCGCGTGTCCGCTGTTCCACAGTGGCGTGCCAGACTTGTTTGCATATGGGATGTCATTTTAAATGTGAGGTAATGTTTGCTTAGACTTTGTTCCCTGCCCAGTGGTTCAAATGGCGCATACAAATGACGTAGTCCTTTACTACTTGCTGTCTGACATGCCAGGTTGAACCAAGTTTCACCAGCTATAGGCAATATGTCATATTACTTCTCATTATGTCCATTATGTCAATGTAAACAATTTTGTTTCAATATATGCTAACAAAAATTCACAACAAATACCATATTAGACAACTGTTCACATCTCTTTTATTTCCAAAATAGAGGGTGGTATAGTCACACTAAGGTCATTTTAAGTTTCTTTACTAATAAGCCAAGTTGATCATGTTCTCTGTCCCTTGGTTTTAAGAGCAAGCGCACAGCAAGCAAGTCAGTGGCACTATGTGTGAATAGAGCAACTGACTGACTGGATCCTCACTCATCCATTCATTCAGAGTGACTAGTCCCTGGCTCATCTCCTGTAAGCCTCACCTCATTCATGGATGTGTAGGAGAGGGATTATGGAAACAACAAGCTAACAGTTTCTTTCAAAAATCCCCAGTAAAACAAGTCAAGACAGAGTCACCGTGCTTCACATGCAAGCTGCTTCAGGCATCACATGCCCTTGATTAGTTACTTAGGTGATGAAAGGTCATTGACATAATGCTTCCTTTCCCAACCCTTTCTAAGCACACATACTGTATGAGCCATAGATCTTCAGCAGGCTCCATTTCCATCCGAGTCTGCCTCCGCACCACGGCTTACGAGTGAGTCACCAGCTCTCCATTATTGACTGAGCCCCTGCTCACTCCGAGTGCTTACGGCAATAGTCAATGACTTTTAAATAACATATCTTGCCAGTCCTTGATGAGCCCAAGTTGAAATGGGGGAGTGGGCTGGAGAATGTTGGAAGTCAAACATAGAGAGTATCTTTGAAACACCCACACTGATGCATTTATAAACCGTGTTCTCGGTTTGAGAATCCAGTAAATTCACCACCTGTCAAGGATTTGCTCAAAAACTGCAGCTGAAAAGAGGAGACATCCAAGGCAAAGAACTGAGCTGAGGTTTAGACCTGACCCAGTTACTGGAAGCTTCCCTGCATTCTTTTTCACACAGGAAATGATCTTCTGTCATCCATAGCAAATGTGTGCAATTACCAAGTGAGAACGCTGGCAGAAAGGAGAATGGTGCAAGACTGTAGCTCCTACACAGGAAACGGAGAAGCGCACTCCACTAGGTTAGCACCAAAGTCATTCTCACCATATTATCAGCATAGTATGGCATGAAGATGTCTTCAGTATCAGATCAGCTGCTGTCCAGTCATCAGCCATACATGGACTACTGAGCAAAAAGAAATCAATGTTAGCTAAATTCACTGTTTGGACACCCAGCCTGCAGCTCACTTCACTCTTTTTTATCTCTCACACCTTTTCTGTATCGGTCTCTCTCTCTGAAGTCTGCCCATAACTAAATGCATCATGCACAGTGAACAGTTGCACTTGATTTACGACGTGGGAAACACTTCACCTGTATGCTGCGGGGCCTGTATCTGAGGAGTGGCAGGTAACTAAAGTATGAATTTGCACCAAGGCTTTGAAACAGGAAACAGATTTTTGATGACATGGTCTGTTGTTATTATGCCAACAGGAAGCCACTTAGCATGTGAGATGGAGATGTCCACTGGTAATGCTCAAAGAAGCACAAAGACCCCCTAATGTGCATCCAGACAGCCAGCAGCCAGACCCTGACGCTCCCCACACAGTAGCTAGTGGATCTCCATGGAGGTAACACTAAGCATTACTACATACCACAGAACATGAATCAGCGTTACCCACAGTATTTGTCTCTCAGCTAATTACTGGAGGAAATATGATGTGTTTCTCTGGTATAGCATACCTGCGCCCCCATGTGTAAACACAACAACCAAAACATAGCAGTGAATGTGTGGTGAATGAGTGTGTGAGGGAGGGTGTGTGGGGAGCTGGGCAGGAGGGGAGCTCTTCCAATGCAGCTCCTGCTGTGTGCTGCGGCACCGCCGACTTCTCCATCAGTACAGCAGAGCGCCGCGCTGCATCACAGGGGACGGCAGGGGAGGGGCTGCCTGCTCCCATTCAGATGGCCACACCGCCGCTCATCATTCAGCTGAAGAGAAAAGGTCTGGGGAGAGAGAGAGAGAGAGAAGGAGAGAGAGAGGGAGAGAGAGAGAGAGAGAGAGAGAGGGAGAGAGAGAGGAAGAATCGGAGAAAAGAAGACATGGAGAGTGAAAAGCTATGAAAGAGAGGAGGGGGGGGAAGAAAAGGTACACGCTAAATAATTAGTGCTGAGAGACAGGGAGAGAAAGAGAGAGAGACAGAGCCCGCCACAGGGAGCATGCGAGTCAGTTGTAGTCGAACACACACATTCACACACACACACACACACACACACAAATTTCCGCCCCATTGATCGAGCTGCTATGAATGGAGCTGTGCGGCGTGTCGCAGTGGCACTAGGTCACATGACTGGGCTACGCCACAGCAGCGCCAACACAGGCTTGGAGCCCAGCCCAGTGCCATTATGTAGCAATCAAGCCGCTGGATTTCTGACAGGAAGCCTGCTCGACTAGAGATAAGATGGCTTAACAGGAACTAGATCTAACCGGTTTGTGCCTGTGAGGCATTCCGCAGTGTTGGTAGTGGCGGTGTGAAGGAGGGATGTGCTCAGAGAAGCTCGCACTACTTGGGGTGAAGGGACAGAGAGGTGGTGAGAGTGTGTAAAGCACTGTGCAACTCTCCAGCAGTGAGGAAGTCAGCCACACATCGTGGTGCTGAATGATGAATGAATGCGGCCTCATCCAATGAATATGTCTGTAACATAAATATGATATTGCTTATTTCTACTCTGGTGTCTTCGTGATTTGCACATGCACTGTTGTGCATAGTAGCTTTAGTCTTTTAGCACTAATCTTTACGCGGTCGCAGAAAACAGGAAATGGACCCTCAGCATCAGCAGATTGCCTGCTGAAATGCATAAAAGGAAGAGTCGTCAGTAGACTGAAATGTGATTATCATGAGGGACTGGGCACAAGACTCCAGTCAGGGGCACAGGGAGGCCTTTTGCCATCTCACTAATGGAACCTGGACATGTGGGTGGTCCCAGGGCCTCGTTATGATTGAAGGCATTAGGAGGGAAGGAAGGAGGAAAGCACCTGTTCCTTTCAGCACTCCTCCGAGACAGCTCAGGCCCCAGCAGCCCATTCCAGTGCACAATGAGAGGCTAATTGGATGTGTGTGTGTGTGTGTGTGTGTGTGTGTGTGTGTGTGTGTGTGTGTGTGTGTGTGTGTGTGTGTGTGTGTGTGTGTGTGTGTGTGTGTGTGTGTGTGTGTGTGTGTGTGTGTGTGTGCGTGTGCGTCTGTATGCACGTGCATGCATCAAGCAGAGTTGGTACTTAATTATGTGTGTATTATATGTGTGCACAATTGTCTAGGGATGTTTGTGTGTGTGTGTGTGTGTGTGTGTGTGTGTGTGTGTGTGTGTGTGTGTGTGTGTGTGTGTGTGTGTGTGTGTGTGTGTGTGTGTGTGTGTGTAAAACATGCACAACTTGTCTTTCATTTGATTGGTGTCTTTAATCCTTTGATCTGGGCAAACACAGGATGTAGGCTGGTAAGAGGCTGCTGGTAGGACTCCTTCTGCTGCCAAGACCTCTGTTTTCTGACCTCCCAAATGCCTCCGCATTCACACCGAGGGGGGAAATGCCTCTAAAAGGGTTACACTCACTTCCATTCAAACCATTACAAGATGAATATTTCATGGGTGTATTCACTGTCAGAGAGAGAGAGAGAGAGAGAGAGAGAGTGTGAGAGAGAACCTACCATTCCACACCTGTTTTGCTAGAAGGTAGAGTAGCAATGGTAAAGAGCCTAATGTGTGTGTGTGTGTGTGTGTGTGTGTGTGTGTGTGTGTGTGTGTGTGTGTGTCTGTGTGTGTGTGTGTGTGTGTGTGTGTGTGTGTGTGTGTGTGTGTGTGTGTGTGTGTGTGTGTGTGTGTGTGTGTGTGTGTGTGTGTGTGTGCACGTGCTCCTGTAGGGGGGTATAAAATCCACCTGCTGACCATGCAACGAAGAATAATTCAAAACAGAATGTTGCTATAAGGATCACTGTGTACATTTTGTCACTCGTCAAAACAGCAAAACTGAAAAATGGAGTAGAGTAGAGTGTGGCTTTGTGGAGATATTTCCACTATAGTGTAGCTCTCTATCCACATCCTCTGCTGAAAATACTTTACAAGGGGAAAAGTTGATCAAATGGAATGAGCATTCCTTTCATCAAAAGTTCACAAAATATAACTGCCAGCCATAAGCTACTGGTCCCAAAGAGGTGTGGAACGTTGCTGTAAAAATGAACCACAGCAAGGAAATAGAATCATAGCCACAATGAAAGAAAGAAAGAAAGAAAGAAAGAAAGAATGAATGAATGAATGAATGAATGAATGAATGAATGAGTGAATGAAGGGCAAAGAAGAATCTTGCAGATTGAATGACTCTTTTCTTTGCTGGGCGGATGTGAAATCAGCTTGCAATAAACTGTAAGAGCTTTTTCTTATGAATGAGGTCCATAATCAGCCTAATCTGGAATTTGTGACCAGCTAACGAGTGTTAAATCTCAAACGCAGACTTCCTCCGTTGTGCTGTGTGCAGATAATCAGCGAATCCACCTTGAGCTTCCTGGGAACCGGGGGCAGGAGCACTGACCACAGAGCAGCTCGTGTGTGGCCCCACTCGTCTCAACCACTCCACATGCTGCAGGAGCCACACAGCCAATCTCATTAGCCTACACTTTCCCTCTTTCCCTCTCTCTCTCTCTCTCTCTCTCTCTCTCCCTCTTTCCCTCTCCCTCTCCCTCTCTCACACACACACACACAGACACACAGACACACAGACACACACACACACACACACACACACACACACATATTTGTGCCTCTCAAAAATCCCTCTCTCGTGGTATTTTCCTCTCTCTGTCCAGTGACCTTACTCCCTCTGTCTCACTCCTTTTCTTTCAGACGGAGTCTGTACTGAGCAAGTTTCTGTGCTCTGGTGGTGATTGGAAACAAGTATGGATCAATTAATACGATTCTACTCTCGAGATTGGCTGAAAGAAAGAAATCAGCTGAGTTGACTATCACTAGCAAGGTTGTACAGCAATTCCTGTAACTAGTTGGAGGAGACTGTTAAATCAAACCAATTTGTCATTTAGTTCTTTGAGGAAATGTGGAAAGCTTTTTTGTGGAAAGACTGTGGTAAGTTCATTAGTCTTTGCTTGAGAAAGAGGAAGGAAGGATGAATGGACATACCAGACATACTTTCCACTTCCTGAAATAATGTAACCTTTGACCCCAAGGCCACCTAATTCTGTCTGACAGGAAAAGTAATCAATGGGCCAGATACAAAATAGAGAGTAAGTTGTAGTGTTCAGAATGTTAGCGGTGAAGCCCCATTCAGATTGCAAGTAGCAAAAACAGACCATGGAAAGTTAATTAAGTAACAGGCTAAATAACCTCAGCTATCGGCAAAGTGAAATGTTGTGCGACAAAGTTAGAAAGGTTTTTTTGAATAAAATATTTTGTTCAGGTGGTGTGGAAATCACCATGCAATGCATTTTTCTCCCTTCAAATTCAGCCATCTTGTAGGCTTAGCTTGTATGGACTGTGGCCAACTGGCCAGTGGAAAACACAAGTTATATTTTTTTTCACCTGCTTACTGTACAGGGCCCTTGGTGGGGTGTCATGGAGCGGTTCAGAAACATTGTCTCACTCTCATGTTATTCATTGGCTTAGGGGGGCTGAGTTCCCGTCTAGAGCCTGCTGTTCTCTCCAGCACTGTGTGGGCGAAGAGGACATTCCAGAGGGAGGCTCTGGCCTCTGAATGAGACCCACCCCCCCCCCCCCCTCTCCAACCCACCACCTCCCCATCCCTATCCCCAGAAAACAATCAACAACAAACCCATTTGGCTAGAAAGAGCTATTCTGTGAGTGGTGGTTTTCTCTCTATTGTAGGGACTAGGGAGGGGACAAAGAGTATGTGAATGATGTTGAGAGAGGTTTGTTTACTTCACTCTTTCGAGGCCGTCTTTCTTTTCTAGAGTGAAAAATCTTCATAATTGGGGTATTCGGATATAGTTTTGATAGCTTGAATTGAGTAGGATTCCTGTATTTTCCCACCCACCCATTGGGGACCCATGCCCACCCAATATCCCAATATTTCAGTTAATTTTCATCTCACTTAGATTACATTATTCTATCAACACAGATATTTGCATCGATAGTCTGATGTTATTATTTATTTGCCTTGGGTGTACTGTGGAGTGGGTAAGATTGTTTTAGAGGCAGGCTAGCACATATCGTTGACTGGTGCTAGTAGCACCAGAGATCTCTGCAACCAGAAGGATAGGTGCAATTAGCTGAAAACAGTTTCCACTGATTAATATCACTAGCTTATTTCACCTTTGTAATTGTAAAGAAAAGGCATAAAATTACTATTTGTGCAGTCAGTGCATTGCAGACAATCTGTAAACATTTGAGCCATGATACCCGTGGCTTGCTTGATCCCTCCTTGCTTGACCCACTAAATGCTTCATTTAGCTGCAGTATTTGTTTTACATTATGAGTAAGTCCACCATTACCTATAACCCATTAGTAGTGCACCTAACCAAAAGTGATCCCTATCATGGGTTTCACCCTCTCAAGTTCTCTGCCTGCTGACCTGAGTTTTTTGGATGAGATGAACCAAACTCAGGGGACTCAGCCTTGATGGGATGCCAGCACCTTAAGCACCCTTTGTATTGATTTCAATATGCACTTTAGTGGCAACCACACTCCCTAGGCTTCCCTGTCAGGCCTTAATGCCTTTTAGCAACCCAGAGCACCCCAGATAGATCGATTTCTTTGGATATTATCTAGTTATGATGTAGTTTATTGCACCCACTTATTAGCAGAATTGTTTTTAAAGGCAGCTTGTCTTTCTTTGTCGCCCATGAGCTGGATAAAAATGTGATTGTGTGGCTTGCTCTCTTGTTGCAATGGGGATTACATCATCACTTTGTTGCTGTAATTCAATGTGATGCCTGGCTTTCTGACAGTAAGTGTTAGAAACCAGAGACCGCTTAAATCATTGATGTCTGCTGTACTCCGGTTACAAGAGACAACTCCCAGGCATGGACAAGCGTATGCGATTGAAATTTGCTCTCTGTTTTTATGTGATAAAGGAACATTTAAAGCTTATCGAATAAATGCAGTCATCTCAAAGTCCTTTTTGAAAGATTCTTGAAAATACAGCCATTATGACTATGAGAGCCATGCTGTCAAAGACATGTCCTGGGCTCTTAGGGGAAGCACCATCCATATCTGTATAACTTAAAATCTATTTATGATTCAATATTCAGTTTGCTCTGGCAGTGGTTAGGCTTAACATTTGATTTCTTGATTTCTGCTAAAAGAGAGGTTGTTGTAGCCTAAAACTATTGTTTAATTTATTCTTACCCTTTTTGTCTCCTGCATTTTGTTGTGGACAGTGTTCTTAGTGATAGGAGTGAAATGACATTACCTTTTGTTGCCAAGAAGCTTTTAAAAGAGACTGATACATAATACATGCTAATGTTGAACTTCTCAAGAGAGTGGTGGTACTGGAAAGCAAAACATCATCACCACTATTGGAAATCACCACTACACAAACCACACACACATACATACACACACATATATACATTGTATTCATACATACTAGCTGTCCCAAAAAAACTAATTCATGAGCAGAATTATTCAAATATATTAGCTATTTCTGATCCAGGATTGGAAGTATCCACAAAATACACATTCTTTAATGTATAACTAATGTGAGCTCTTTCCTTAGTTGTACTCCAATGACTTACAGCTATGGCAGTGATCACTTCACAGACATGCAGACATTTACACATAGACACGCACGCACGCACGCACGCACGCACTCACACACACACAATTTATTGCGGAAGAAGGTCTAGCTCTTACATCCACTCTATGGCTGGAGACAGCTGGTAAGAGGGATATTTATACCACACTGTCTACCCCGCACAAGTTCACTGAGAGTGGAGGGAGGAAGACAAGGAGATTAAGCAGAAGAACAGAGAGAGAGAGAGACACACACACACACACTGCAAATGTCCTACGGTAATTCAGAAAAAAGGCTGCACAGCATATGCCACCTGCCAATGGGAGGAAGCATTATAGTCCCAGAGAACATGTGCTTCATTTAGAGGCAGTGTATTGAAATACATACTGTAGACTTCCTCACTGTGTTGAATACTGGAAGATGTGAACGCAAAGAGTGAATCAACTCAAATGTACGTATAGGTCTATACATGCGCCCAACATCAGCCCAGTGATGTGCGCGGCAGCTGAATTATTGATCTGAAGGGTAAGTGGACTCTCATTAAGGGCAGACTCACCTGGGTCATGTGAAACAACTCTCCCCAGACATGGGAGCGCGGGCACAGAGGCATGCGGTGGATATAGCAGCAGACAGGGGAGCCGGGGGAGCTGCAGGCACGTGGCCTGGAAGTGCAGCAGTAGCACAAATGTGTCTCAGCACAGCACAGCACACAGCACACAGCACCTCACAGCACTGGGCTGCTCCCTCCAAACAGCCTCAGCTCATACATAAACAAAGGGCTCCCGGCCACATTCACAAACTGCTGCTCCCACTGATCCCACTGAACTGCTAGTTCAAAATGAATGGGCCCTGGAGCTGGAGCTGGAGCAGGAGCTGGAGCTGGAGCTGGAGCTGGAGCGGCCCTGTCCTTTATTCATGTGCCGAGGAGAGCCCAGTGAAAACCCGACACCCTGGCCTCTATTAACTTTAATGGCGTGTAGAATTCCTGCCACTGTATTTCCTGCCCAGTAACCTCACCCTGGTGTGGAGAATATGCCCTTGTGCCTCCTGTTATGCCAGACATGCCACGGCATCCCTACTGAGGTTTTGGGGCTAAACACCAACCTCGCTTCCTGTGTATTGCCTGTGTGGTTAATGGCTAAGATACAGATACGACACACAGGACATCCTGTTTGGGTTAAACTTATCTAGGTTACTGATCTGTAAAAATGAGACAGCAAAAGCTTGTTGAGAATGCTTATTCAGGAGGATAGCGTGGCCCTAAATAACTTATCATTAAGCCTCTCCTGGAGAGGTCATTTCAACCTCAGCAAAAATGTTTCCCTACTGGATGACAAAGTGTTTCCTCTCCAGGATTACAGCATGCAGATTTTAAGGTGTGAGAACCAACTGTTCTGGCCAGCAACAAATATATGCACGTTTTTTTATGTGCATAAATGTGTCAGTCTGGCTGCCACCACTCTTTACTTTTTTACTCTTTTATGTGATTTATGTGATGTGGACATTAATCTACACATTCATATTCTATACCGTCCATAAACGTTCATCTCACAATCACCAACAGCACCACCGTACTTCAGAAGAGGATATCCCAGAACGGTGTGATCGTGGTATGCGCTCTCTGTAATCGCTCTGATAGAGCATCTTTGATGTTGCATTACCACATTTTTCACACCTCTCTCACTCGTGTTCTTTTTTTTCCACACATTTGATTCTAAATGATATCATGAAAGGATGAGCATTTAGGGGAGAAAGTTGAGCAAATGGTTCTGTTTGACCTCCCGCCTGTTGCCCCTCACAGTCCAGCTAACAGACTGTGACAGAGAATGTGATACTTTGGCTCTAATTGGTTCCAGCTATCCTATGGCTTACGCCAAGGCCTCGGTGTCCTTGGTGTCAAGGAATCTGAGACATGTGACCCAGAGCTGGCTCCCTGGGCCCCGAGAGGTTGCTTCCGCTCTGTGACATCACCGCGGGTCCAAAGTTTGGGCTCCCACGGTCTTTAGTTTAGATCATCAGTGGCATCCTCAGTGTCCACTTATAGTCTCTGACCCCTGCTAGTTCCAGCCATGGGCTCGTGTTTCATCTCGCCGTAAAACAGAGCAACACTCATAACTATGCCCACAGTAAACACCATCATGGGCCATATGGTGAAACAATGCAGGGAGGTTTAATGCTAAAGAATAAAATGTTAACATGAGATTTAACCTTGTTGTTATTCATCATCTGAAAACTTCTAATAGAAATATCTTTGTATCTATTAACAAATGTAATAAAAATGTAGTAACACAAATCACACACTTAAGTCGTTTAATTTGTAATATTTTAATAGAGTACCAAGAATACTAAACCATTGCCTTGAAAAAGAGACTCTGAAGCTCTTAGCATACTATTAAAACATGAGAAGATGGAGAGCCATGGATTTTTGGGGGCAGCTCAACAGACAGATTTAGAACACAAACCTCACCCCCTACTTGTCTGGGAGAATCTGTGGCGGACAGACAATTCTCCACAGACAGCAACATGCACACTCAACTCCTGGCTATCCACCTCTGTGTAGAGCATGTGGCATTCATCAGAGTTAACAGCATAATGATGCTGTCTGGGCAGCCCATTTATGAGCAATGGCTCAACACAAATAAGCAAGGGAAAAAAGCCTGGCTTTCCTCAGAGAGGAGAAGAGCTTTGGCCTCCTCTGTGAAGGAGCTTGTTACATGCATGACAGCCAGCCAGTCCCCAACCTGCTGCAAAGTGTCACAGTCTCCCACACGTGACAGCACACTGACATGCGGTCCTCATTAGACATCTCCACTACAAAAGGAAAGGAAACACAGCGGGGAAAAAATGGAAAAACAGGATGTCAGAGAGGGTGCCAGGCAGGAGAAGGAAGATTCAGCTTACAGAGATAGATTCCGGATAGGAATCAGGAACATGCATATCAGGTGGTGTCCAATTTCCTCTACAGTGCGGGTCAATTAAATCCAGGAAGCAGAAAAGAAACAAAAACACATAGATGTTTCTGTCATTTCAAACCCCTTCCCTCTCTCTCTCTCTCTCTCTCTCTCTCTCTCTCTCTCTCTCTCTTTCTCGGATTCTCTCTTACAGAGACAGACACAAGAGGATACTGGTGTGTTTATTTCTAGGTTAGCCCATGCTGTACATGTTCAGTGAGCCCTTGTTTTGCTTCCACAGTGTAAACTGATGAGATTTGATGGCTTTGCAACAGAGGCTCCATGGCAACAGATTTTTTTTCTTGTCTTCCATCACGTGAAATTCCACCAGACAACTGACAGAGATTACCTGTAAGTGTGATGATGAATGTGCTGTGTGTGTGTGTATGTATGTGTGTGTGTGTGTGTGTGTGTGTGTGTGTGTGTGTGTGTGACAGACGGTGCCTCAGAGACATGTGATAGATGCCGTCGCTCTGATGCACAGCACAACAATAAATAAACAATCAGCAGCTCCCTTTTAATACACTGTTGAGGACGCCTCACAATATTTATCCCTCAAATAATCAAATAGTGAACTGAATCGGCTATTTTTAGTCACAGTGTGATTCAGGCTGAATGTGCTCAGCAGATGTTCAACAAATAGAACCCAGGAATACTATTTTGAAAGGGTGTAAAATCTGTAGTATTGCAACATTACAGTATGTTTGCGTAATGTTCTAAGAGGGGTTCACTAAATGAATCGTAACCTAACCACAAAACCGACAGACCACTGGATTCAGCCCTAGCCAGTCTAATCACAAACCCAAAAATGATTTAAATTCCATGGTTCTTGGCGATGAACTCTTTTTTTTGTCTCATTGTTTGAAATGGCTATAATCTAACCAGCATGTAAGACTTACTTACTGAACAAAACTAAAAGAGTAATGGAATGTGTCTGTCAAATGTTCTTTTCCTTCCTGAAAGAGACGCTGAAAAGACACTCATGTGACAAGTCGAGACGAGGAAGAGGCAGATGTGAGCAGAGGGGAAGTCAGGCCTCAAGTTTCAGCTTGTCCACAGTAGCCATCCACTCAGCACTGACTAACACTCCAGATTTAACCCAAAGGGAACAGCACACCACATTCTCACCTACAGGATCACCCTCCACACACAGACGCAGACACACACACACACACACACACACACACACACACACACACACACACACACACACACACACACAGATACACAGACACATCTCCCTGTTTCTCCTGGTGTGTGTGTGTGTGTGTGTGTGTGTGTGTGTGTGTGTGTGTGTGTGTGTGTGTGTGTGTCTGTCTGTCTGTGTCTTGCTAGCTCACCACGCACTCACTTCCACACATACACACACACATCCCAACTCATATCCTCTGTGCTCCCACGAAGCATTACTAATATGATATGCTCCACGGGAACCCATCCCACCAGCTCAGTAGGAGCTCATTTTGAAGAAGAGAAATCCTACCCACAGACCTTTCCCCCCATTTTGTAATGCCAGCCTTGAGTCATTCCTGCTTGGTTTCATGACATGTACAATGTATGAACTACTCGCCATATTATATGTGTGCTAGCTTTTGTAGAAATATAATCTATATAGCCATATATCAACACAATGACTGCATCTCAGTGTCAGTATGCTTTGAGAAGCATAATAATTTTGTGTATCACCATAAAGGCACATGAAAGAAGCTGCAGTCAGTACAAAGGAATGCATTATAAATTGATGATTCAGTGTTTCCCAAATCAATTAAACATCCTGTCTTACTACAGATGTGGTAACATCTGCTTCAGGTGGTCTGTTTTCAGTTATCACCGCTCAGAAGTACTGCCTCAGTGGACACAAAGCACGACTGCCTTAGTGGACATCAACAAGGAGGCTAAACCCCAGGGGTGCAGGCATCTGTTGCTGGCACATGTCCCAAGCCAGTACATAAATACCTTTACATTGAGCTCTAGACTCTATCTGACTCTCTAGCTGCCATTGCTGTCAAAAGTGAGTGGAGTTTTTGTTATCAAGTGCTGTTTTAATGGTTATGTGCTTGGCTCTCAATGGGGATATGCTTTTAATGCTCTGCTGCTTTCGCCATTTCTTTTCAGCAATGGAACACTTCCTCCAAGGCCAACATTGCTGCGTGGTGCCAGCATCAGCATCCCACTCCACATTTGGGTCACTTGCCCCTGAGGCTCAAGCCCGGCAAACTGGAATCCCACACAGTGAAAAATGTTAGAATGAGAAATCTGTCGCATAAGAGTATTGCATGCATGTGTGTTCACAGCATTTTTAAGAACAGCAAGTTAGGTCAATAGATAGCTATTAGTCTACTGATGATATCCATAATGTGTCAAGTGAGTTACTATACCTATGATGTTTGTTGATGTAAATTTACTAGCTCAGTGGAACATGCTATTATGTGTGTTTGCACATTTAGATTCATGTTTTCTTTGTGCAATGAATCTGTTTTGGCTATGTATTGAGTTATCATGGAACCAAATATAAATGGCTGTGTCTTTCAGCTTGCTTTACCAAAAGGGCAACATACAGGTGACTGATGTTAAAGTGTAACAATCCCTCCCAATCTTTATCAAATCTCATCACATTTAGGATCAGTCAACACAACAACCAAAAAAAGTTGTCATGGAGCATGTAAACCATTTTGAAGTGGAGGTGTGTGACCAGGATCAGATGGTTGCTTGAGACTGGTGCTGATGAGTCTGCCTAGTCTATGTAGAGCATCACTGGTTTGCAGACAGACTGCTGGTGAAGATGAGTCATCCCTCTCAGCTACTGTGAGCCCAAAGCTTCAAGGTGCTGTTCTCACACAACTCACACTCTTAGCACACACTCATCCTGAAACTGATAATTAAGTCCAGCTCCTTTCTCTCTCACACACACACACACACCACACATACACACACACACACACACACACACACACACACACACACACACACACACACACACACACACACACACACACACACACACACACACACACACACACACACACACACACACACACACACACACACACACACACACACACACACACACACACACACACACACACACACACACACACACACACACACACACACACACACACACACACACACACACACACACACACACACACACACACACACACACACACACACACACACACACACACGGTTCGGTCACGGTTTCACCAGTGAGCCCTCTCAGACTGTGGTATATCAAAACTAATAACAACTGAGGTGCCATGAGTCAGTCTGACTAAATTTGTTAACATGGTAGTACTTGTATAAAATCAGAGATAGTCATATGAATGTTTTCTAACCTTGAATTTTCCTTAACAGTATTATAGGCAGTAGTCCTATGTAAGGTTCACTGTCTAAAATAGCCTTTATGTAAACCTCAAGAATACCCGCCAAATTCCATATTTACATAGAGTATTTTACAAAAGCAAGCCAGTCATCTGAGCCTTGCTAATGCTTGTACTTGTATTTAAATATCCATTAGACTATATGCGCTATTCATCATATTGATGTGCTCTGTTAGCAGGGAGAACATTTTAGGCTGAAAATAGCTATCTGCCTTTTATGTTCAGAGCCTTGAGAAAAGGCTTGTGTGAAAGCAGAACGGGTGAATGGCGAAAACTTTACAAAACAGGATAATAGGACAAAATGTATCTTTTTTCTTGCCGTTGATCATCTTTCAAAAAGTAGCATTTTTTCCTTCTTAAGACAGCTTCACATACGGTATTCTGACAAATGTTCCCAATATTTTGTATCATTCTATTTTTATGTAGTATTTATAATCCATTGAATCACTACACCCTAACAAACCTATGCTTAAACATTGAATATCAGCAGCATTTCACTAAGAACTAATGTAATGGATTAGTCAACACATGGCAAAGAATATTAGACATTTGTGTCACAAGGTCCAAGTGTCAGTGAGATGGTCAGATTTCACTTTTACTTTTTGTTAATCAGAGCCCATATAAATGAATTCTGTATATATTTGAAGTAAGGTCTTATGGAACTCCACCCACACATCTTGCAGCTAAAAGCATTTCAGCATCTGAAGTGTTGAGACATTATTACTCCACTTCCTCTTTGGCGATGTTTTCTTGGTGATGGAACCACCCACACACACTCATCTGTTAGGTAATGGATCCATGCTAGGATTTCATAATGCAGAAATAGGATGAAAAAGGTACATTCAAAGGTTTTGGCATCTGATATGCTCACATATGCTCTGAAAGGGTTTTTTTTATGAGTGTGTGTGTGTGTGTGTGTGTGTGTGTGTGTGTGTGTGTGTGTGTGTGTGTGTGTGTGTGTGTGTGTGTGTGTGCCTGTGTCCGTACGTGTGTGCTGCGTGTGCCCTTAGTGACTGTTCCTGTTTTTTTTCAATAGGACTCAGCTGGAACATTTTTTTTAAAAATCTGGTTTTGTTAGAAAGGGTCTTTTAAACCAAAATACCAGTTGTATTCTTAATTGTAGGAGATAATTTTGATAGGGGTAAAACTGCTGCATTAGGCCAACTTTACAACAGGCACATTTTCTCAGGCTGATATACTGTAGCCTATGTGGGTACCAAGACCTCAACAAACATATTTGGAGCAGGATACCTCCAAACCAGTTGTTTGGGATTATTGGGTGGGGCGTCTCACCTCACCAGAGACAGTTAGACAACAATAGCATCCCAAATGGACAGAGACTTAATGTGGCTTGTCCTGAACTGGCATTTTGTGTCAGTAACCCTAGCCTCGGAGTTTCACAGGCAGGAAGTGGCTCATTGACATGCTGAATTGTAATGCTAGCGGAGAGCTATTTTGGGCTACGGCGCTGCAACACGACCCCTCGGCAGCTCCGCACTCAGGAAGCACGGGCGCTAATCCGATCCCTCCGATATCTGAAGAATCTGTCACCGCGGCGACTTACACGCCAGGCCTGGCCAAAGACACTTCCCGCCTGATCATGCCACCGTTGGCACCAGGGTCAGAATGTATGTGTGTGTGTGGGGGTGTGTTGGGGGTGGGGGTGTTGTAGCCAGGTTCTAAAAATACTGCTGTCCTCTTCACTAAGGAGACCTTGCTCTGTCTCTACTTAGGTGCCTGCTGTTGAGATGCAGGCCTCTGGATGAAGGGGTAGTAGCAAATAATTGGCACGGCCAAGGACACACACATCTTTTTGTTTTGAACTGTTGTCGGAAATACCACTGAAAGAAAAGAAAGTATTAGATGTAAAAAAAATATGTTTTGAGAAGTGTTCAAGGGAGCTGCTCTTAGTCAGTGGGTAGCAGCTCTACAAAAGGACTGACCCACATCTATAGTAGCTGGATTGCTCAGACATTGATTAAGCATTAATAACATGATGTCCGAGCAATGGGTTGAGCCTACCTCATCCAAAATTTCTGCTGCAAAAAACCTATTGAAAGACAAAGCCCTTCGGCCTTGTGGCAGTGGCAATCAATGCGGAAAATATAGACAGGGGTTTTTGAACATAGAACACTCAAAGAACACAAACGCACACAGAGGTGTGTACATACTGTACTAGAAAAGCACTCTGAGAGCACAGACCTCCGCCAAGCGAAAACATAACCGCTTCCTGACGGTAATACGGATCACTCTTCCTTGGGTCATTTCAGACCCCCCCTGAACATTTTGTCGAAATCCATCCATAACTTTTTCAGTTATCTTGCGAACAAACAGACAAACAAACAAACAGACAGACTAACAAACAAACCCCGATGAAAACATAACCTACTTGGGGGAGGTAATAATATAGATAAGCAAGACACATGACCACTTACTGTACACAGGAAGGTAGTGAAAAGTGTTGGGTAGTCAGTATGCTCATTACCTGCTGTAACACGCAAGAGGTTATGACCCTCAATTAGAAACAGTGGAAAGGCTGGCTGGCACAGCATCATGCCCTTCCCTTGGGTTCTCCTCTGCTGCCTCTAATCATGGGAACAAAACAACACAGCGCCAGGCCCTGAGACCACAGGGTCACCTCTGGCACTGCAGCCCAACTTGCCCATTCACTTGGTGGGGAACTGTGGCCTGGTGGAGCAGGACATCACTGCTTTCATTGAGCACATCAGAAACTAGACCAACACTGCAATCAATGAGCTCGGTCATCAAGCCTGATGAAGTCCAGAATAGTGCTGTAAGTGGACTTTGTAGCTCATTACCACAGCGGGAGCAGGACCTCTTGCACTCGTCATGTTGCCCGTTGTAACTCAAGAACGGAAGGTCGGAAATGGGCGAGGGGAAGTGATGGCAGAAAATAACCTGTTGACGTCTTGATTCTGAATGATATAGTTATGTGGCCAGTCTCATCCTGAGCAAGTAAATGATACTGTGCAAGGCACACAGAGAGAGCCATAATGATGGAGGGTGCCAGACAGTCTACTTGGGAAGCACGAAAGATACAACATTGTTCGAAGGTAAAGATGTACTTGCCATAGCTTTTGTGCTGGGCAAAACAAGGAAGTCATACTCAGGGATAACAAAAACGAGAACATTTTACAATTAAAAAGGCATTATGCTGTTCTTTACTAACTGTTTACGTGACATGATACTGCTATTATAATAAAGTTTCTGCAAAGTTGTGCTGTATAATAATTGCATGTATATTTGGTTCTAGACAGCAGTGCATCAACAAAAAGAGAAAAGTTACCTTACACTAACAAAGTCAGTGAAATATAAACAAGCTCAAACCTCAGTGCAGTCCAACTACTTACAGTGAGAGATAGGCTAGTGTAACCCGGAGAGATGCTTGTCCAAAGCAGGTGCTTCTAGCCCTCTCTTTTGGGGTCTTGCTGACTTCCTTGGCAGGGTGGCCTGTTTCAGCCCATTCTTTTCCTTAAATGGATGGTATATGACTGCATTTAGTTCTCCTTAAAATTGTGTAAAATCAGTGTATATTATCTATTGACTATTTTGATGATAGGGTTTTTGTTTTTAAGAAGTGGGCCTGATCACTAGTGTGTGTGTGTGTGTGTGTGTGTGTGTGAGAGAGAGAGAGAGAGAGAGAGTGTGTGTGTGTCATGACTTCCTCAGGCCACGAGATGAACGTAGGTATTAGCTGACTATACCCTCACCTGCTCATGAGATTCTATCAATTATTCACCTCAGCTGGCCAGTACCTGTGAATGAGCCACAGCCCGCATTCATAACTCATTCCAGACACCGTTCCTGAGAGAACAGGGGAGGGAGGCCTGGAGAGCATGGCAGAGTCTGAGACGTTGGGAAGGCTGAGGCTACAGAGAGACTTGAAGACATATAGTCAAAGACAGTGGGAAGAAACACATTAAAATGGTTCAAACAGGATTACCATATGTCAAAAGCATGTCTTTGATGCAGATACATCTTTAACTTAATTTTAGAGACAAATGTAATGATGCACCAGAATCACATTGAACTAATACCCAACAGCCACCAGCTCATGGAAGTGGAGCACACATAAAACATGATGCAACTACATCATAGTATGAAGATCCAATACTATCACTGCAAAATGAATGATATGAGTGTCCATTTGTTGCTCTCATTTCCATATGTACTGATCAGAAAGCAGGGGAGATTACTTCATCTTATTAAGATCCCTCTGTCTTTCAATAGAGCGGAGTTAGCATAAACATGCACTACCAAGGTAATAATGCAAAATACCAGTGTTCTTGGAGCAGTTTACAGTTAACTTTATTTTTGATCGCATTAAAAGTACAAAACAATTTCTCTGTATATGTTTTATGTATAAGAATGAATGAGGAGCATTTGATTTGATATGATGACATATGATATAGGACAATTCTCCTATTATATGAAAATACATTGCAATTAGGTCTAGTGTAAACACACTTTATAGTCTTCATTAATGATTCAAGACATATCTTAAGTTTTGGTGGTATCATTGCTTTTATAATATGCTAATAGAAACACACTATTCATTATTTTATTCAAAGACAGTTATGCATCTGGCAAATTCTATTCTAAACACAAGAGACACGTAGAATAATTCAATTCAATTTGATCCTATTCATATGGCAAAAAATAACAATTGAAATGGCACCGAGCCCCTTAACATGGCCCGAAGCCTCTAGATTCTAGAGTCTAGAACAATCACTAAGCTATTACCAGTGTTGGGAGTAAGAGTAACGCATTACAAAGTAACGCATTACTGTAATTCCGCTACTTTTAGCGGTAACGAGCATGTAACTAAGTATTTCTTTAAATCAAGTAACGCAAATACAATTACTAAAATTGAAATGAGTTAGTTACTTTACATTACTCTCTTTTATGAAAAATGAACGCTTGCAGACAAGAAGTCAAGATAGGCTTACTTAAGCTGCTTCTGATCTGACGTCGCAGGGTGGTGCATGATACACAGTAACTGGTCAAGTAATTCAATTACTTTTGAAAGAAGTAACTAATAACTGTAACTGATTACCAATTTTCAGTAACTTGCCCAACACTGGCTATTACGCAAAGGAACATGAGCATTCTACAAATCTATGAGCAGAACCCAGCTCATAAGTCTAAGTCCAGGATCCATCTGCTTGGGGCTGACCGGTGCAAGAGAAAGCCAGCAGGAAACAAACCAAATTCACGTTCTTAGAATTATAGTTGAACCAAACCCAATCGCTTACCTTGACTCTTATCCAATCCAACTGAAATTGTTGTTAAATTGTATCAAGAGTTTTTATGATATGAGAATGTAAGAATCCAATGACTCATGTCCTCATGCGGTTACTATTATATCGACAGGCAGAGCAATGAAATAGAAACCTATGTCAACATTGACATTCCTTTATATTCGGCCTACGGGTAAACAGACTGGCACACAAGATACAGTACACAGTATATGGTGTAATGTAAATACATTACACATCAATTATGTCAACAAAGGTAGCCTACCTACGTTCACTCCCAATTCACGAATATCCATCATAGGACAACTATAAATAATTTCAAAGTAAAAAAATATATAATTTAATATTCTCCCTTATTGAATCAGCCTGTGATGTAAGCAGCCAGATGTGACTATAAATAATTGCCTAGACACAGAAGGGCTTGTTTATTGTTGCTCTTGCTCTCTCTGAAATTGGCTTACAGTAATTAACTTCTTTCAAAAATTTAACTCTCCCTCCTCCAAGTTTTTTGTGTTGAGCTGAACCTTCCATGATTCAGATTTGACATGGCTGTGCTGTGTGAGGACAGCTATGGATCTTTCTCCCCTGCAGGAGCCTGGCAGTCGTCCTCTCCCAGCTGTGGAGGGGAATTAATGCTAATCCGGCATTATCATCCACAGCCCCTCCATTACTAAGATGGGTGGTAGCTCTAATGGCAGTAGATCTGACTTAGAGCGCCAGACCATAATCCCAACACACACACACAGAGAGAGAGAGAGAGAGAGAGAGAGAGAGAGAGAGAAAACACACACACACACACACACACACAGACACACACACACAGGAAATGAAGTAGAAGAGCAAAAATTAAAAAATGTTTTATGCTCAAGCGTGCACATGCACTGACCATAAAAGCCTCTTTATCAATGGGTTGTATTTCTACTGCCAAGGGTAGGGTCACTCATTGTTTTTCAGGCCAAATAAGATATCAAATGCTGCTTTTCACGTGTGGCATTAGCACACAATCCCATCTTTGTGTTTTCACAACTGAAGATAAATTCACTCCACAGAAAAAAAGAAAATAATTTGAGTCGTGGCACATGTAGACTTTCACAAAAAGATCAGGATTACTGTAGAGCTCAGAACACTAAATAAGCAATGCACAGAGCAACTCTCTGTGCTGCTACAAACAGTTGATATGTGATTTAATTGTCAGGAACGTGCTAGGAACTTTCATAGCAAGAGTGTACAATTGGGGGCCAACAGCGAAGCCACGTATAGGCACCAACTGTGTTTTCTGATTACAGCAGTGCATACACTGTAATGTTATCCATCTGCTTCTCAGTGTACAAAATGTTGTTCTTACACTTCTATGCACTTATAACACTTATTTGTGTTATTCTAACCAAAATGTCACTGTTTATTTCTGCTTGAACCGTTTAACATACTGTAGAAACATTCAAACTTTGTAATGTAGGTCTTCTAATCAAGATGGCTATGTATTTTTCAATTTTGTAAACTTTATGCTTTTTGAGATATTAACAGCTTAATTTCCCTCATAGACTTCATTGGCGGTTATGACAATATAATGAACACTGATTTGCAGCAGTTCGAACTGCCATCTGCTCAACTATCTCTTTCTCTTAACTCTTAACAATTATCTCTTTCTCCTTCCATTAAACAAGAATACAAGGCACCTTCCATCCAATTGTCTCTCATCCATTCACTTAATACTACATTTTATTCATAAAGCGCCTTTCAAGACATTCAAGATAGCTTCATGAAATGAAATAAAAAAAAATACAATTCCAAACACAAAATAGACAGGTGCCAGTGATGTACTAACATTCCTGTAGGCACAGACATCAAAACGTAGACAAGCACAACAAACATGTCAAGTCAAGTCCATGGATGATGGTGACTTCAAACTACTGATTAATCCATTAAACTATCTGTTTATCAACATCCATTAAACTATTTGTCTAACATTCATTAAACTATCTGTCTAGCAACATCTAATAAACCATGTCAACCTAGCAAGCACCAAAGCAACCAACATGATTACCCTATAACCAGCATAGAAACCACTTTATTTGTCATAGCAACCACCATATGTACCCTAACAACCATCCTAATTACCCTAGCAATCATATGTCCTACCCTAGCAACAACCTAGCAACCACCAATAAATTGTGACTCTAGCAACCACTATAGCAACCAGCATGATTACCCTAGCAACCAGCATAGCAAACGCTTTATTTATGCGCTTTAACTTTCGACCGAATGTTGTGTTAATGCAGATAACTTGATCCGTGTGCCTGATTCTCAAAAATGAGGTACTGTTGCAATCCTATCGGCGAACTGCATATGACCAAGTCTTGCAGTTCCTTGGTGATGCAATTCTAGTTCATTTTCTTCTTCTGAACAGTGTTTCACCAGATGTAGTTCCAAAGCTATTTCCGCTGAGGGAATTCAGTTGTAAAGTCTGATGTCACAGACCCAACAGCTTTTTTGCCAAATTGTTTTTACTAGCGCAGCCAACCAGTTTTCGCAACTTGTAAACCACCAAAATTACTTAACTTTAACAGAGTAATTACTGTAGCTGATCCGTCTTTCACGAAAAATAGGATTTAAGTGAATAGTAGGCTGACTGATGGTTTTCTTAAAGGTTTCTCTGAATTAAAAAAAAGTTTATTTCATTGTTTATGTAGGAAAACGAGAGACTCTGAAAGCCGTTGGACCCAGAAGGAGAATTATCAGCCTATTATTGCTTCATGATTTAACGACCGGAGAAGAAAGAAGTGATCTCGGCACAAGACTTCGACAACATGTGACCTGAGCAGACAAGAGGGGAAGGAGGGGTGGGGCGGTCAAGAACTGCTGCGTCCCCCTCCACCCCCTCCGTCCCTTGCCGTGACAAATGCTGTGGTCAGCGTTTCTGCTGAGGCAGGAAGAAGCTTGTCTCTACTTCCTTCCCTGTGATTACCAAGGCTACATAAACATGCAGACTCGGGCTCAGAGGTCGCAATGCGTTGTTTCTCACCCAAAAAGAGGGAGTCAAAGAAATCAAATGTGTCCTCTATATGGTCTTGAGTGCATGCTTGCTCACTTCCAGCCACATGGACGTTTGCATAACTTCTCCACTTTTGATTGCAGTATCCAGAAATTAGTATTGCACGAATATAGTTCATTGACTAGTTTCAACATTTGTCTCACAATAGAGAAAATGCATGTAATTTCAAATACACACAGGATAAGATGTGTTTTTTCATATGTTTTTCATATGTTAACTTTTCAACATCATCAACCTAACTTTATACCAAAACAAAGTAAATAACACCCCAAAGCGTAGTCTACACCCCAACCACCACCACACAATGTGTAAGTAAACAACAACAATCTAAAAGAGCTGCCTTCAGGAGCCCTTCACAGAATATGTCAAGTGGGGGCTCATCAGTATTTCACCAAATAAACCCAAAATCAGGAAGGCCTAACACTGTTGTGTGGTGTCCCAGATCCACTTCCATACCCATGACAGGTTAAGGCAGTTCTTCAAGTAACCACCATGACTCTTTTAGCAGCCTCTGACAACTCCCATAATGTTACTAATGTCTTTCCTGGAAAATCTAAATTCATGAAAATTGTTGTAAAACAAAACATAATCCCCGTAAAGTTCCCCAGACATACACATATGTTGCCAAGATGTCAGTGACAGATCGAAATGTCTGAAAAAAATTATGCTCCAATGCTCTAAGTCTTTGATATGAAGAATTGGGAGCCCTTTCAGCTCTGAACTAGAAAATGACATGGTACAGTCTATTTAGCACCTCCACTAGTCTTGCAAACTGTGTTTTCCTTTCAAAAGGCTTGATCAATCATGTTAGAAATCATTTACTTAGTGAAGAAAAACTATTAATTAGGATGTCCTTTAGGAGTTGAAGGTTAGTTGATGCATTTATAGCAGGACAGGGGTGATACACACTGACCTATACTAAACTTGCATTGATATTGGACAAGGGTAAAAAGTTTTTTTTTTTAAATACATTACCAGGGATATTAACTTGATTTCATTGTCTGTAACTTTAACATTTCAATGTCTCGTCCTTATGAAGTGGCATAATCCTGGAGAGTGAATCTTGTAATGAAGAGAGTACAATATTCTTTTCCACGCTCTGAATGTGTTACGATAACTGTGCAATTGCCTTGTGTGTTGTCTCTGCCTTATGTTTGTATCCCTGCTGTAAGTCAGCCCCCTGAACAATGAGGACAATAAGGTCACATCTGTGGTGGATGCCTCACCTTAATCATTTAGAATGCACCAAGAGGAACCTCAGCATAAATGGGTCAATGCTACAGTAGCCCTCGTATTCATTACTGTGGTGGGG
This sequence comes from Sardina pilchardus, assembly GCF_963854185.1. Classification (NCBI taxonomy): domain Eukaryota; kingdom Metazoa; phylum Chordata; class Actinopteri; order Clupeiformes; family Clupeidae; genus Sardina; species Sardina pilchardus. The sequence continues at coordinate 31,314,957 of NC_085002.1, read as the reverse complement.
CAAGGGCTTTCACAGACCCTATCACCTGTCCCCTTTCCTGCAGTAGTTCACACTGAACATCATTTTCATTTCTATAAGCACTGATAAATGTAATTAGTTTAGTTTCTTTGGGGAATACAGGATGAGTGTTTGCTGATGACGTCTGCATTGACTGCACATCTGATGACATTCATGGCTCTGTGTGTGTGTGTGTGTGTGTGTGTGTGTGGGTGTGGGTGTGTGTCCGCGCACGCTCGCGTGAGCATGCGTGCATGTGTGAGATTGCTCCCCTGTTTTGACCCATGGCGTAATCTGCCTCCTCCCTCCAGCTTAGAGCGGCAGGCCGGATGTAGTGCCATGCACACGTTATGAAAATAGCCTCATAAATGAGGATTACAGCACAGCAGCCAGGGGAAATGAATTGATTCAATGAGGGTAGAGAGGCCTCCGGAAGTAGAGCCATGACATCATCCATCTGCCATGCTGGTGCGCTATCTTCTCCCATTCAGAGCTGTGATTTTCCAGCCCTTTTGCAAATCATGGTCACTGCCCTGATGATTAGCCCATTGGATATAGATATGATGATCAGTTAAAAAGTGATTTAAGAAATGTCAGACTTATTGTGGGATTCTCACCAGCCAACGATGTGTGTGTTCTTATATACATGTACCTAGGTGGCTATTTATTATTGAATAATAATTTGAACATATTTATGTAATGACTATGCATGCAGTGGCTGATATCCATGAGCTCTCTCAGTCAGTAACGACTGGGCTTATTGTTGTACCGGTATTGGTAGGAAGATATCAACGATAGTGGCACAAACTGTGTCAACAGACTTCTCCAGCGTGATATTTACCCAGTCGTATCAGCTCTGCACGTAGGCACTGCAGCTCTGTCTGGGGTCTAAAAGTCAGCCATAAAATCTGATAGGACACAGCTATCTCTTTTTCAGCCATTACCATCACTGTGTATGTGTGTGGGACTGTTCTTTCTGTGTCTGTATCACCTATATGCAAGTAATAGATTCATATTTTTAGGAGAGCTTCAGTGTGCGTATATGGATGTTGGATGGATGATATTTTGCGTGCGCACGCGCGTGTGTGTGTGTGTGTGTGTGTGTGTGTGTGTGTGTGTGTGTACACTAGACACTGGAGCCAGACCAAAGCACAATAGCTCCTGTTTTGTCAAGGGAAAGACTGAGAGGGTTCAAACACCAGACGGTTAGCCAGTGCCGAGTGCACTTGCATCATCTTTGAGTGAGCATGTGTGAATCCAGTGACTGAGACATCTGTGTGTGTGTGTGTGTGTGTGTGTGTGTGTGTGTGTGTGTTGTTCATTCAGAGGCCTGCCTGTGGCGCACTTCTCTAATCATCTGTTACTCTTTAACTGATCACTAGGTGCACCAGGTGTCTTATCAACTTGGCAGCTACACAGCAAACTCTTTTTCCATGTAATAGACGCCAGTGTGTTCAACTTCCAAACTTGAGGTTAGAGATTAAGATAGTGCCAGACAATACAGGTTAGACTACAGTAGCTACATTTCATGTGTGAACTATTCTAAACAAAATCATTTCGGTTTTGTTGTTCACACAGGTTCTGATATCACCAAATGTGCAGCCCCAAAGCTTAATTATCACAAAAATATAGGGCTCGGGATCGTGACATGAAAACTTTGCAGGCAGCCATATTGGCAGCCTCACTCCTTAGTTTACTATGCGCCTTGTAAGGATTTACTCCCGCCTGTTAGTGTGTTCCTGTTGGTCGTATGTTGCTGTGTAGTGGGGTGTAACAGCCCAACCCACGATCGCAAGAGGAAAAGAATCGCTAATACTATACATTTTCTGCTTCTTGTCTTCTGCATCTGAATGAATGGATTATTACGTTCGGTGCACTACCAACACAGCAATATTCCTAGAATGCAACGCGTGTGCCTGAGCCCTATTGGAAACTGACCTACTTATAATATAATTATCTGTCAATCAAGTGTAGCCAAACTAGTCTGGCTATCACCATATAAGCTCAATCTTTTAAGACTGAACATTAGTCTGGGGAGTCTGGCATAGTTCAAATGACTCTGAACGCTGAATTGCTTTCTTTTATTATTATTATTATTGTTATTATTATTATTATTATTACTCTTTGCCCATCTATGCTTTTATCTGCTATTACTGTTTGGTTTTTGTTTATGTAAAGCACATTGAATGACCTCTGTGTATGAAATGCGCTATATAAATAAACTTGACTTGACTTGACTTGACTTTTGGATAGTCCTTCAACACCAAGGATCCGAGTGCGCCTTTTGGATAAGCTAGTTTGTAATTGGACCCAGAAGATATGGACAGAAAGCATGATAGATGTGCAGGTTTCTAGCCTGAGCTGCAGGGCGAAATCCAAATCGCCGGCAGATCAGGCCCAGATCAGGCCCAGCCTAGCCAAACTGCACAACTGTATAAAATACAAATGGGATTCAATGCAACTAATGTTACTAGCATTTTGTTCCACCATGAGGTCTAAAAGTCCAGCTTCAGAACGTAAAAGTCCTTCAATTTATTGGTTCTACCTGTGCACTGGGCACAGGTGATTTGACTAATTAGCTCATCTACTGTAGCAGGCTGAGGAGTTGTGCCAATCAGAATCAGTCGGTTTAGTGAACCGTTGGAGCAGGCAGGACCTTTACTTTCTGAAGTAAGACTTTTTCTCCACTGATTGTATGTACAGTACATAAAAGTATTTCATATCAAGATGCTGAACTGTTTTGAGTTCCTTCAAAATGTCTCATACACAGGCTCTGTTTGTTTACTGATGTTTACCACTAATGTCTTTAAGTTTCTGAAAAAGTACAATTATAAAACATTGTCCACAAGTTACAGTATTTGTAATATTGCAATCGTTCCTTTAAGGTTCATTATCTGACATGACAAAAAATGAATAGTGAATGACAAGTGTAGAATAGTGAATGAATAGTGTAATTTGCTGACTTTGACAAAGAAATAAAGTCTTTCTTTGTCCTACTGCATGTATAGGCTATTTTAATGTGTGTGTGTGTGTGTGTGTGTGTGTGTGTGTGTGTGTGTGTGTGTGTGTGTGTGTGTGTGTGTGTGTGTGTGTGTGTGTGTATGTGTGTGTGTGTGTGTGTGTGTGTGTATGTGTGTGTGTGTGTGTGTGTGTGTGTGTGTGTGTGTGTGTGTGTGTGTGTGTGTGTGTGTGTGTGTGTGTGTGTGTGTGATGATAACCTAACAAGCGTTACTGATTTTCTTTTCCATAGTATGTGCCAACTCACACTTCAGAAAGGGCAAAGAGTAAGTGATAAGCAAATTTAGTTGTGTATACAAGAATAGGGAGACACAAAGTCCAAAGTAATACAGTACAGTTCTACGTATGCTAGTTCCGCCATTACAAAACAGACAAATTTCATCACAAATATATTCACTAATATTACAGATTCCTGTGAATCTGCTACAATAAACACTTTCCTCACTATGAATCAGTTCTCACTGCCCTCAGGGACTTACCTATCCCTCTTATTTGATAGCTCAGTTCTGGTTCCTTCTCCAGTCTGAAGTCTAGGGAGACATCAAGGTTACAAAAAAACAACATAGTCACACTCAAAATATCAAATATGAACAAAGACATACACACAAACACCAGTCCTGTACTACAACCACTTTCAGATTCTGTTCTATTAAAATGGTTTGTTCAGGATCACATCTGCTATATGTTGCTCCTTGGCACTGAAAGCATCTGGTGATGGAGAAGAATGAAGCATGGCATTCAGATTTGATGTGAGTATGAATCACATCCTTAACTAAACTAAGATGACAAAGCTTCCCTCATTTGCAAAGGCTTATTGATTTGATTAGGTTGGCTCAGTTGGCTTAAATATGGCAGGTGTCAAACTACTCTGCGGAAGCTGAGGGAGGACGTTTGCAGATAATTAGGCTGCAAGACTCCACAACGATGTCATCGGTTACACTTCCTCAGTGGCGGTTCCTAAAACCGCCACTGCACTTCCTAACGTGATGAGGGGGCAGGGGATAACATGTTCTCTTTCCTCTATCACAGGCTGCTTGGAGGCAAACTGGAAGGAAACTATACAAAAAAACCTGCAGCAAAATCAGAGAGAAAGCTTTCTTGTAGTTATCCGATGTAAGACCTTTATTGATATCCATTCTGCAATATCCTCTGAATTCCAGCGTTTAATCTCCGGTTTGTCTATGCCGGCCTCTGCCAGGAGCACACCTGTCCTTCCTCTGCCGCTCTCACCTTTTCACCGGTCCCGAGTGCCAGTGCTGCAGCATGCCAGGCCCTCAGGGCTGTGGGGGAGGCAGGGGGACTACCAAGGCAGCTGTTGCTGCAAACCGCAGCCACTAAAAGCATAGCAGTCATGGTCTGTCTTCGAGGTATGTGCTGGCAGCAAATGTTTAAACTTGTCTTACCTTGCTCTTGGTGTTCGCAGGGTGGGTGTTGCCACTTACTGCTATGCAGTTCTTTCCATCACTCTGAGCAAAGGAATGCCTCTCCCTAGAAGAGAAGAAAGACAGAACATGGAGAAAGAAAGAATACTGACAGAAATAAATGGAAAAGAAAAAAAGGGCCTATACAGTTTGCCTACATCAGAGGCAAACACAACTCGCCATTTTTAAAATATTTTTGATGCAGTTGAGGAAGCAAAGAGAGAATAACAAATATGTTTTTACGATCAATATGGCAGAAACAGAACATATAAAGATACCACCAAATACATGCATGGGACCAGGGCTTTGTCTCAATTCTCTTTGAATGCAATGATATGTGCCTTTCTTTCCCAAAACATGATGAAATTGTGGTTGCCTTCCTTCAGGTTGTACCAGTGACATTGATGGTAGTGCTGGGCGGTATGGGCAAAAATGTATATCACGGTATTTTTCAAAATTCTGACGGTTTCACGGTATATGACGTATTTTTCCCCCCATGCATAATCAGGTGTTCACAACATTTTCTACTGGTTGAGAGAGGAATTACTGCAGTAGATTGACTTAGGATGGTCTACTTCACTGTCATAAGGGAATATTGTAGAATAATTACACACTAGTAGGCCTAGTAATACAGGTTTGCATGGCCCCAATGATGCTGTTTACAAAGAGGCACATGATTCTAATGGGCAATTGCAGTCAACAGAACTTGTATTATGCAAATTTCACAAACGTACTCTAAACCTACACAAAAAGTAGTAAAATTTGCAATAATTATACTTTTGATTCAAGTTCAAGCCCAGGTACATTATACAGTTTTCAAGTATATAAAAAGGAAATAGGCTATAAAACAAGTGTGACTTAGTGAAGAGACTACTGCGCTAATATGCTTCCTCTGGCCCGTCAGAATCATGCCGTATTGTTATTGTGTGGTTTACACATATACAACGTTAGTGGTAAATAATGTCAACAGAATTCACGTGGATGTCTGGTTATCCTACCAAGCTACGCAAAACGTTAGCAAAAAAGTTCGTTTCAGTGCACTGATGACAGTCAAGATCATGACTAACTAGCCAGCTAGTACTGTTCAGTTCATGTCTGTAACATGTTACTTGGATAATTTCAGCGAATATTATTAAGGTAAGATGAATGATAAGATTAAGCTCCCTGTGTTCGGTGGGTTCGCCTACTAGCCAGCCATAGATATTATCTATGCTAGCCAGCTCGCTAGCTACAGCTGTTGAACAATCTTTTTTAGCCTACTGGAAAATCCCTTCCAATGTAGCCTGTAGCGACTAGGCCCTAAGCAGTCGCTGAGAGGCTAAGGTATGGGTGTAGCTGCTTGTATGACGCGCCGTGCAAAACATAATCTGCTGAGTTCCAGGATGCGTTTGACCGGTTTATTGAAAAAGGTAATCCAACTTATAACGTGTTCAAAGCAAAATATGTTCTCAGCAGTCCAACGTAAAGAGCAAAACAGTGATAAAAGCAAAAACAGCGATAAGCGGCGGTCAACAAAAAATACGGCCCCCCAGTAGCTCACCCTCTCACTGTGTCTAGCTACTTCCTCCCGTGCACCTGTTGATAAGCTAATTGAATGTCACCGCCCCCAATTACCGTGTCATGAAAATAAACCACAAAAGACTAACAAAATACAAAACCCAATTAACCCAAATATAAACCATGAAATTATATTACTTACTAATTCACCAATAATCAAAATGTATATATTTATAATAATAAACATAATCCTGGCTCCTACATACCAGCCCCTAATTATTAAGCTATTACATAATAATTACTCGATAGGAGTCATGCAATAATTAAACTAAACAGAATACTGTACATCACATTTCTCTTTGTCTTCTTCTTCTTCATCCTGTAGAAAAGTCAGTCGTAGGGCCAGAGGTTGCTAGCACATAGCCCTGTGATCTGTGTTCACCACAGTCACCATTAGTCATATGTCAAAGTCAGATGTCTAGTCAGATATCTAGGTCTTGTCATCTGGAATGGTGTTGCCCCCCCTCCAGGATCAGCCTCCTGCAGCAGACATGCTTTGGTGATAACTGCCTGAGCAGGCCACTTTGTTTTGATGCGCACCTGATGCACATAGCCCCTTCGGTCCGGAAAGGTTTGAAGGACTTGTCCTACGACCCAGGAGTTACGAGGTGGTGTGCTGTCCACTTTAAGCACCAGGTCTCCAGGAGCAAGGTTTCGCTTTGCACCCACTTTAACCAGTCTCTTCCAGAACAGGTCGGACATGTAGTGGACCTGCTTCCATCGCCTGCATGCGTACATGTCGGCTTGTTGGAAGATTCCTGGTGGCAAAGATGGTAATGTCTTTAAAAGCAGTAGGTGATCAGGTATCACTCTCATCCGTCTGGGAAATGAGGATTCCCTCTGAAGCCTCTTCCTCAGATGTAAGGCACGCTGCTCAATGATCTTCCCATTGTTTGGCATCCTACAGTCCTTATTCCTCGATGGCACATTGACCCGTTTTGCAGAACTTGTAATCGGCTCCATGAACCTTAGTTCCTCTCTTGCCATGCCAGGCTGTTCCTCCATGCTGCATTCAGGGAGGTCTGTCTTTGGCTGCTGCCACAGTCCGTCCAAAGTCACAACTGACACTCTGTTGACCGTTACCTCTGGCTGCTCACCTCCACTGTCTTCATTCAGCGGCCCATTGACCGTCCAGCCCAACATTGTCCTGATTGCATAGGGTCCTTCTCCAACACTGTGAATCACTTGCAAGGATTCCAAGGCTTTGGAGACATTAGTCCCAATCAACAGCTCAATCCCTGCATCAATCTCAGGCAAGTGAACATGCTTCAGGTAATGCCATTTCTGAATATCACTCTGCTTCGGAATGTTTCTCTTGTAAACTGGCATGTGTGTTTGCGTGTAGGCCTTGGGCACCTCACAGAACTGTTCCCCAGTCAAGCCAGCCACTTCCAGTCCTGACACCACATGGCTGCTCACCACTTTTTCTTGGCCCATTGTCCGTAGGAGAATGTGGACCTTCTCTCCTGGAACGTTGAGTTTCTCCCTCAGAGCCTCTGTGCAGAACACTACCGTACTTCCTGGGTCCAAGAAATCGTAGGTGGCGACAATCGTATTGCCCTCCTTGGACTTAACTTGCACCGGAACTATTGGTAGCTTACAGTCATGATCACCAGCCCCTGTAAGCCCACTTGACATCAGGGCACTGTCGACAGACACCTCTGATTTTCTCTCAGCTTGGTCTGGATCTTCGTCCTTCTCTTTTTGTGGAATGTGAAGAACAGTTAAATGTTTGTGGCTTTCATGTGACCTCTGTGGCACAAATGTCTTTGCTTCAGCACGGAGGGTTTGTCCTTTCATTCCATCTGCGCGCTTTGATGCAGAAGTTCTCTCTCTCAAGATGCTCCGAGATTTGAGCACATCCAGTTTTGCCATGTTTGCTGCAATTTCCTCGTCCAATTGAAGTTGTTCTTTCCTTTTGCGCAGCCGTTCCTCCTCCTCTTCCAGTTCATGCTTATCCTTTAATAATTGTTGTCTCGTTCTTAAAGCTGCCAAGTCAGCCTCTGCTTTGAGACATGCTTTCATTTTATTCACACTCATTTTTCTTTCATTTTGAAGCCTTTCAATATTGTTTGCCAGAGCCTTTGCTGTAGGCTTAGATTGCCTTTCCTCACTCTCCATTTCAGAGCTTGAAACTTGACCGTTTTGACTCATTTTCTTCTTTCCAGTTACTTCTCAAATAAATGTGCATCCAAACAATTTCAAGAAGTACAAAACTTCATACACATTAGCGAAGCAGTGGCAATTTCAAAGAGCCAACGCTGAGATTCAACATAGCATAGAGGTAGCTAGGCTTCAATGCATCCAAACATTTCCACGGATCCACAATCGCCACACACATTAGCAGAGCAGCGGCAATTTCAAAGAAACAAAGCGGAGAATCAACGTAGCATGGAGGCAGGCTATAGTGCATCCAAACACTTCCACAGATCCACAAACGTCACGCACATTAGCAGAGCAGCGGTAATTTCAAAGAGTCAAAGCGGAGAATCAACGTAGCATGGAGATATAACAGCACCAGATCCACAGAGTCAATGCCAGCGTTCGGTATGACCAACTCAAACGGTGTTCAATCCAATAATGTCCCCAATGGACAGACAGTTCATGCGTGCTACATTCAATATGTACAGCACCCTACGCATTTAAACACCAGCAAGCCTACCTTGCTTTTGAGTGCGTCTTCCGAAGCTGTGGCCTAATGAGCGAGAGTCCGTGCAGTCTTCCTTCCTTTATCTCCGGTGATCCTTTCTCCCATTGATCCTTGAGACGTCCGCATTTGCTTTCCTAATGCCGTTTTTTGTTGACAAAATGTAGCGACTAGGCCCTAAGCAGTCGCTGAGAGGCTAAGGTATGGGTGTAGCTGCTTGTATGACGCGCCGTGCAAAACATAATCTGCTGAGTTCCAGGATGCGTTTGACCGGTTTATTGAAAAAGGTAATCCAACTTATAACGTGTTCAAAGCAAAATATGTTCTCAGCAGTCCAACGTAAAGAGCAAAACAGTGATAAAAGCAAAAACAGCGATAAGCGGCGGTCAACAAAAAATACGGCCCCCCAGTAGCTCACCCTCTCACTGTGTCTAGCTACTTCCTCCCGTGCACCTGTTGATAAGCTAATTGAATGTCACCGCCCCCAATTACCGTGTCATGAAAATAAACCACAAAAGACTAACAAAATACAAAACCCAATTAACCCAAATATAAACCATGAAATTATATTACTTACTAATTCACCAATAATCAAAATGTATATATTTATAATAATAAACATAATCCTGGCTCCTACATAGCCTATTAAGTCCTAACGCTTTTCTTTAACTAGGGAAACAATTTAAGGTATTCTGTGTAACACCCGTAAATAAATCTCTTATAAAAGGAAAAAATGAAGCCTTAAGCGTCGTATTTAAAGGGAAAAACGTGAGGTGTCTTGTGCCACAGCCTCCACTGTTTACTTTTTCCATGCGTGTTCAGAGGCGCAACATTGAAAAGGATCCCGTCTGAAACAATGTCTCGCGACGCAGCATTCCACCGACAGTGCAATCAAATACACCGGTATGGCGGTATATTAAAAATTCATATCATAACGAAAATATACACCGGTATTCGGTGTGAACCGGTATACCGCCCAGCACTAATTGATGGCCAATTCCAAATGGCATTATTAGGGGTGTAGTGTGCGATTCAGAAGTCCCACAGATTAAATTTGCTATTGGTTGCCTGGGACTGTTTTCACACATTCACCAAAACAAAATGTGCTATTCTCCAGTGCATTTTGGAGAGGGGACATTGTGCACAGACTACACACACAACGCAAAACTGAACCAACCATGGACACAATGTTTATAGCTGGGCTCCACGTCTACATTAAGGTGGCTAAACATAAATCTGCATATTTGAAGTTAAACCAAAGATCATAGAGCACTACTCCCTAGAATCTTTGGTAAAACCAATATCTCTCCACAATGTCATTTTTGAATCGTCTTTTGCTTCCACACTTGAAGACTGAAACATCACAGAAGTCCTTGTTGGTGATGGTGTTTGGAACTTTCATCAGTGCACGGCAGCCACACATCATCGTATAAAACCAAAGATTTGAATGCTTTAGTGCTTTAGAGTGAGTGAAAGTCTCTCGCCTGTACACTCTACAATGTGAAATCAGTGTTGTCAAAGTATCCACCTAAAGTTGATTGAAAAACAGCATTTTAATGTGCATACAGTCCAAACAGAGATAATTGTGCATATTTAGATGTACCTAGCTTAATGTGGACAGGACCTTTATGTGTTACTGGTATTTACAGTTACAGTTCATTTAGCATTAGAGAAGACTAGGGATGTTTGCAGATAGTGATTCATTTCCATAAATTGGGTGTGGTTAAACATTTTGTTGAAGAAAGTTTTGGGACCACTATAACCTACACTTCAGTTAGGAGATGTAGCACTTCAGTGCCCCTCTGGTAATTTGCTTTCACATGTTCTGACAGGCCTATGTTATGAAACTCATCATGTCATAGTAACCTAACCAGTATAGTTGTCAATGTATCTGTGGAAAAAAGCCTAGTTTGAAAAGGCATACAACCCTATTTCCCAAAACGTTGAGACGCTGTGTAAAATGTGAAAAGCCATAAGTGGCTGTGGCCCCAAAGATCATGGCTAGCCAATATTACTTTTCATCCCTGTAAGGTGTGTGTGAGTCCAAAAAAGTGCATAACTATGCGCATTTCACTCTGCGCGAATTCTGCCGGCCACTTAAATCTGTAATTTACGCATGATAGAGTTACGAGTTTTGGGCAACCACCAAATCTGGGCGTTTTTTATAAATACAACTCTTGCGCGTATTCTGCCATGGCGCGAAGGGGAGAATTCCCCCCTATGTGTATAGATGATTAAATCCCCAAATTCTTTACAATATAACATTGATGAGCATTATTCTGAAATTATTGGATTAATTGTCTAAACAGGTTTTCACAGAGTGATGAATACCTCTGCATCTTTACTTATGCTGTCTCTCTGAGATGCTCTATTTATACCCAATCACTGAGCCAGTTACTTCAGCAGCAATGTGAAGTGGGATGCCACGTCAGGGCAGGGACTCTGGAAACCTCTCAGCTGAAGTGAAATTGAATAAATCATCTGACCAGAATTAACTATCTACCTTTTATTCATTGATTTTGACTGCTCCCCCAACTTTGTGCGTCTGACTTTGCTCTGAACAAAATGAACGCTGTCAAACTCACACCCCTTGTGTTTTTTTAGTTATGTTGCTGGCATCAAATTCAAGATGAGAAGATAAACTGATGATGTCCTTTCAAATAAATATGCCTTTACATGATTTGATCATGTACACAGCGATAGCGTATTGACATTTTTGAAAACAGGGTGCCTTTGCCTTGCGAAGATTATCTCACAATATCTAAGCTCAGACGATGGCTCCCCTTTCGTCAGTTCTCTACCCAATGGATCATTATTCTAAGAAAGAGAGATTGCACATCACTGCAGAACCTCACTTCCAGTATAAACAGTTTTACTTCTGAACAAACACAAAAGGATCTCATCATTGCTACTGGTATTGCCTTTTCAGTTCTTCTTCAAGACCAACTGACTGATTGTGAACTCTTTGTTTGCATTTCTTGAAATACAAAGCTTTCACATCCTCACACTGTAGATAAGTGCTGGGAGAAATTCATTCAGGCTCGTCCACAGAGATGAGTCACTGGAGAACATTTGTCACAATGCCAGTACACAACATACAGTACAACAAAGGCAGCAGCAGAAGAAATGGCTGCTTCGACAGAAGACATTTTATAACTAATAACTATGGCTTGTGACTTGCAATATTGGTATCTTTCCAGAATGTTTTATTTGTTTTGTATTAGACACACATAGGCGAGTTAGAATTGTTCTCTTGGGTGAGTAATAATAAATAATTGCTTATAATAAACAAATCATTATTTCCATTCTAATAAATCATGTATGCATGTTATAGTAAAGCGGAAATGGCCTCTGAAAACATGAACACTTTGCTAGAATAGTTTTAATGTATAGGTGCTAGGCCTATGTAGCTAAAAACAAATGGTTATTTTTAACATACATACCTTCTTATTCTAGATTACAGTCCCAGTGAAAGGTGTAAAAAAACATGGGTCTGCATCTATCAGCAAGGTTATGTCAGTGCCTGAAAAGCCCATCTCGTATCACTATTACTATCCTGCATCTGGATTTTACTGTTGGCAGAATTAAAATATTGAACTACCTTTTAAAAATATTCGAACTACACACACAATGAAAAACAGATGGAAGAGCAGAAGAGGGGTTTGTTAGCACAGCAACAGGAGACCATGGAGCCTGAGAAGGCAGATATGTTTACATTTGGGGTTATGTGTTCCATTGCTATATTTATCTTCTTGCCCCATGGCAAACCTGCCAGCCACAGCTATATTTGATTAATATTTCACTTGAGACTTCAGGACAGCAGAGAAAAGATGGTTTCCTATCAACTCCCAGAAATGTCTCACTCTGGCTCAAGCCCACAACCACCCACTTATATGACATAAATATTTCTAGGCAAGACCAAGGCAGCGATATTTCATATTAAGAACACAGAGAAAAGGGATAACCTGTTTACATTTGTTTAGGATTTCAGACAGGAGGGCATGGTGGCAAACACTTTATGATATGCTGCCTGTCTGTAAAGCATGCACAATCAAAAATGCAAAAATGAGTGCTGACACACTGGAGCGGATGGCCAAACAGCAATGGCCATGTGCTTGGAGAGGGCTAAGCACACTTTGGATATTTGAGAACGTAGTACTTTCACATGCCAGTCTTGCCTTTGACCATTACATTAAGATTAAGAATCACAGATTAGGGCAGTTGTTAGCAGCAAAGATATCTCTGCTTCTCGACTGACGACTGACAGAATTAACATGCATCTTGGCTTATTCAACAGATCCACAGTAGAGCATGAAAACATCTTATGCTTTCTGGTTTTCTGGTGCTAAGTGGTCCAGGTGTAAATGTGACTAAGAGATGCTACAATATCAATTTCAGTCATAACATGTTCTCATTGCTCCCATAGCTGCTGTTAGTTGCATCTTGGGTGCACACAGCTTAGGTACTGGATCCTGGCAGAGTCACGAGTCTGTGTGGTGGTCTGGAATGGCCTCTGCTCCTCCTAAAGTGAATCATTCAGGAGCTGACACACTGCCATACAGGCCCTGGACAAAAATCCTTCATATTGGCCAATTAATGTACGGGTGCCCAGGGCAACTATGCCAAAGCTGACTGAAGGCCTGATGCCAGAGCCAAGTTGTGAGCCATGCTGGGCAGAGGGAACAAGGGAGAGAGAGCAGAAAAGGATTGATACAAGTCAAGAAAAAGAAAGGCTGTGGGATACAGTATGTGTAGATAATGTCAAAATACAAACATGGTTAGAACAGATGAAATAAAAAGAACATTTGCGACAAAAGGAGAGAGGTTTGTCACAGTATTCAGGGAAGACAGTAGTGCTATTTATAGGCCTCCTGCCAACAGTGCAGAGCAGAATCTCAGTCTTTCAGATGGTCTGCTCTCCATCTCCCATCCCATCCCTGTTGGTCTAAATTACCTCTTCTTTTCTCTTCCTCCACTTTTCACCTTGGTCTTTTTGACACTTGACGCTACCCCAAAAACACATGCAAGATTATTTCACAAGAAGGCTGTCTTGTTATTTAGACAACACAGGTAGGAAAGGACTCACAAGGATCAACGGAGGGCCAGGATTTTGTTTAAGTGTCACCTGTCTTGCCATGTGCATGTGCTGAATGAGTGTGGCAGAAGAGCTGAAATAATTTATTTCCCATGCCATTCCAATAAATGTAAAACTGCCAGAATGTTGTTTAGCTGTAATGATAATAATAATTACATGCCACAACAACCTCACAATATTTAGCATGGCTATGGAGATATTTTCAGATAAGGTCAGCTCATTGGTGTGTGAACCAAAAGGAACATACAGTACACTGCATTCCTCTTTAGCTTCTGAGGGCACCAGAGAACCCCCCCCCCCCCCCCCCCCTCATCAAAGTTCTCTCTGTCTGTAACGTCACTGCTGAAGCGCTTTCCAGCTTTACCTATTATGACTCACATGCTGTGCAGCATCTATGCTCCCATTCCATCTACCATCCTCTGGCGCACCTCCAGTGTGAGCAGATTTGCTTGTGGGTGGGAGCTGTTGAGCAAGTACAGTGCAAAAGACATCCAATCATTTCCTCTGCAGGAAGCACTTTTGTGGGCTCTCCCCTCTTGCCTGAGTTAACGTACAGTATATGGAGAAAGGCATACACAGGCACCAGCTTTATCAATAACAAGACAGAGACAGGAAGGTCAGGAAATGTCTAGTGCTACATCACTGTGTATCTCATATTGTTCATCACTGTGTGTAATGTCTGGTTCTTTCTCATTTTCTTATGGGAACCTTCCCTACACTCACACAGTGGTACTGTATGTCATTCAGTTCTGGGATATGTTTATATTTGTCAAATCCCACTGATGGCATTAAAACATCAAAGACATAAAGTCCAAATAACACTGGATACCTATGCAGCAAAAACATGTAATTCATCATAATGGGTTACAATTTTTTGAAGTATTTACTACTTTAATTGAAAACAAGTGATACTTCTTGTTTGCTCATTCCTAAACTTCTGTCAACAAAAGGGTAGATAGGCAAGACCCTTATAGAACTCGCATACTGATACCAGCCTCTATCTGGCCCACACAATCTCATCTCTTTCCTTCTCAACCTGGCTAACTCAAGAGTAGGTGTGCATGTGTGCATGTCACCTTGAGTCCCTGCGGTGGCATCTACAAAACATGCTTCCATTAGCTGTCCTAAAGGCAAACACATAGTCCCTGACCCTGGCTTTGTCTTGGGCCTCCCCTGCCCCCCATCTTAAATGTATCTTTTCCACCCAGAAGCCATCAGGTGATCATTCACAATGAACATCAGATTCAGCAAGGTGTAAAGAACCAATACATTGCATTGCTCACAAAACAACAAGAGGTAGCAAATTCAAACTTTTCTAAATTCACAGAAAAAATGAACAGGATCCAGATGTTAAACAAAAAATATTTCATTATTTATTTGCAGTATAAACATGTCTTGTTGTGTTGGTTTCCATATACTATACAATACATAGGGTCAATTTATATCCTTCATAAATCAGAAAAATGAACTGCCCGGTTACCAAGCCGTTTTATACACATATATAGATTGCATCTTTAAAAAATGTATACAGCACATATAAAACAGCTATTTGACATGTATTTGAAGCTGTAACACGATGTAGATGCATTGTCAAAAAATCCCTGAAAAATTCCTCAGTG
Source organism: Sardina pilchardus (assembly GCF_963854185.1). Taxonomy (NCBI): domain Eukaryota; kingdom Metazoa; phylum Chordata; class Actinopteri; order Clupeiformes; family Clupeidae; genus Sardina; species Sardina pilchardus. The sequence continues at coordinate 31,299,603 of NC_085002.1, read as the reverse complement.
AGGTAAGATAAACATTTTTTGTCATTCACGTATCGTTCTCTTTCCTTGCTCTCTTTCTCTCTCTCTCGCACTACTCTCACGCTCAACATCACTCTCTAACCATGATGTAGCTACAAGAAATTTCACAGAAAACCTCATTCCTGTGTTCTGGCAATATACAAATAAAGAAAAACATTAATAGTTTCTCTTTCTCATTGTTACAGACACTCAAACATTCCTCCACGAGAAGCAGCGTGAAATCAAAGATTTACTTTTTTAAATTAAAAAAGCTCTGTACTGAAATACACTTCAATCCAAGGGTGCGAGTAAGTATTTCTTGTCAACATTTCCTTATTGTGACGGGGTGCAGTCTTAACACCTACCATTTCCCACGTGGGCTACAGTCACTATTTTTGATGCTATATTTAGGAGATGACTCTTTGCATATCTGCTCAAAATACATATTCATGTATGTATGCATGTATGTGTGTGTATATATGTGTGTGTATGTGTGTGTATGTGTGTATATATACTGTATATATAGACTATATATATACATATATAGAAAGGCCACAGGAATAGCATAGAGCACATACTGGAGTTGTATTAAAACTCAATTAAACGATGGCATTGTCTTATATGACAGAACAAAAATTTCTGTAAAGCGTACAGCTAAGTCTACATGTTGTGTAGCTACCCAGTTCTTGGGCACATGAATGTGATGCCAAGCCCTGTACTTTGAACAACCCAGGTGAAAAGACACCTTAGTGTCAAAGCAATTTACGATGTATTTCTTGGAATTCTAGTACAAAAGGAGAGGAATTTAAAAACCCGAGGCCATTATTATTTTAAAAAAAAGAAAGAAAAAAAAACACTGCAAAAGTTTCTTGATATATTGCAGAGTAACAAATACAACCTCGACTGACCCGTTAAAGACCATTAGTCACTCATTATTACTACAAGTTGATTTTTTTCTCTTATGAACAAACCTTTTCAACAATGTGTTTTTTCTGAAGTGAGATACAAAGAGTATTGAACAGTCAGCATTAGAGAGAATTAAAAAGGTTATGTAAGGCCTGCTTAAAGCAACCCTGCCAACTCCCAAACTGACCATTTGCATGTTTCTGTCTTCAGAAACCCCTCTTGCTACACACTCTATGCTGCCCTGTCCAGTAGACGTAATTGGTCAGCAGAACAGCAGCAGCTAAAGCAGTTAAAAAAACAGTTCCTAGCATTCAGTTTCCATCTGCCATGAGTCAAATCTCCCAACCTGTTTATGCCCCAATACTAGAGAGCATAGCATGCTCATATACAACAAATAATAATTTTGTTTTTTGATTCTTATAATTAATTGTTGTATACTGTAATTGTAATAATCATAGTTATAAAGGCCTGAGGGTGATCCAACCCTGCACAAAACAAACACTCTCTCTTAAGGAAGTGGGGCTTGTTGTTGCTGTGACAGAAAAGGTCCCATCTTTTGTATGCGGCAAAGGAACAATAAGCTTTAAGTAAGTGCATCCCCCCTCCACCAGTTCAGACCCATGCACCAGGCCAGCTGCATGGGCACGTCACAGCCTAGGACTGGCTGCCCCTCTGAATGTCTCTTTATCTCTGTGTGGAGTACCAGTTTTAAGTGCCAAGAAGTGAAAGGCTTCACCACTGTGCAAAATGCATTAGGTCATTACCAACATAGAAAAAAAAGAATCCTAAAAAAAGAGGAAAAAAGAAACAACTGAAAATTACAAATTTCAATTCTGTCTGTTGGTCTGTTGTCTTCTTCAAAATACAATCTAGAATTCGCCCAGGCCATACTGTCTTTGAATTATTTATATTTGGGACAAAAGAGCTTTTTTATTTCATATATGTGTATAGGTTTGTGAAGTGAAAATGTATACAAATATACAAATGTGTATGACACATACTAAGTATATGTACCAACACATTATATACGCATGTGCACGTTTGTGTTTGCTTTGTTGAAAAAACAAATCAGACCCTACATTCAGTAGAGTGAGATCACCTCATCTGAAGAAAGAAAAGCATAAATCCCAGACACTACATTGGCACCATTCATGTCAGGAGGTTGAGGGCACCCTCCCAACAATAGACGACAATAAGTTTAGCACTGCAGTTCCGTTCCCCTTTCTTTGTATGAAGCTCTCTGTGGTACTCAGTCTCTCACTTCTTTTTTTCTTTTCTGATTTAAGAACAAAAAGAACAGTCTATTCCAAAAGGCAAAAACGCTGCATCTCAAATCACAGAGGTGGCAGCAAGACAGGGCTTCAAGAGGGGTCGGTGATCCCCTCCAACAAGAGCTACTCAGAGCAACAGTCCCAAGGCCCCTTTGCCACCGTCCCTCTCCTTTTCCTCTTCCTCCTCATACTCCTATCAGCTTTGCACCTTTCATTTGAACTCTTTAGCATTTTAACATTTTAGCTGTTAGCTCAAAACGCTTCCCATGCGGGTAATGGGAAAGAATAAACATTCATATGAGTGGCTGCTGATGCCACCTCGCCACGTCATCGTCTTCTCTCTTCTGGTGACCCTTGACAGGGCATCTCATGTGGACTCCAGAGTGTCAAGCTGGAACACGTTGTGATTAGTGGGTGTGGTGAAGAAGAGCTGGTCATTGGGGGAGCGGTTGTCACAAGGGCTGTTGAGACCCAGTGTCCTCTCAAAGTCAAGGAGCTGCCCCATGAAGTTGAAGTTTGGTGAGATATTGGACTTTTTGCGCTTGACAAAGTCATAGGCGTCATTGAGTGACAAGTTGAGCTTCTGCATCAGGTAGGCCACAGTGACCGTCACTGATCGGCTAATACCTGCCAGGCAGTGCACCAGGATGCCACACTTTTTGGAACGAGCTTCATCTATAAGAGCAGAAAGAGAGGAAGAGGCAAATTAACACACTGAGAGAGAATTAAGTAAATGCAGCACTGTGAATAGTGGAAGTCTGACAAAGAACAAAGCTAAAAGCACACACACACACAATACACTGAGGGTGATAAATATGGTTCAAAGCAATAATGACAAAAGGGAAACTGCTGTAATTGAAGCAGTAAACGCAGACCTAGATTCAAATCGAAAAATGAAATCTCGAATCTGAAAAGGAATGAATTCTGAGCAGGGGAGCACTGTGTGCTAAAGGATAGAGGCAGACATATTTTGAAGAGGAGGGTTAATCTTTTTGTGCTGTCCCTGGGCTCAATTCTGAATGAAGTCTGAATGTCAGATATGAATGAAAGGATTTCTGAGAGGTGAAAAGGTAGTGAAGCCACAACCACATTGAGAAATGTCCCCCTCTGGTAAACTATGTTCTTAACACTCTGTGCTGGAACACTAGACATTATGTATTACTGTCTAGTTAAAATGATGCTTCATTCAGCAGCATTGCAACATGGCATACTAGTAAGACATTAGCAATAAGCATAACAAACACTCCTTCTAGTACATAGATGGACACACTCACAGCACATTTCAGCTAAATTGAAACCGACCACCTCAAAATCAATGGCTGGGGACAGTAACAAAATTCATTACACAACTACAAATAACTCAGTTTCTCACAATCTATTATTTACTCCAAAATTACTGTGTTTTAATAGTGGGCGTGGGGATGCAGAGGACATCTAGATTCTAGACACTTTCAGCACATCACTATGCAAAAACCAAAAGGGAAGCTAGTGGCATAACATCTACATTTCCTACTATCTGCAATGGTATACTAATATTTACCTTCATTAGACACTATGTTCTTGTCATAAAGCTGATCAGAAACACTGGCAAAAAGTAAAAGTGAAATTAAGGAGGAAAACATACAACTCCAAGCCACAGAACAGGATGTTATGACACATTCTGGCACACACTGCATTTCCTCCCCTTGTTCAAGAATTTGTTTTGGAAGCAGGTCAGACTTAACTGTGACCAAAGGAAATAATGTGTGGTGTTGGTAGCTGAAACAGGTCTCCATTTCCTGTTGTTTGCTCTTTACAAGTCAATGCACCATGTCCTCTACATCAACATTTTTAATAGTGAAAACAACAACAAATGGCACTTGGGGTGCATGACACATTTACTATTCAACTGATGGATCTGAATACCGGTATGTGCATAAGCTTTTAAAATATCCACAACTTTGCTTCATATGGTGAGAAATAAACTATAAAACCATTTTCTTCATATGATCACCTCCTGACATTATAGCCATTCACATTCCACTGCCACACAAGCTGAAAGCCCAAAGCCTGATACTGATTCGATCTTTTAAAAAGTCATTATTTCTCAACAGTACCACTTAGTCTAAAACATGCTGTGCTCCGGACTTTCTGGATGCCCTCCCAAGTATGTGAATTAAACACAACTATTCTAGAAGCAAAATGTAAGGTTTAATAGTAAAACACATTCTTTTTGCAAAAATGTTTTGTTAAACAACTAAAAATAAAGCAGTGAGCAGTTTTTGAAACCTGAAACAAGGCAGAGAGCACAGATGCTAACATGTGCTGAGCACTTCCCCAAAACCTTAGTTTTCTCAAAATGGCTTCCCCATTCAACAGCTATGTGAACAAGAAGGAACAGGCCATTGAATGTAAACTACTTCCAGATGCACTAAAGTGGTTGTAGACCTGCTCTAGAGAGTGAAAAAACAGATTAATTGGCCTTTTGTTTGATGAGCGAGCTTGCACAGATAAAAAGGCCTGTCATTTACTTGTTGTTGATCTAGATCTCTCTGTTGTTGATCTCTCTAATCCCATAATAGTAGATGATTAATTGACTTTGTAATTAAAATGTGACCATCAGTATCATAGGTTGAGGAAACTGCAATAGCACATTTTAACCCACAGATGCCATAGGCTACAAGGCTGACTCTTCCTGAAAATCACCACACTGTAATGTGTCACACTTAAACACCCCTCAAAATCTGGGAGACAAGGGAACTCTGGAACGATTCCTGTGTCTTATTTTCTTTTGCCCCTTTAGTGAGGCATTGTAAGCTGAAATATTTCTCATTCCAACAATTACTGGAAGAGAAGAAATCAATCACCACTTCTTCAAAAAAGTGGCAGTCCTTAAACATGTGGGAAGCTATGTGAGTAATCCTACAGTAAAACATGTTGGAGGTTCTTTTCACACTCTGAACAAATGTGTGAACAATAGAGTTCTCTAGTGTTGTGCTTAAGGACATTAACTGATCCATGCAGCATATTCTTTTATAAAAGATGATAATATCCCTCTCACCTTGTATTAACACTTAATTGTTTCTCTAAGGCTAATAGAACATCGCTTCATTACCTCACTTTATCTTTCCCTGTTTCTTCAAACTGTCTGAACCCCTGAGCAGTTGACACATGACCGTCTCTTCCTGAGATAATTCAGTTGGGTAATCTGGTGCTGAGCACTAGTCAATCAATAACTCAGCTTCCTGTGTGCTATTCATTCAGCTTGCAGATGGCTATCTGTGCTCACAGTTCAGTGAGTGCCGCATTTTCAGATAAGGTCTATTACACAACCTGTTATATGGTTATCATAAACTGTGCTAACACAATTTCCTTTGGTGGCCTTAATTCCTGAAAATACTTGTAAATTGCAATAGCATGTGCAAATTGATACAAGTAACACAGTTGCATCAAGTCAACAAGCATTTCTCTGTTCTATTACTATAGATGGCAAATAACTCTTTCCTTAATGGGAAAAATAATGAATGAGCCACAAAAAAACAGAGATAATCAGCCTGCATTACAGACACTCAGGCTACAAGTGGATTCACCATGAGGTAATCTCTCAATGCCAGACACCAACACACATATGCATCTCTCAAAAATTCCACTCAAACCAAAGGGCTGAAACACCAACCACTGACTGTTCAGGTAATGATAAGTACTAGAGAGAATGGAAGTAAAGAAATGCATGAGGCTGACTACTTACCAATAAAAGAAATAGCTTCAGGGAAAAACTGTGACAGGTTTTGGCTCCAATGATCCGAAATGGGGATTTGTTTGTACTTGAATTCTCCATCGTGTTCAAACATGTTGGGCAGGTTGGGCGTTACGTTCAGGATGTACTTAATGTTGTACTTGCCCAGCACGTCCAAATTTGTGGAGTCCTTGGCACAGCCTAGGTAAAGGTATGGGAGGATCTGGACTGGAAAGGCTGGTTGGTTGTTGGGTAAAGGGCTACCTTCAGATTCTGTGGCACTGCCAGGTTCACGGTCAGACTCCCCATCAGAGCAATCAGAGCTGATTCTCAAGCCCCCCAGGCCAAGCACAGAGGCAGGGGGTGAACTACTGGGGCAGGAGCAGTCTAGGTTAGTCTCGCAGTGTTCAGGGTATTCGGTCTGAAACTTATTGAATCCCCCTGTGAAAAATATCCAAAAGAAATGACAATAAGATGCTGGCTTGTGAACCAAGAGAAATTCATGCAACTTGGTATGTGATTTATCAAAACAAATATAAAATGATCACGAAATTCTTTGCATTCCAAAGCAAGAAGCCAGTAAATAAACAAATAGCCTAGACATAGGCCTAACAAACAAACTAACCAAATAAACAAACGCGTCAAATGTTGGGCTAGGCTATGTTAAGTAGCCTAGGCCTAGAATCAAAATTCAGTGGCAGCCTATTCAAGTTCAGATTGTCATGAAATAAAATGCCTAACCTTTTGTGAATGGCAGCTAAGTTAACCAACACAACTTGGGGAAGACGTTAAGCCTATAGACCTTGACATAGGCTACTTTGACAGAATAATTGTTGTCTCGAGCTGGTATGTCTACAGAAATAAAATTTTAAAAAAGAGAAACAAATATCTATTTAAGTTTATCTTGCACCCACGGCGCGTAGGCTACAGGCTACTAAGCGGTTCTTCCTGTTCATTCATGAAATACTTGCCTTGTCCTGAAGGAAGACAACATGGCGGAGCCATTTTAGCTATTAATTGAAAACATGTTTCTTTTCTTATTGTTACTCCACAGTGTTGTTCCTGATAACCACCTTTTAGGTCTTTCTATATCCCAAATTGCAAATATATTCCAAAGTAAGCTAATTTAGGACTAGAGCCTATTTCATTAAATCTAGAAAATTACACCGTGCCAATTTGATTTCACGCGTGTTTGAGTAAACATTACAATCAAACAATATTTAGCCAACACAAACCATGTAGGTCTGCCTAAAGCCTATGTCGACTAAACCTTTAAAACCATTCCAGTTTCTTACATTTTAAAAGCTTTCTCGTCATGGGGGGGCATTGCTTAGGCTTCAACAACCATAGACAAGTAGCCTAAACGTGTCCCTGAAGTTAGTTTCACTGCGAAGACACACAATGTTGCAGCGATGGGCTAATCGGCTACATTGTAGCCTCACAGAAATGACAACTTTCAGAATCTATGGCAGATGACCAATAACACTTAAACAATGCCCAACACAAATCCATGCCAGAACTACAGTAAGGCATGAATTGTTAAGGAGGGGTATGATCACAAAAAACTGTGTCTCGCCAAGCTAAGTTACATAAACACCCGTATAAAACATCTCCTGAAGTTTCACAGTAGCCTGGGTTACGAGTTCATAATGCTAGTTACATGTGCATGTATACACTGTCTACCTTAACACGGACATGGTGCGCGTCAGTACGGGGCATCTTACCCTCAAGATAGTAAGCCTTGCACCCGTCATCTCGCAGTTTCTGCAGGAGAAGTCCCAAAACCGAGGTCGCTGCTCCGTTCTCTTGCCAATCCGAAGTGGCCTCATCATATAACACCACCGTATCCGTCTTGCAGCGTTTGACAAACTTCTCTTTATCCTCGTTGTTGGGGATGATGGATCGGATGGGTAAATTTCCCTTTTTCAGCCTCCGGAGCATAAGACCCGGAATCGCTAAATTTATTGCAGATTCGATGTGTGATGATTCGAAGAGCTCGTGCGATCGGCAATCCAACAGGAGCAACGAGCTCACTCCGGATTCCAGTTCATCTTGCAGCCATTCCACACTTTTGCTCGACATCATAATAGGCACGTCCCGGGAGCTGCTCCAAAGATTATTTTTCATTAGGGAAATATAAAGAGGCTGATATACTTAGGTGAAATGAGGGGATTTTTTCGCCACGAAGAAATAGTACTTCCCCTTATGAACAGAGCCACATGCGCGGCAAGCCTAGTCCTCTTTCAACCAAAAAAGTAGGCTATGGTTGCGAAGAGGTCAAGCGATTTGCAGTACACATTAGGACTATTTGTCGTCAGTCCTCCTCAATTAGGAAATAAACCGTAGTATTACGTAGACGTCCATGAGATAGCTGATGTAGCCTACTGTATGGAGGCCAGCGATTCTAGTTTAAGAAAATCGCAAATTCAGACGGATAGTGTAGGCTAGTTCATTATTTAACATGTTCAATGGTCCTACTGCCTCAATCTCGTTTGTCATTTCCAGCGAGCCGTCTGACAGTCAGTAATAAAGGGCTTTTGCTGAAGAGTGGTGTCACTGAGAGAGGAGGAGTCGACGGTGTAAGCTTTTAAAGACGCAGACGACTATTATGTTTGGTAGCCTCCTCTTTAAAGGGTTTGTAAGAAATGCAGAACATCTCATTCATATAACCAACTTTGAAGACTTTTGAGCATTACTACGGAACTAAAATTTAAGAGGCATTGATTAACATGCATGCAAAATATTATGACCACTAAGGTTGCTTTCAGGTAGCCTATTCACGGTCTCCCATCATTTCCTTTTCTCTAAACGCATGTTGTTGTGATAGTCTATAGCGATAAAGTTTCTTTTCAACCATTTTCAATCTTCCCATTTTTGTTCTTGGCCTTTTCATTAAGAGATTGCACTTGGTCCATTATGCACAAAGCCACACAAAAAATGTGTGTAGGCCTAGCCTACATAAAGCCACATGAAGATCAGTGTTGTGATTTAAGTCTAGGCTACTTGAAAATTCAAGATGATTAACTAAAAGAAGAAGAAGAACTGAGATTAATGAGCAAATAATGCAAAAAGTAAAGGATAAAATGGTAGAAACCAGAATATCTCAAATGTGTAAGTTCACTTTAAATGCAACTCTGCTCATCTGCGCAACTGCATTGGCGACATAACAGCAATGATTGTGAATGGAACGTCCTCGGGAAGAAGTATGCAGCAAAAAATAAGTCCTGGTCTGGTCTGCCAAACAGGCCTATATCATAGAGAAAACGAAATTGAAAGACTTGAACATAAATCAGTTCAAACAGTTTAGATGCATAGGCTTTCAGGTTAAGCCCAGATGGATATAAATGAAGAAGGATTTAATTTGGAAGTAGTCTACAGAGATAGAGAATAATAACCTGGCTGATCAGGCTAAGAGAATAAGCCTAATTATCACAAAACAGAGGTATAGGCTAAACTCGTGCGAAATTCAGTTTCCTTTCCAATCAGGGTCTGGTTGTAGCCTACTGGTCTACCTATGAAAAAGGATAGGCCTATCACTCATTTCTTAACTTCCCCTAGAGGTATCTTACATTCAGTAGGCCCTACAATGATAGGCTACCAAATCTCCATTTTATTAGTGCTACCTGGACAAATAAAAGAGGAGGGGGAATAGCCACAGTATTCCAAAAATATTTTCAGTATAAGCAGTCATCATTTGGTGACGTTGTGTCATTTGAATACTGATGTAGGCTACTCATTAAGTCTTATCAGTCTTATCAACTGGCTGGGGCTGGGGCACCTGCACCGTACGCCGGTGACCGGGGTTCGATTCCCGCCCCGTGGTCCTTTCCGGATCCCACCCCTGCTCTTTTTCCCATTCACTTCCTGTCATTCTCCACAAAAAAAAGTATTTCACTACTGACTATTTATAGGCCTCTAGGCTACAGCATTATTTACTGATGAGTTAGGTGACTTATTATGTCAGGATATCTAAACATACATCAGAAAACAATTATGCCAAGGAGCCAATTGCACCATACACCTAATGTAGTGGTCAACACACTCTCTTGGCCATACCTCGACCTTATCATCACCCAAAGGGTCTCAGTGTCTTTACAACGATTAAATATCCAATTATCCAATAATTTCTACACGTTCTTTGATTGGTCTATGTCCCCACACATCGTGCACAGATCTATGACGGTAAGAAGGTGAATAATAATTGATCACACAAGCACTTTCTCAGACCTCAAGTCAACTGTCAGACTCAGAAGATGATTAGGCCTACTGAATCATTTAAATAACACTAACAAAGGCAAACATAATGCATGAGCCATCAAATTCCAAGACAGTCACTGACAACCAGATCAAATTCCAGTAGTGAAAATCACAAAAAGAGACTGAAGGAAGACTGAAGAAAAATGGGGCTAATTCTAAATTCAAATTCACTATGAAATCCATAAAGAGAAGCTACTCTTACTCATATAACTCTGAGGACACTGTGATATATGTGTTTCCATTGGTTAATGTCAAGTGTTTCATACCTCATTGCACTCTGGACTTGGATTTCTTCAGAATGATTACTGAGGACGATTTTCTCGCTTTCTGTTGGCCTGTGAAAAAAAAATCCCTTAAAAGGGTGGTGGAGGATTGGTTCAGATCAATGACGTCATCCGAGAACGACTTTGATTGACATCTTGTAATGTGTTGGATTCAAGTATAGTTATCACTGGCTTATATTATGAGAAAGGAGCTTCTCTGTGGCTATCAGCAACTCCAGGCCTACCTTAAAATCAATGTCCTTGACATGTTTTGTTCCCCAGGGGTTGATCTTTTTCTTGAATTGATCTTCTCATGAAAACAAGGAGATCTGACCAATTCAAGTCCCGACGCTGGCTTTCAGTATGTCACAGAATTTACTTCAAACTCAAAGCACTAATTGTTTATAAATCACTGCATGGGACAGAACCATATTTATCAGATATGCTTCAGTAATTCATACCTTCTAGACCTCTCAGGTCACAGGAGAAATGTTCGGTCAGAACTACAGTAAATAGTGAAGCAGCCTCAAATCTAGAATTAAGACCGAACTTCTCAGCGTTCTGCTAACTGATCAAATACATTACTCTTAAATAGATGCACTATGTATTGTATATTCATGTATTTTAATTATTTGAAATACTGTATTTGTTATATTATGGCCCCTCTATATTTGTATGTACTATCATGTACTATTCTTTGCTTTTGTTTTTGTTAATTGAAAGAAATTACCCCTGTGAATGAAATGTGTTACAAAAAATAGATTTGCCTTGCCTTGTCAAGCATGTCTACCACCAATGATTTCAAATGGTGCAATATCAAAACTGTCTCATGATAAACCAAATAAAAGCATTCAGGCCAACTTCCACCATGATACATAACAAGTGTCAGATGTGTACTTGGGCTCAGATGAGCCGACTGTGAAAGAAACTGGAGAATAAAAGAGGGAACTTTTCACTTCAACCCAGCTGTGTGGTGTGGGTGCACTGGGGCCGTGCACAATGGCCCTTTATACACGCGGATGACTTACAGTCTCTCCAAACTGTCAGCTCTTGTGTTTTCATCCTCTCATCTCCAATCCATCCTCAAAGTGTCTCCAGCTCCTTTTAACTGACTGAGCCTAAGTTAAGCTTGTTCAGTATTCTGTATTGAATAGCATAAATCCATATAGTCTTTAACAGTACAACGGTGTTGAGTCATAGCCTACTGTTAATATTGTTCGGTCAAAATTATTTGTTGAATTGATAGACTTCTTAGTTTATTTTCAAACTATGATTTAACTTGAATTAATTTATTGCCTAAAATTGTTAACTGTCTATATATTTTTAGGGCATTGTCTGGATGTTTATATTCAGACACACAACCACACACACACTGACAGTGCATTCTGTTTTCTGTTTGTGTGTCTCTGTTCATAGCTCCTCTCTCCGGATTTAGAGGTGATCCCCGGAAGCAACACTTTAAGTTTAATTTCCTGCTGGCCTCAAGTCACTGCCAAGTGCCAGGGATAGTGAGGACTGTCTCCACAAACACACAGCCGTTAAGTCACCCTCATGCACAATCATCTGACCACAGGCAATTTGATACGACCCAGGGCATGCGCCCTCCTGCGTTTTACAGGACAAACTGTCCTCCAAGGTGTATCAGCCAACATTTTACCAAGCAACTTCCGATGACGCTCACTCCATGAGAATATGATATGATTCTTCCCTGACAAAATAGCATGACATGGACTGAATGTAGAATCCTTCAGATACAAACATTAGTACCTCATCTGCCATTTTCTGTGGAAAGCAATTTTAGTACAGATTATTTTGTATAGTGTTATAGATTTTGTACAGACATAGCATTAGATAAATGTTCGATTATAGATTCCATGGCTCTAGAAAGGCATTTCTGACCCCCCCCCCCCCCCCCCCATGATAACATTTAAGCATTTTAACAATTAAGCTACAGTGCTGCAGCAACAACAATATAATAACATTTAAGCTATTATCAATGAAGTATTTAATCTTTTAAGCTACAGAGCACTGCTACAGCTATAGAATAATATTTAAGCTACAGTGCAGAACAGACTAAAGCTAAAGGAATTACCATTGTATCTGTCAATGCTAGTACTAGAGGATAGGAGTACTTACATATTAAGTACCAGTCAAGGTAGGAGAAGTGGTAGAGGAGGGAAGCGTGTGGAAGAGAGAGGAAGAGTGTGTAAGTGCATATCAGGTGTGTGAGGTGTGACTCTGCTTCACTTTTATTCCATTTAGAAGATAACGTGTATCCATCAGGCCAAGACTGACTATCTCAACATTACACATAACTAAAATGAATGTAGGCCTATCTGTCCTTTGACCCAATAAAACGTAACACATGAGTAAGCCATGCTTGGTCGTAACTTCATTTGATTACATCTGTTTGGCACTACATGGGTGCTGTCCAGGATACCACATACTGTACATAATGAGGAAGGTGTGTTCAAATTCTTCATGAACTTTGAGCTTCATTTTATCAGGCATGTGCTCTAAAGAGAGGGTTTAACTCTGAAAAAATTAGGTCACTTTTCAAGGGCGTTGCAAGGTGATCATTTATTTGCTTTCAAACAAGCCTCACCCTTACAAATGCATACGGTCCTGGAGTCTTGCTTGTGTAGAAAAAGTGTGCTTAATGAGTCAGTTTAGAATGTCACTGATGTGCTTGTGAATGTTCTATTTAGGTCACAGATATTGGAATGCTTTTCAATACATGAGTGAACAATCAATGGTTACGAATTAGGTGTCGATTAAATTAAATGACTTAAATGACTAATGTTCAACGTATTGACTACAAATGGATTCAGCAACAACCATAATAACCATATAATACAGTGAGACCTGGATCTGTAGTACACGTCAATACAATTGACAACTGACGATATTTCCAGTCAAGAGAAATCCACAAACTCCTTAATCCTGACCTACAAATAGAAGACTTATTTGGAGTTTGCAGAAACTGAAGGAGAGTGGAAAGCTGGTTGTGCAGCACAAGCGTGGGCTGTTTTGTGTGGAAGGGCCCACATGGGGCAGGCATGGCCCCATTTCCCAGACAAACATAAACCCAATACTCACTGTGGGAGGGGAAACAGGAAATGAAGCAATGTGCTCCTGTGCCAGAAAAGCCCCAGATATACAAGTGGTCAAAGTAGGGGCAGCATGTTGCAGGAGCTCTCTCTCTCGAACAATTCAGCCTTTCATCTCCTAGCCCTGAATCTTAACCAACCAGGGGACTTCATGGTCTGTCATGAAGTAATGACCACTTCATTTTTATAAAGCGTATGGATGAATGTACTGTTATACATTTAGCTAACACCAGAGATAAAATAAACTGGCCATCCTTCTCTTTGGCAAATGCAGAACATCAACACCTGCTAGCTCAAGACAGGGTGCCACTCTACTGAGTGGAGTCCCCCGGAACAAGCTGGATGAGAGGATCTGGTTTCAATTTCAAGCCCCTTAAATCTTTTGAAAATAAATAATGAGTGGGCAAATTAGAGACTAAGAAAAACAGAGAGAACAAAGCTGAGGGATCATTACAGCACTGGGTGAACTCTGGCACACTGCTCTTCTGAAACAAAGCCAGTAGCGTGGAGAGATGAAAAATGTATCCAGATGTTATCTCTGTAAGAGGCCAACAAAAGAAAGAGGGGAAGCACAGGAGAGGGAAAAGACTGACAGATGAGGGAAAGGGAGAGAGAAAATCCCAACGTGTCGAGTAAGTGCTACCTCAACCCTCATAGCCCACACATGTGCTTCATGAAGTAGAGAATTACTCTGATTTTCCCCCTCAATTTTCTTTCTTCAGGAAGCACACAAACTCAGTAAAGGGGGATGGGAGGGTTCTATAACATGCCTCTAATTAAACCCAGACCCTCATCTCCTTTCGAGCCCCAACCTTCGCAATCGAATTAGCCTGATGCTTTTGACTGTAATTACACTCTATAAATGTTATCCAGGAAAAAAAGAAAACCAAACAAAACAACAAATGGTGGATAATCAATTGTGATTGGATCCTGGATTTTTGGTGATTCAGAAATGGGCATCAGTGGGACCCTCTCCAGGTAGACCAGCAGAACAAACAACAGGTACAGGCTAACTGGTACTGTACATCTGGGTTCACCCAGGCTGGAAATCTTCCCTTTGAGAAGAAAAAACTATTTACATCTAGCAAAGTCAAGGACACTCTTGAGGAGGTAGGTGTATCATTATCAAAGTCAACAATCAGGATGGGTTTATAACAAGGTGCAAACCACTTGTATCACTCAAGAACAGAGCACACTCCAAGGTCAGATTAGACCTTGCTAGAAAAAAAGAACAATATTCTTTAGACAGATGAAACCAAGCTTGATCTACACCAGAACAGTGGGAATAGAAATAGTATGGAAAAGTATGGACAACAAAAGGAATCACTTGTGAGCAAAGCATGCCACATCATCTCTCAAACACAGTGGAGGTACTATATGGCATGGGCCTGTAACTGGTTCACTGGTGTTTATTGATGATGTGAGTAGCAGGATTAATTCTGAGGTGTAAAGGGTTATACTCTGCTCAGCCAAATATTGTACACTTCACAGTACAGATGGTTAATGATCAAAAACTGGACAACACAGGCAAACTGACACTTGCACTGGCCGTAGCGAGTGTTTGGTTATAGCGCCACCAGGCCAGGGGAGCCACGTGTAAGTGACCTCTCACTGGGCTTTGCCAAGCTAGACACACATGCATCCACACAGTATGTGGGTCATTCTATGAAACGGGTGCCATTTACGTCCACATTTGATGAGATGCATAAAGCACAAAGTACAAACTACAGTACAGTGCCTGTTCATCCCCCTTGGATATTTCCCCTTTGTCAAGTTAATTGGTTTAATTTTTGGTTTAATTATTTAGAAAATGTACAAAAATCTTCTCTTTAATATCAAAGTGAGAGCAAATGTCTACAAAGTAATGTTAATTAATCAAAAATATATATTGCAAAACAAGTGATTGCATAAATCTTCAGTGGCCCAGTCAATTGGTGCCAAGTCTCACAGTCAGTGAAATAGCGATCATCTGAGTGCAGTGAATGTGGTTAGTATAGTAATATAGAAACACCTGTGTCTGGAGGGGCCAGTCACTGGTCAGTCAGTATTCCATTCCACCATCAACTACAATAACAACTAAAAATGGATACAAATAACATTTCAAGTCACTGAACATCCCCTGGAGTTCCATGCATAGCAACTTTCTCTCAAGTTCTTCACCAGTCAAAGCTCTATGGGTGAGTGACAAAGTTCTCAAATCTCAACTTCAGTTTGCAAGCCTAACTGAGACCTATCTCCATGCTCCATATTTCAATTGCCACCAAAGGTGCATGCTCTGCTTGTGTGCCGGGGCCATTTCTCCATTATATTTCAATGTGAAAAACCAAAAAGTATGCCTGAAGTGGGCACATTTTTGGAGGGTATCATGTCTTTAATACTGTGGATAATTGAAAAGAAGTTTCCTTTTGATGAAAAATAGCAAATTTTGAAATTGAAAATTGTATAGTGGAAAAGGCACCCGTTTTGTAGAATGACCCAGGGCCTACTTTCATGCATTACCATCATCTAGGGCTAGTGGATAGGATAAGTGGTTTTAGCAGTAACATCCTAGACACAAAGAGCCAGCCTCCCTGCTTCTTAACACCTGACAATGTATAAATATGGTTGTAATTCCAAATGGCTACTGCAATATATTTGTTCAACCCCTTGAAATAAAGTTGAAACTACACTTGGCACAAATTGACTGTTTCATTTCAAATGAATTGCGTTGTGTACAGAGAAACATAACAAAGAATGTGTCACTGTCCACATACTTAATGGACCTGATTGTAAGTCTGTCCTTGGGAATAACACACAGGCTAAAGGACACAAAATGGAATCGATTTTTTTGGTTTTATTAAACATTGAACATATTAAAATAGATTTTGTCTAACAACTTTTAACAGTATAACACTTTGATACATAAAGTATGTCCACATTTAAAGTCTTAAATAATTTCAGTTAAGTTCAGAGAAGAACTTCAAGTCAAGTGACACACCTCAAACACAAAAAATCGCACACTACAGTAGACAGTTGCAAAGCTTCAAAGGAGACTTACATTTTGTGTCAATATTATCAATATCAATACTAAGGCACCCAAAGAGTCTGCTTCCTTCATGGTTATCTATCGTGATATTCACTTTTATTAAATTGCTTGAAAATGAGTGTTTTGTTACATTTTGTGTGATACTGCATTGCAGGGGTGTAGACCGTTCACTTTCAGCAAATGTCCCTTACCTGACAAGACTGAAAGCTATGTCCTCAAGGGCATTAATGCTACAACTCGGACTTTTATCAGGAGAAAAACAAATACACCTGATCACCAAGCACAACACCACACCTACAACCCAGTAACAACTGTCTTCTCTGAAGTGGTTTTCCAAATGAATATCCCACATGTCCATAGCGTGTGGGTCAGCTTTGATTGGCACACTTTTGTGCTGCTGACTGAGTTGAACGTTTTTCGGGAAGGGGTCAGAGGTGGGGGTGGACCGGAGCAAAACTGTGAAAAAAGAGGGAGTAAGTAGACCAGGAGCACTCTCTTCCTTTATGGAAGAATAAAGCGTTCACTCCCCAGGCTGTTGTTGCAGTACGATCTTCTGCTGGTTGTCAATACACTCCTTCAGCTTGTCCTCGGTTAGAGTGAGCCTCTGTTCCAGGATTGCCACCGTCTGTGAGAGAGAAGGGGGTAGGACAAGAGGAGGGGAGTGAGGAGAGGAGAAGGGGTGGGTAATAATACAGCGTCACAAAAATGCATGAATGCACCCATTTCAGCTCGCCAACAGATGTGCTGTTATTCCAGACCCGGGACAATCCCACCGATTATGAAGGGCGGAATGCACTTTGCTCACGCTCGCTTGTCAGGACAAAGTCAGTGAACACAGCGTCCTCTCTCTGCCATGGGAGACTTGTCAAAGTCACTGATTTCTTGTAGTCTTGTGAGGATGGACATTGGTAGCATACACTATAATTCAAAAGACAACTCATTTTCACCGAAAATTTAATTCTTGAAATAACATTTTGTGCTTGAATTCATGATTAAATTAGATAATTTGTATCAGATATCAATAATCAATATCAATCCATAAAACCAATAGCTTTTGAGACTCTTGGTGTTGAAGCTTTTGATTTGTTAAAAATGACATTGAATAGATGAACATAGTATTTTATCTTGTTCTCTGATGTTAATATAGAAGGTAAGCAACTTTGGTTTGTCAACATGCTCAGATGCTATTTTGCAAGACAATATACAACCATATAATTAGGCTGGGAACAAAAGGGCACATTTTAGCAGTAAGCTAGAGCTAATGCTTTATCTGGCACCCACATGAATCATGAATTAAGTAATCTTTATGTCGCAGCCTTAAAGCAGCTGCAAAACCTCCATGGTGACTTCAGAATACATTGGATATCAGTTGCCTTTTGAAATACATCAGACATCTGTTGCCTAGCTTATGTTTATGACTCGCAAACACACCATCATCATAGTTTAATCTGAAAAAAGCGAACTTGCACCTATGTGCAAGGTACCTTATGTGCTTCTCACTAACATTTTCAGTAGTCCAGGTGACACTGCGAACACTGAGTTGAGAAGAGTGCACCCGACTTTCTTATTAAGCATAGCAACACTCTATTACACCATCTTAATTACTCAAGCAACAACCTAGCAACCTCTACTATAATGCCAACTTAGCAACCACCATAGGAACCAACATGATTACCCTAGCAACCAACATAGCAACCACTTTATTTAGCATAGCAACCACCATATTTACCCTAGCAAAACCCTAGCAACCAATTCAATTAGCCTAGTAACAATGTAACAACTACTAAAGTATTGTCAACCCACATGATGACCCCAGCAACCAGCACAGCAACCACCATATCTATCCAAGCAACCATCTCAATTACCCTACCAACAATATAGCAACCACCACGATGTCAACTTAGCAACCAACCAACACGATTATTCTAGCAGCCAACTTAAAAAAACGCTTTAAATTTGCATAGTAGCCACCATATGTACCCTAGCAACAACCTGTTTTAATTATGATATTTTACATACATATTTGTATCTTTGTTATAATGAATCTCACTTTAATCAAAATAGAATATTTCCAGCAATTTGAGCATAAGCGGGATAATGAGCTTTGAATTGTCCCAGTAAAGAAAATATTGGCCTTGGTTGAGGGCTTGAAAGTTGTTTACGTCTAATTTGTCCAATATTTTTTAATATCAGGATACCTTGGCAGCTGTTATACCAGCAATAGGTAATAACAATAGGCAATCCCATGCTGGTCTTGTTGACAGCAATACCACAGCAAAATTACTGAGCCCCTACAACTATCTCTTTTAGGAGGAGCAGCACAAAATCAATTTACAGCAACAAGAAATAAGAATACTATTTATGGCAAAATGCTGTCTGACCTTGCTGTAATATCTTGTCTCACAAGACCGGTGTTCTTCCAAAATAGACCCATTCCTACTCATCTTATTGAGTTGAGAGAGAGGGAGTGACAGAAGGCAAAAGGGAAATGGAGAGCAAGAAAGAGGAAAGGAGAAAGAGCGGGGGGGAAGCAGGAGATTGAAGTTGAGGGGGGGTAGGGGGGGGGGGAAACAACCATTCAAAGAGTGCCTGGATGAACCCCCACTCTGAGGCTCTGGGTTACTTTGACCCTGAGGTGACCCTTGCACACATGTGGACACGTGGATTCAGTGTGTAGGCGAGACGGAGACATGGCAAGGCCAGCATGCAGTAAACAGGCTTCCGGAGAGTCTCCCCTCCCCCTCCCCAACTGGGGCCCAGGCCTGGACTCGATAACATCTGCTGGTATTTCACGCTGCAGGGAAAAGGGTTTTACATTTCCTTCCTCTGTGAGTGTGCTTTTCCAATCAATACGCTGTGCCTGTCACGCTCATCTTTGAAAGCTGAAAACAGCCCCATTCTTGATTAACTTACTAAACGATAACACTGTTAACATTGTTAGTAGGGAGAGTTTAAAGTTCAATATAAAGGAAATATAAAGGACTTTAAAGAAGGCATGAAGAAATTAAAAACAACAAATTCAATTTGGTCAATCACCAGGATTCTGGATTGATTAGGTGGCAACACCTTTCACCTCATAAGGTTGAAACACCTCATGTATCGAAATAACTATACTTGCCCATGTAGTCCTTTGCAATACTCTCCAGTTATTGCTTGATTTATACAATTATTCTTCTTTCTGTTAAATCAAGTATCAATTGCATGATGAACAATGCTGGATGAAGGAATCAACTATGATAGTGTACTGTAGTTAATGTTGTCCTGTAGTTCTATTACTTTTTAGTCACAGGGACCACAAACTCTGTGCAGGTCCAGTTTTTTTAAAATACTGGCCTCACTTGCCCTTCAGAGTAGAGCACTTTAAGTTTTCCTAGTTGCCAGACTGTGTTGATGGCTTTGTCAACCTCATGTGCATTCAGCACTAGGTTTAATATTTGATATTGTTTTCATACATCATATTTCTAAAGTTTCCACTACTTGGCATATCCAGAGGGGAACATTACTTCTATGGGTGATTATCAATGTGGAGTGGAGAACAGAAAAGAAGACGAGCAGCAGAATCTTGTGTTTCAGGTTCAAATTATTCATCTCTGCCTTCAAGCAACTTCATACAATCCTCAACCCAAAGGAAGGGGAGGAAGGGAGAACTGAATTTCTGGAGATTGGAATATTCATTAAAACAGACATATTACTGTAGGTTTAACATGTGCTTCTGTATCAGAGGAAAAGTAAGGAAGTAAGGGTGTCACCACAGTAAATAAAAGAGTGTTTTATCCTATAATAATGCCACTTCAAACTCATAAAAAAAAAACACAGTTGAGAGAAACTAGAAATGTGTCAATTGCAATGCCTAGACGGAATTTCGACGAATTTCAAACATTCGGTGGGCATCCCAGGAGTGGTGTAGTAATACATCACATTACATTTGACTAAACTTTAATCTTTAACATCACAAGTTATTGGCACAAGTATGTATTCAGATAATGAAATATGCCAGTTACAGTGCCTCCTATGGATGTTATATCATAAAATGTGCAGTGCACCTAAAGAATGCGGTAACTATGCAACATGTCAAATTCCAACTTCACCTTCACATCATAAAATATAGACGCAAAAGTATTTTGCTGACTGGACTTTGGCTCTTGTACACTTGACCGAGTGAGCCAAATAAAACTTTAGGAGATGTGATCAAATGTGGGCAAGTGTACGCATAGCAAATTCCAAATCATAAATTGAACAGTTCTTAAGATAAAGAAATGCTTAAGTTGTGGTGCCCCCTATGGACTGAATTTCATTAAACTAAGTTTGCCATCTAGTTATAATTGTGGTTACCACCTCCAAAACGGTTGCATCTATCACCAAATTTGCTCAAACAGGAAGGGGTCATCCCTGAGCTGGGCTTGGTCCCTTAGTTCCAGTGAAAGGAACTCTGAATGCTTCAGCATTTACCAAGAGATTTTGTACAATTCCATTCTCCCAACTTAGTGGGAAATTTGGGAATGGCCACCCCCTGTTCCAACATGACTGTGCACCAGTGCACAAAGCAAGGTTCATAAAGGCAAGGATGACAGAGTTTGGTGTGCATGAACTTGATGGGCCAGCACAGAGTCCTGACCTCAACCCAATAGAACACCTTTGGGATGCATTAGTGTGGATCCAGAGAGCCAGTGTCCTCGTCCAATATCAGTGTGTGACATTACAAATTCGCTTCTGAAAGAATGGTAAAAAAAATCCCATAAACACACTCCTAAAACTTGTGGAAAGTCTTCTCAGAGGAGTTGAAGTTGCTATAGCTGCAAAGAGTGGACCGACGTCATAATAAACCCAATGGATTAAGGATGGGATGAGACTGAAGTTCATATGTGAGTCAAGACAGGTGAGCGAATACTTTTTGTAATATAGTGTATATTGAGTTACACCATCACAAATCTTTCATTACAGGTAAACAAGTCCTTTTCTGCACATCACTCAAGTCAAAACAGTCATACACTTACAGTTTTGCTAGCATCGATGCAGTATATTTGGTGAAAAACACATTTGCACACCTGTACTTAGGTGTTAATGCAATTAATGCAACACCATTTGTACATCAGTAGAATATTTTCTTCCAAATACATTTATTTAAGTATCTAACGCAGCGTTTCCCAAACAATTTCCCCATGTACCACCTTCTACGTTCTGACCTGGCTCACGTAGCCCCACCAACCAACACATTAAAAAGTAACATTCTATTGACGCATTCCAGGCATCATGTTAGCCGCCTTTTTTAATGAAAACGTAGCCTTATAGAGTTTACAAATTATTTCCTTCAATATCATATTTCCATTAGCCTAGAAATCTAGACGCACCCTAGCGGCCGAAAATATTTTTGCCTAGCGGGATGGTCTAGGGTCGCACCACTGAGGCCAAGCCTGCGCTAGGCTCCAGGCCTGCCTAGCCAATCAGAACGCTCTATCTGTGTACGGAGTCCTTGAGCCCGCCTTAGCTCACCTTCGGCTTCCGATATTGACGCCAGGGGGCTGGACCATGCGTCCTCGTTCGATGAGTTGGGTGTGAGACCTTGTTGCACAACCATAGAGAAAAACAAAAGATGGATGAGGCTAACGAAGCGCGCTCGTTTGAATCGGCTTTGGGAGAGTTAGACTTGGGCTTTTCTTTGAAGGTTGAGCAGAAAGAAGCACTCAAGTCATTCGTTTTAAAGAAGGATGTATTTGCCGTTTTGCCGACCGGCTACGATTGGTCACAAATGCTGGCCTATTACGTGCAGAGGCAGTTTGAAAGACAACTGTTCATCCCACCCACAGGCATCAGCTCTGTGAATGGTCCGACCCCAGACTATACATTTCTGTATAGTTTGGCTTGCCAGGCTATATTTCCATATCATTATAACCCGATTAAAACAATTTTTTTTATTCATGAATTAATTACAGAACATTTTAAAAGTTAATTTTTAACACCTTTCATCTCGGTTACCCCCATAAGCAGCTTGCAAACCATCAGTGGTATGCGTACAGATGGTACGGGTTGAGAATGCTCCTTTCTTTGCCGCACATCGGGAATGCCGCAGGTGCGGGATTTGTAATTAAAACTGCAACCGCAAGGGGGCAACATAAGACTGCCCTAATAACATGCTGGTTCGGCTCATGCCGGAAAAACACGAAAAAACCCGGAGACACCGCGCTGGTGACAAGCGCTAATAAAAAGCTAACAGCCAATCAGAACCCATAATATTCTAGCCATCACATTCATCAACATGAGGAGAGACTTTTCTTATCGTTGGCCAGTGTGGACGCTTTTATCGTTATGGTTATAGTTATCTTTATCGTTCTTGGTGTGAACGGCCCTTTACGCTAAAATTGTGATACGAAAGTTTGATGAATCACACGTGAGCCCCGTCGTGAAATTATTTCTGCGCTCAGATATACGCTGGTTTCTACGCACTGTTGATAAATGAGGGCCAGTGTCTAGAAAAATATGTATTTAGAGGCTACTTTTAAGTTGAGATGTGACCTCTTATCATACAACATTTCATTTCAAGCTAAAAAACTAACAGAAAAAAGAGACTCTAATAATGGCAAGGCTTAATAGCAGACAAGATTAGGCTAAAACAAGGTCTTGGGTGTAAACGTCAAGCAATCTAAACTTTATTTCAAGACTGGCCATATCCTTTGCATTCTGTGTGATCTCGATACATCTCCAACACAAGCTACTGTTCATGTTTACTGTACTGTACATCTATCATGAGTAGACTATGCTACATGCCACACACGTCAGCATCCAATTTAAGTATAGTGCCTCCCTAGTATTCATTATTGGCCTCTCATAAGCTACAGCTAATTTAGCAGGGGCTAGATAGTTGCATCACTGGAATTCCCATATATATACAGTGTCCTCCAAAAGTATTGATTTTATTTCAGTTTTCAGCTGTTAGCCAATTAGCTAGTTTGAACTGCATTGAGCTCAATGAGAATGAAACCAGCTAATTAGCTAACAGCTAAGAAGAACATTTATTTCATTTAAAGCATTAAGATCAATTTCCAAAAGGTGATTTTATATTGTCAACTTTAGCATGTGCTCCAATACTTTTGGAGGGCACTGTATACGCACACACACACACACACAGTGGAGCACATGTATTTGATACCATGCTAAAGTTGCCTAAAAAGAGGAACATAAAATCATCATTTGACAATTGATCTTAATGCCTTAATTAAAAAAATGAGTAAAAATCAAACCGTTAAGGACACCAATTTCCCAATTCCTTTGGAATGGTGTTTTTTCCAGTTTGCCTATTAGCACTGAGCTCAATGAGCATCAAACAGGCTAATAGGCAAACTGGAAAAAACACCATGCCACTCTCTAGCTATGGTGAAGGATATGTGATGATGTGGGGCTATTTTAATTCCAAAGGCCAAGGGAACTTTATCAGGATGCATACTATCCTGGATCCATGAAATAGCTGGCCTTTAAAAATAAAAACATATTAAACATCCTCCTGCTCCTATGGGAATTTAATATAGGGGTCAAATACTTCCTTCTTCCTAGCATTTAAAGGTATACTATGCAGGATTGGCGATTTCATCGCCGGTTTTGCTTTTCATTTTCGCTCGTTTTATGCTTGCATATTTCTCTGCAGAGCTTCCCCTACAGCTTTAGCGTGTATATTTGACAAAACTCCTCAATCGGTCAGTCTGCCGTGCCTTTTCATGACACTTCCTGGAGTAGAGCATGGGTGCGTGCTCGGTGTCTCCTGAAGTTGCAAGCGTGGTTTTACCGCTACAGACCACTAGAGCGGCCAAAAAAACCCACAGTGCAACCGGTAATGACCCATTTAATCATATATAACAGTATGGAACGAATTGATTAACTGAAAAACGTTTCATAGTATACCTTTAAGGAAGAACATTTATTCATTTACGATACATTCTTCAATTACAAAGGAAATTTGTGTCCTTAGCGGATTGATTTTTACTCATTTTTTTAATTAAGGCATTAAGATCAATTGTCAAATAATGATTTCATATTCTTCTTTTTAGGCAACTTTAGCATGGTATCAAATACATGTTCTCCCCACTGTAAGCTTTGCTAACAAAGGCCTGCATAGTAATTCAGCACTGTTGATTGGCAAAAAGGGTTGTCTGTCAAGCCCCTCCCACGTCCTGTGAGGACGGGGGGCTAAACCTACAAAATGAACAAATCTATTGTGTCCACAGTGTCCCTCAGAGATCAAAAACTTCTATTTATCATGTCATCTAGTACAACAAAATAACCACACTGGCACTGTGGCAGTCATATTGACATAAAATAACAAATGAAGATCATTAAAAAACACAAGCAGTACTGACTAATGAGAAAGAAACAAGTTGAGACTGCTCTATAAAAGACTGTAAAATTGCAAGAGAGCCAATGGGTAGTTGCATTGGAGTGCTACAGTAAGAACCACCCATGGACAGTTGAAGACACTCACTTGAGTCCTAAAAGACTGTGTAGACTGACAGTGGAAAACAGTCTGGACTTACTGGCAGCAAACTGTACAACACAGTATATTTGTTGGAGCAGTTTACAGTGGAAGACTTTTTATTTCCACTACTCTGTCCAGAAGTGGAAATGCTGGAGCCTAGTGGTAAATGGCTGCACAGAATACTCTATAAACGTGGTTCACTCTGACAGCTAATAGGATGAGCCTGGTACTGGGTGAAGGCAATACTTTTTGGATGTGGGTTCCCTTAAGGCCTAAGCACTATACAGTCAAATGGCAAGCACATGTGAGATGCAAGTGGTGTTATACTAAGGAGGACACCCATTCACAATTTGAAAAACAGGAGAGAATGAGGTGTGGTAAGGTAGCATGAGTAACAATTTCCAATCTGAGAAATAGCCGGAATATGATAATGCTGCTAGGTATTACTTATCACTGAGTAAGAGTCTCCACGAAAGACTGTAGACCTGGAATGTCAATAAACAGTCTCATGTGGTCTGAAAGAAACCATACTAAAGCCAAGCACCATCAAGGTTGAGCTGTTTACTGCATGCCAAAGAGGTAGCACAAGCACCTGAGGACTTCCTTTACAATGAAAACCATCTGCTGCACAACTCTAACCCCTGGGATGAGCGTGAACCCCACCATCTCAGTGACCCGAGAGAATGTTTTTTTCATTTTCTTAGATACTTTGAATAATATATTCATGAGAAAATGTGTCCCTTGTTACAGTTAGTTTGACTTTTCTCACATTCATGTTCACACAAATAGCAAGCCAACAAATGGAAATAGATGAAATAACCTTTTCATCATGTTCTCGATCCCTCTTATTTGATTTCGTCAAAGACAAAATGGAAAAAGGTGCAAGATGCACGTGACGTCATGTTTTTTATGCACCACAGTAAAATAGCCTAGTGGACAGCAAGAGGAGGAGAGGGACACAACTCGCAGCTGGATTATTGTAGTGATATTTAACCTTAGTAAAGCCCTTCCAAGACCTCTTGACTTATCGCTTGGAATAAAATAACAAACATTTGTGTTTTGTTTTCTTTGTGTTTCAGTATTTCTACCATTGGTTGTTATCTCATCAATTTATCAAGCATAGCAATTGTTGCTATAGACTACCGGGCACATAAGTTAATGATGTTTTTATCTATGCAGAACGTCTATCTTTTTGTCGTCCACTTAAGGTGCCGTCACGTGACCAGTCACAGGTCCACAAAAGGTTTTGCAGATTGATCAGATCAGTCAAAAATTGGTTCAAACTTGGCTTGACTAGGGCATACAACCCTGTTTCCAAAAAAGTTGGGTTGATGCAATAATAAAAACACAAAGTGATGAACAGCAAATCACATAAACTCATACATAGTTGCAAAAAGAACATAGACAAAATGTCAGATGTTGAAACTGACAAGTTGTGCTACAAATGAGCTAATTCTTAATTAATTGCCAGCAACACGTCTAAAAAAGGTTGGGACGGGAGCAACAAATGTCTGGAAAAGTTGCGCTATGTACAACACACAGAGAAACATGTCACAACCAATTAGGGTAACTGGCAACATGACTGGGTGTCAAAACTGAGCATTACAGAGAGGCCAAGATGTGGAGGTATTCATCACTCTGTGTGGGAAAATAATGCAACTATATAAGAATAATGCTCCTGAATGTAAAATTGTGTAGATTGTTGGGATTTCATTATCTATGGTAATACCATTAAAATGTTGAGATAATTCAAAGAGATCTCAAGAGACAGGGCTGACACCTCTGGGTCTCAGATGGCACTGCATGAGACCTAATGCTATAATGAAAATCACATCCTAAAGTGGAGAGGGACCATCCAACCTGTAATCAGCACGTACAGTACACAGTTCAAAAGCCAACATCTATGATAGCATAGGGGTGCATTAGTATTTTTCAGGGAAGGACTTGAATATTTCAGGAAAACAAAGCCAAACATATGACAGTAGAATGGCTCCAAAGTAGAAGAACCCAAGTGCTAAAAAAGCCTGCCTGGGGTTGTATAACAGAAGCTGCCCATATCCACTCAGAGTATGCCTGTGCAGAGGTGCATTGCCCTCTGCAGCAGGATCCAAAGCATTACCTCCTCTCTATCAGACACAGGAGCCTCCTGAACATGAGCCTGCACTAAGGGGAAAAAATAGACTGACATTTCAGACAGGAGGGCCAACAGACTGGCAAGTCCTATACTTAGAGGACACTAGTACAATGAGGGTGTTAGCCTTAGCAACAAAAAAAGGAGTCTAAAGGATCACTACTTGGGCAATTCTCTCAGGTTTGCATTTAGGATTTAGGATGTCTCACCATACTTGGTCGTGTGACTACTCATGTAACTGTATTTTAATAGGGAAAACATGGAGGTGTTTGGTTGCTTCTAACTTCATCTCTGTTTGGATCCTAATGAATGCATTGGGCTAGCTAAATGCTATCAAAGTTGCGCTGCGCGCCAGAGCCAGTGAGTGCACGCATTGAAACGTGAGAGGTGTGTATCAACTCGTCTTAATTAAGGGAATAACATAGTTTAATATGAAAAAACGGTGAAGTGTTCCTTTAATCTGAAAGATTTTCCAGACTAATTTTGATTTTATATATAAAAAAACTAAATGTGTTAACCGCACATGTGCATTAACAGCAATTGTGCTTCAATCATAAAGAAGAGTGAATAAAATAAATGCACTCCCATGTATAGCCTGCCTCCATGTATTACAGGGGTTTTTTTTATCGCTAACAAGCGCTTACCCATACTTTTTCAAAACTCTTAACAACACAGACTCTCACCTACAAAACACAAGTGGCCAAATGGATCATTTCCCACTCAAAAACACATTCTATTCCACATTTTGTTACATATACACTAACTCGTCATTTCTCTGAACACACTAACTTTACCAAAACACTGGAAACCTGACTCAAAATGAAGTTATTTTGTCAAAGAACGAAGCTTGTTTTCACTTCACAAGATACATGCAGTCAATCAGAGTACACTAGGTTTCAAAATACTGGCTACTGTTGACATTACAAAAACTGCATAGACTTTTATGTTTCAGTTTTACAGGTATTTTGCATGCAAAACATGCAATCCAGCATTTTTACACTAAATTTCTTGGTTGGGAACTGTATGTCCAGATGTAAGGTTCACATTCAAATGCATACCAGTAAAAAGCAAATCTTTTTTTTTTACAGTTCACTAGGCCTACAGGAGGTGCAGTATAAATACTGTTTACAGTAGACTATGATAGAACAGAAAAAGTTTTACAGCATTGCATTGAACAAAATATAGATAATTAGCTCACTTTGAAATCAGCCTAAGCACAAGCAGTGTAAATAAGGCACAGGTAAGATATCCATGTGGAGTACAATGGAGGGAGCAGGAAGAGTGAGAATTAGAGGAGGCCTAGGGAGAGGACGTGGAGGTGAAGAAGTAGGAGGAAGAGGACAAGGAGGTGAAGGAGCGAGAGGGAGAGGACGACAAGGACAAGGAGCCCGGTGCCTTGGACAGGAGGACATTGCATGCGATGTAGATGAAATTTTGTGGCCGTACCAAGAGAGACGTCATGATGTAGATGATGTGATGACAGATTTTATTTTTAACTTTTTGTCTCAGTGAAATTACTATTTTGTGTTTTGACTTTGTATTTGTTTTGATGAGTGTGAATAAACACCAATACTTGTATGTTTACAGAACTATGACAAATGTATGACCTCAAACTGACATACTGTAATACCTTGTGCACAGAGAAAGCAAAAGCCAGATGTGTCTTGTATTAATACCATCAGTGTGTAGTTGACACAATGTGTGCTTAGTAGATGATGGCTTGTGTTTACTGTTTGATGCAAAAACACAATTTTTACGAAGGTGTGAAGAGTTAATCAAGCTGTGTTCGCTTTTGCAAGAGAACTACAATGTTTTGATAATTTGGTGAAAGGTTTTGTTATTTGTGTGCAGTGATTTGCAAAAATAGCCAATTGTTACAAAAATGTGCTTAAGCAATCAGAAAAAAACTGTAACATTCAAAAATAATACAAAAACGATCCATTATTTTGTTGGGAGGTATCGTTTGTCTGTTAAGAAAATGTAAGCATTAGGAAAATGTATTCACTGACTGCATACTGTGTGAAAACAACATGAAATGTGTGAATGGTACTGTATGGCCACAAAAGACTGATGCTGTGCTAACTGTGTTTAGAGTTTTGAAAATGTGTCAACTGAATGGACAAACGCTTGTTAGCGATTGAAGAAAACTGTAACCTCATAGCTCAATAAATGTTGCAAAATCAATGTAGAAGGCTTTAAGCCAGGAGAATGTTTGTGCCTGAACTTATCAGAGACTTTTGAATCTGTTACATATAATAATTTATCTTTACATTTAAAGGGATAATCCGGAGTGAAATGCATTTTAGATCAATTTTTCGGACTATTGGGAGTGCATACGTTGAGTTGACACCAAAATCATGTCATTCGGATGTATTTTGAGAAAGTTCGAGTTCACCGTTTTTAGCCAAAACTCGTTAGCCTGTAAGTGACCGGGGCAGGTCCTTTCGCCACTACAAAACGCTATTTTTATACCTCTTCTACTGTTCCAAACAACACTACACTTACGTGGTAGTGAGTAGAGGGTCCCTAAAGCCAAACCGAAGTATCCTCACGTCTTTATGTGGTCGGATAGAGAGTCCAGAATGAATTTAATCGAGTCAGTACCTTTCAACGTATGTACTCCCAATAGTCCGAAAAATTGATCTAAAGTGCATTTCACTCCGGATTATCCCTTTAACATTTGCCCCCTGCCTGAATTCAGGCACAGAGTCCGAGAACTTTAGGCTCTTAATGTATAAACCATGGTTAATAGTCAGAACATTATGGAAATGATGTCTCCCCGCTTTTTAAAAACTTGCCCTGAAAGTGGCTGTGATGATTTTACCTGAATAATATCAAAATCACCTTAATATCTACTATTCCAAATGTATTTGATTAAATACAATACACACATCTGCCCAAATATTACATTTCTTCTTTTTATGGAAAACCATATAAGGCTCGTAGCATGACCTAGTGCTATCAGCTAGTTACTGTATGTAGCAGCTTAGCTCAGCTACATCCATGGTAATGGCATATCAAAATAGTTGTGCCTTCAGGTGTAATACTAATTTGAAAGAAAATCCCAGTGTTCGATCTTCATTTGTGTAAAAAATATCACCAAAACAGGTCGGTGACTGTCAGGAACTTACCTGCTGTCTAAGTTAAATGCGATTTTGAAGGGGAAACATTTAGTCATGTTGCTGGAAATATATATATATGCAAAGGTACAGTTGTGCTCAAGTTTATAAACCTGTGCTGAAATTGACGAAAAGAGGGATTAAAAAAAATCATATTTTGGAAATTGATCTTAATGCCTTAATTTAAAGAATGAAGAAAAACCCTATCTTTAAGGACATATATTTTAATTCCAAAGGCCAAGGGAACTTTATCAGGATGCGTTGTATCCTGGATCCATGAAAAAAAAAAAAAATCTGCCTGCCTCTGTGGGAATTTTAACATAGGGCTGTGTATACTTATGCCCCCAGTAGGGGTGGCACGGTTTTTGAAAAATGCTCCGAACCGTGCGGTTCGCATGTCACGGTTCGGAGTGTGTGTTCGTCGTACGGTCCTACGGTTCAGGCTAGTTATGGCATGCGCAATTGATTCCCATATGTGACGACGTGTTTCCCTTACGTGCGAGAGTAGGAGTATGGAGTTTTGAGTGCTGCGCGCAAGGTTTTAGAAATGGCAAGTGCGAGAGATCATCCATTGCGTGGTCAAACTGATGCACCTGACCCTGCTCGGGTGGAAGCATGTTCTTCCGCAACTGTAGACTATGCGTGCAACTTTACCAAACAGTAGAAGTAAACTAATTTTCCTTGGCCCGCTCTCGTGCGCGCTCAATGGACACCCGCCCTCGACATGCACATTAATCCAAATAGAACATTCACAATCGCGAACGCAATGACGCACAGAAGACGATTAGCTAAATTACTGTCAAAAACGGTTAGCATCAGACATTTGATAAAATCTCTTGCATTCAAGTTGACTGACCATCTCAATACCAATGTTTTCAACTCCAAGGCTTAAAAGGGCCTGTCCCAAGGAGAAAAAGTATTAGCTTACCTTGAAGCTAAAACAGAAACTGAACAGTCCAACCAGTAGGCTAGAGTATGATGAGCTTAGCCTGCTACTTTGTTTACAATATTTTGAGGCTTCAGCCAGACAGCTGAATTTAAGAGGTGGAGTTATAATGAATATTATTATACGGCTCTTCACAATGCAAGTAGAACGCCCCATTGACTTGAATGGGATTTCCCAACGTTCTACCGGTCATTATTTCTTGATAGAGGACCTCTGAAAAAAATAATGACCGCTGTCAATGGCAACAGTCACGTTCTATCTGTGTGGCGAACTATTTCTTCTCGTTTTGGCAAGTAGCCGTATAATAAGCGGGATAATGTATAGAACGCCGGTCATTATCGGAAAATAATTCCCTTCAGGACGAAGCAAAACCCCTCCGCTGCGCGTCGGGGTTCAGTTCATCCTGTCGGGAATTATTTTCCGATAATGACCGGCGTTCTATACATTATCCCTTACGTAGGCTATAATCTGCATAAAGTTTGCTGTTATGAATATCAGACATGTCAGTATATAGAATGAATAAATAATTACATAATGTGTGTGTGTTTCAAATAAAGACAAGCTTTACATCTTGTTAAAAAATCATTCACACTATATGAAAGGAGAGCGATAAAAAGGCGATGCAATGAAAAATATGGGTGGACGACCTACAGTACATTTTGTGCTGGTGCACCATCCCTGCCAAATAATTGAAAAGATTGTTGAAATCATCAATGTCTTCCCTCTTGCTTTATCAAAATCTCAACTGAAGCTTAAAGTTTCCTCAGACAATAATGTGCTTTATGTGAAGTCAAATTCAGTTTGTGCATTATTACATGATAACTATTCTCTAAATACTCTAGCCTAATTGTGGATGATTAAGCTATGTGCTGAAATATGTTTCTGGAGTGTTAAAGAGTAAAAGAAAAAATAACAACAAGAACCGCACCGAACCGAAAACCGTGACCTTAAATCGTGATACGAACCGAACCATAGATTTTGTGAACCGTGCCACCCCTAGCCCCCAGTATTTTAAGGAAGAACCTGTATTTATTCATGATACATTATTTATTCACATTTTGTTTAGGCATTAAGATCAATTTAAAAGAAGATTTTTTAATTCCTCTTTTTAATCAACTTTACGCACTGCATGTTGGTGAAAATCCTGACATTTCTGTGTATTTCTGTTTTCTGCATCAAGACACTTACAAGGCAATCAAGACTACAATGGGATCAGGTTATATTTAGAGATATTGATGTATTGTTATTGTTTTACCTGTGTAAGGACATCCAGTTGGGCCACTATGTGCTCCAGAGTGTTAGCAAGGGCAGCAGGTATCCCTTTTTCCTGTGCAGCTGAAGGATGTTGTTCCTGCTGCTGTTCCATGGGCAGCGGCTGGGTACATGGATCTCTAGAGGTTCTGGTAAGTCCACTCTGGCTTCTTTTCCGACTCCTCTCACAAGAAGAGCCCCTGCTACTGGACTGCTCAGTGACTTCACGTGACTATGAAATAGAATGAGAGATGATCCATATTAGGTACAACCGCAATATACTGCACCTCAAGGGGAAGCATGACTGAGCACTTCAGGTGCGGCTCACATCATTAGGATACATGTCCAGTGCTCAGAATTTGTAGCCTGTCATCACATCTGGACACTATCAGTTCATTTTTGCCATTTAAGCCAAGGGGCATAACCACCAGTGAAATTAAATTTAAGCTGGCACTTGGTGCATTAAACCTTTTCAGTTTCAATGGGTGTGTCCAGATTTACATTTTGCACACAGCTCTACATCCATCTCTACATCCTTACAATATCTCACAAACTCTTTGCTCAACAAGTGGGAAACCATATACAGCATAGCTCACCACATACGAGGATATAGAGCACTCCTCTGTACAATAAGCCAGAGTAATCCTGTTTAGGTAACTTTCTACACGGTCTTGCTATATATTTACCTATCAGTCTGGAGACAACCAAAGAGAAAGCTTGCACACTACACATGTAATCATTTTGGGAAAGTAAAAATAACACACTGTTGCTCTTAATGTTTCATAAAATTATTTTATGGGGTAACATCCTGTCTACACCTTTTAATGTCAGCAACGGGGTAAGGCAGGGGGGGATTTTATCTCCAGCCTTATTTAATGCCTATATGGACGACCTGTCAAGACAGCTGGGGGCATGCCAAACAGGTTGTATGGTTGGTGATATGATGATTAATCACTTCTTATATGCTGATGACCTTACCATTCTATCCCCAAGTAGTAGTGGGTTCCAGGAGCTCCTAAATATCTGTTCAGACTATGGGGTGGCTTTTGATATTAAATATAATGCTAAAAAGAGTGTGATAATGGTCTGTAGAACAAAGGATGACCTGAAAATTAAGTTCCCTCCCTTTTATCTATCTGGAGAAGAGCTGGGGGTAGCTAATGCCACAAAATACCTGGGGCACATCCTAACTGATACTCTAGAGGATGATGCTGACATGAGCAGACAGAGGAGAGTGCTATATGTCCAAGCCAATATGCTGGTTAGAAAATTCCATCATTGCACTACTGATGTCAAAGTCAACCTGTTTAGAACTTACTGCTCCCCTCTTTATACAGCTCCTCTCTGGATCAGATACAAGAAGGAGAGTCTACTGAAACTGAAGGTAGCTTACAATGATTGTCTTAGGATCCTCCTAAAGAAACCAAGGAGTACTAGAGCAAGTGGGTTATTCTGCAAATTTGGTCTAACTACTTTTATGGCACTGTTAAGAAACCTTACCTTCAAGTTCATGAGCAGGCTTGATTGTGCAAAAAATGAGCTCATCACTCAATTGGTTGATCCAAGTCGTAGCTCTGTAAGATATATGTCTACTATCTGGGAACACTGGCATGAATGCCTTCACTAGCTTCCTTTTATTGTATGTGTATTTTTTTTATTATTTTTTTTATTTTATTATTGTGTTGATGAGTGTATTGTAATGTGTCCAATGTGGGCCCTGAGCCTGTAATAAAGTTTATATATATATATATATATTTTATTCATCAAACTTACCAATGCATCTTCCTCTAAATAACCTTTAGGATGCGGCACTTATTTGAATTATTTTGGTTCTTTGTTATTGTGGTGCAGCTTATTCAAGGATATTTCCTTGTTCTACATGTATTGTCACAGCTACTGTGGCGTGTTATTGCATATAGAGTCACATTTGTGTGAAACATCCTGAAAAAGATGGTAAAAGCTTCCTTAGTCATTGCGAGAAACAAAATGGAAACAGCACAGTTAACAAAACTATTCACTTAATAGTTTAATGGATTTAATGTTCAGTTTCCTTTCACACAAAGTGTCAGCTACATTTCCACCTTTAGTACCGTAAGTGATCTACATAAAACCTGTCCTTTGACATTTACATCCAAAGAACCTTAAGCACTCATTTGTTTCCAGTGGAGCCCGGTGTTTGAACCTTCCGCTGTTGTTAATGCAATTATTGTCTACACACACCTGGTTGGTCGTTGCACCTTGTGAATCAGCATGTTACGATGTTAAAGCAACACTAAAACACTTTTCCTCTGTCGCACGCACGCTATTTGTTTATCCAGCAAATAACGGTGTCCACAGACAAGGTAGAGTAAGTGTGATCATCTCAATACCAATGTTTTCCAACTCCTAGACTCAAGGAGAAAAAGTATTAGCCTACCTTTCAACTTAAAAACACGTGGGGAAACTGAGCAGTCCAACCAGTAGACTAGCCAACTATTGTATGCTACTTTGCTCACATTTTTTCAACGGGACAGCTGAATTAAAGAGGTGGAGTTGAAATGTGAATAGTAGGCTATAATCTGCATAAATTGTGCTGTGATGAATACCGGTATCAGAAATTTCAGTATATCGAATATATAAAGAATTATGTGTTCTTTGCGTTTCAAATAAAGACGAGCTTTTTCACACCTTATTGTTGTTAAAAAAAAATCATTCACATTAAAAAGGTGACCTTTTGCCGTTAAAGGCGGCGCAATGAAAGATGTGGGTTCACATACATTTTGTACTGGTGCACCTTAAAAAAAAAATCTAAACGCAATAAAGATATAACCCAGGCAGTGACATGTTACACACAAGGACATGCCTACAATGAGAGGGAGTTTTGTTTAAGATAGAAATGTTTAAATGTAGTATATTTCCCCTCCTGGTCCTTATTTTAAATAGGTCATATAATGTTTCAATAATGATAAATATCGACTGATATGAAACACTTATATCGTGATACAGATTTCCGCCATATCGCCCAGCCCTAATCCTCACCATCACCTCACTTCCACCAAAAAGGTGTGAGGTTGATCAGTTCTGAACAAACTCTGGATTGAGTGTCTATTGGTCCAATTGGTCCAATACCAATGATGCAAGGTGAGAGTCCAACAAGGTGCATTTTTACACTGCCTGGTAAATGGCTTAGCCTTGCCAGTTCAAATATTTACTTTCTGTGAGGTATACCCTTATATAAACCACCAGCAGCCCACACAGCTCACTCGTTAGGCCTATATATAACCAAGCAGCGCAGCCTGTAAAATGCTCCTGCGCAGAATACAGTTAATATTCCTTCTGATTATCATTTAAAAGAGATGAATTAAAAGATATACAATGTAAAAGGCATACAGTGTAAAGTATCTGAAGTATCCTACATCCTCCACCCACATCATATATTCTGTGCGTAATATTAATTTGAAATGAGAAAAAAATTGATAGCATCTCAATCTGGTGCCGCTGTTGGATTTAGTTAGGTATGGGTGGAAGATCCGATGCGAGTGCAAGAGATGGAGAGACTCAAATAGAACACAAAAACGTGTGAGTCTGGGGAGGCTTGTGCTGAGCCAACAAGCTTCAACAAGGCTGGATTAACTCTTGTTGAGTGGAGAACTTATTTGCAGCGCAGCAGTAAAACAGCTGCTCAAACATTCACCCACATACACCATGGAGCACACTAGTCTCCCTCCCTCTCTCTCTCTCTCTCTCTCTCTCTCAAACACACACACACACACACTTTTAACACCCTCCTGATGAATCACCTGGACTGGAAAAACCAACAGTGGAAAATTTCCTGGGGCCCCAGTGAAACACTGAATTGCATTGGCCTGACAGAGACATCAATAGCCCCTTCCTACATACACACCCATTCATCAAGCTGAGCTGCACACACTGAGGCACCACAGGAAGTGGGATGGCACACATAGAGCAGATTGGTGAGGTGGGGATGGGGGATGAAGAAGAGAGTGAGTGCAAATGGGATGTCTAAAAAACGCAAAAGGCTTTGCACAAGGCATTCTTCATTCGCATGTTTCAAATAGTACCACAAAGGTATTTGCACATTATCAGAATGTCAGTGTCATATCCAGAGTAACCAAAAGTTTTTTTTTGTATGAGGCAGAGGTAACCAGATCATTTCTGTGTGTGTAGTGTATGCAGTCAGCATGTTCCTTGTGGTCTCCAGCACCATAGGAGTAGAACCGGCAGAGGTTTACTAAAAATCTACAATGATCACATTCAAGACATTTGATCCCTTTTCTAACAAAGAAAAAGGGCCACCTGATAAAAGTAAACCTGCTCTGAAAAGGAGCGGCAAATCAAATATCTAAAAAAGGCTATTTGTTCCGCTTGTTTTATAGATGATGTGTATCAAATTTTGGATTGAACAGTCTTGGAGGAATAGTTTAGCTTCACTAGAGCCTAGAACCTAAGATATGGTCCAAAACGGAAATGTGCTTATTGTAGCGCCTGTGGAGAGGCCATCATACATTTGTGAGGTTACTGCCAGGATTTCTACTTGCATCACTTTTGAAGTGGCAGACGACCAACATAATAGAATAGAATCTATTGAAGTGAATGGGGTAACGTCCCTGGTAAGAGTGGAGTTACACTTGCTGCAGACAACGCGTACGTGTTCGTATCATGGCTGCCTCGCGTATTTTGCGGTCATTTGGTGCATCGGTCGTGCACGTCGTCGCAAGCGAACATGACGTGTCCGCGGGATGCAATACTGACAAGAAAGTAGGGGGCGATCATTGCCAAAAAAGTGACCGCAAGATGCATTATCGACATCAACGACGGGGGCAATCATGAGAGTAAACAATGGCACATGGCCGACTTCCACAGCTGAATTACTATAGTCTCCCCCTAGTGAAGACCTCCAGTTGGGTGCGTAATGCTGCAGCGAGTCTGTACACAGGACACAGCAGGTCGCACACGGGCGCATACGCTTACGCTTGGTCTAGCGGCAAGTATAATCCCAGCCTAAGTGGAACAACAGAGCAGCCATTGCCTAGCTCTAAGCGCCCCCTTTCTGTTATTCATAGCGATACAATATAATGGAAAATAACTATCTGGACATATGATTATATATGGATTATATATAACTATCTGGACATTTGATGTCTACCTGACAAAATGCAAATAGGCGTGCACATATTTGAGAATCAATTTAGGCTACATTCTAAACAGCACATCAGAACAGGAAATCAAACCAAGCAGTGGAATAAATCCTAACAATTTGTGCTAAGCCATGTTTTAAAGGGACACTTTACCGATTAGCATTAAGCTTTGTATCTTTAGAAAACCAGTCTGGTTTTTGAATGGTCGGGCATCATTCCCTAAGTGCAGGGGTCAAAATTAACTTTTTGGCTTACCAGCCAATGTGGCTGGTAATTGGAAAGTTACCGGCCAAGCAGATTTTTTACCAGCCAAAATTAAAAAACAAATTTTAAAGCTATTGTTAAGTACTAATGATATAGTACCTTTAACTATTCTTGTTTTCATGTCATTATACACTATATTTGGAAAATATTTAACAAAGACCATTTTTTTCCCTTTCCAGTCATTATTACACTAACCATTTTTATACCTGCAGTATTTTTTAATACTTTAAATTTCATTTACATGTATCTCATTCATACTTGTTCAATCATAAGGATGAAAGAACTGAACATATGACAAACATATGAAGTCTGGCCTTTTTATTCGAACACCCTTTCACGTGACTCTCAGCAGGATATAGTTTTCCGCCTCACTTATGGATACAATGTTTAATTCTGGCTCTATCACTCAGCCTATCACTGACACAGAAGTCAGTTTTATTTACTTTCATTTTGCGTCATATATCACGCCAGTCAAGGCATCAATAATTTAATAGGCTACAGAACGGAAAATGGCAGGGGTGGACAGGATTAGCTGACAAATCTGTGATGCTCGCTTGTAGTTCTTGAAGCTACAAGCTCAACTAACTCTGCAGTTTCCGAGCGGCCAGATCAGACCACTGTCTAGCATTCACTGCCACTGGACAGAGCAGCCACTCTTTTAAAGCATGCGGCTGCCTGCGAGCTAGCAGCCGCTGCCGCGGGAGAGAGACGGTGAGCCAAGGAGGGGCTAGCGGCAATCACACACACACACACACCATACAGCAGAGTTTTGTCGTTAATATAATATAACCATATAACTAAGTAGGCTAGGCTATTTCGTTGATGACTAGTGGCCGTTTTACACACGCCAAAGTGGCGGATTACTTGTCATAATTCACTCACCGAAATCTACACGCCATTGGCGCTTGGCGGGTACTAATTTTGAGCCCTGCCTAAGTGTGCCCTGAGACGGGAGAAATATGAATTTCAATGGAGGATGTAAAAATTTCAATTTCAATGATGTAAAAATCGTAATTTTACGTAATTTTAAGCAGGAAGTCCTATATCTTTGACAAGGAGGTGAGACGACAAAATTTGTGCTTTCCTCATTTTTCCAAGGCGGGGCTAGGGGTGGGACCCACTCACACTACATCCCTATTACAGATCAGTGGGCGGGACTTCACTTGCAGAAACTGAAATATATAGCCGCCATCTTTGTTGGAAGCTAGGCTAACAGGCTAGGCTCGTGGTCTGTGGAGAAAGCTGATAAGTAACTGCGATGGCGGAAAGTGATATGGCAAATGGGGATTCTGAAGATCAGGGCCCGTATTCACAAAGATTTTTATCTTAGCACTAAGAGTACTCCTAAATTGCGCTAAAAGATATTAGCTAGGAGTTTTCTCTTAAAAGTTATTCACAAAGCCTTTCAGACCTACTTTTAGTAAGGAGAAACGACAACTAATAGTGAGTCTTCGTTGCTATGGTGGACGTCATTACTCATGCACGAGCTTGATTAAAGTGACCACCTTGATTGGCTGATGTTTATAACACGGGAATGATGGCAAACCTCCCCTACGATGACGAATTGAGTGACAGGTGTTAGGTCTTAGCTGGTTAGAATGCGTGCGCTATGTCGGGCTGTGAAGGATGGAAAGATGATGACTAAATAGGATGATTTATTGATGATGAATTAAGAGGCATAACCTAAATGAATAAAGAGTAAAGCAAATAGCCTAGGCTAAATGAAACACTACGGACTGGAGCAGTATCTTTGCAACATGTTTTAAATTAATCTGTATGAAAACACGTAGGCCTAGCCTACATTTGCAAAGAGGAGAAACGATTTAATTTAATTAGGCACAATGAGACGTTACATTTAGTTCACATGCAATGGTGGTTTTGGTTGTCAGTGGCATTATTGCATTTGCATCCTTAGTTGCAAATGCACATTTATTTCCTTGCATGACAGCTCCTGCCTGCACTGCACGTTCATTTCAAAACATCGCGACGAATGCCACTAAAAGCGGGTTGTGAATAGGTCTTAGTGAGTTAGAAGTCCTCTCGAGTTCTTTTACGCTGTCCTAGACTTAGGAGCTACTTTTAGGTTTAAAATGCTTTGTGAATAACTTTTAGTGAAAGAAATTAGGAGTCCTAAAGTTAGGAGTGACACGCCCATTATTTTTAGGAGATTCTCCTAAATTCGCCAGTTAGGAGCTACTTTTAGCCCTAAAACTCTGTG
Organism: Sardina pilchardus; assembly: GCF_963854185.1. Classification (NCBI taxonomy): domain Eukaryota; kingdom Metazoa; phylum Chordata; class Actinopteri; order Clupeiformes; family Clupeidae; genus Sardina; species Sardina pilchardus. Next base: position 31,259,531 of record NC_085002.1, on the reverse strand, counting down.
AATACGGGCCCTGGTGTGTAAATCCGGCGCTCGTGATTACCCACGTCGTGCACTACTTGTAGGATCTTGCAATCCTCAGTGTCCTGAAATGGCACCACTAGGGATGTAACGATGCATCGTGACACGAATAAAAATCGGTACAAATGTGTGACGATTCGCACCGGTTGATAGAAAAAATCGATCGCGAATGCGAGTCACGTGACTTACGTCACTACGTAGGTACGGGGCACAGAACGAGGGAAGACATGGGCGACGGTAGGCAACAACTTTGAACTAGAGTGTGTGTGTCAGGGTTCGTATGGGTGCTTGAAATCCTTGAAAATGCTTGGATTTTAATGGTGTTTTCAAGGTTTGAAAAAGACATCATTTATGAAGTTGTTTTGTTTTTGCCACGCGTTCGCGTCCAGTTTGACGTGTCTAGATTTTCCGATAATGACATCAATCTTGTGATGCTGATATTGACTTTTAATTTCTGCGCGTGTAAACTAGTCTAAGCTACTGTGCTTGAACAAAGTTAGCTGTGACAGACTAGCCTACTGGTTTTCATCGTTTTAACCACAAAGCATGTCAACCTTAGGTCTACTCAATTGTTTAGTTAACACCTTGTCATTTCGCGTTTGTCCCGCCGTTCACCTCCGTGCGCCCCATGTCATTTAGAACATATTTCGGGATAGCCATCTCACTATGAGAAAACGTATGACGATAGTGCTAAAAGATTAACACGTTGGCTTGCTTGGTAAACATCAGTCTTGCACATAATATTGAGCTGATTTTTTTTAGTGGAAATGGCTTACTGTAGCATTGTGCTGATAGATGGAAAAAGTCACCTATTTAAAGGCACAGTCTGAATTTTAATCCTAGCTCTCCATTTAGTGTGTGCACTTGAACAACTATAATGATGTAGCATATAACAGTAGGGCCTGCCATTTATTTTAAGGAGAGGTGTAGGACATAATACTTTGGAAGGAGAGGGAGTAGTGCAATTTGATTTTCTTTGGAGCAACCTCTTCCAACAGCATCAATATCAAAAAAAAAATCGTGAGAAAATCGTATCGTGAACAAAAAATTGTGAACCATATCGAGTCGTGAGTTGAGTGTATCGTTACATCCCTAGGCACCACACAAGGGTAAGTAGACAACATTCTTTTCAGCGCTTGCTTGTCGAAAAAGTCAATGGCATTGATGGCATAGGGTATGCCAAAAGTGCGATCCAAACTGACAACGTATTCCATCCTCAGGCCTGTCCGCCCCTTCATCTTGAGGCATACGTCCTGCAGTCGGTCGATGAAATCTTCACCGGCACGCGTCATCGATGCCTTTGCGACGTAATGCTGGAGGCCATAGGATGTAGATACAACCCTTCAAGGCTTGAATGCGGTACGTCGGCATACAATTGCAGGAACCTCACCGGATATCTGCCTATAACGTCCAACAGAGGCCTGTGCAGGTCAATGGGCCGCTTCAACCTGGTCTGCATGTTTACTGTCTCGTACATGCCCAAGACACTGAAGTAGTTAGAAGACAGCCCCACCAAGTTATCCATTCCTAGCCTGGACCAAAACAGACTAAGTTGGGGATCTTTGGCTTCCATCTGACAGGCCACGTGGATGGTAACAGACTATCTTCGACCTGTCCAGAGCGTCTAAGTAGACTGTATACTCCCTCTTCTGGCCAAAAAGAGTGATGGTTGGCATCAGTACAACGTAATCATCGGTCCTGTTGGCATGCTCAATGGCTCGCTGCAACAAAGCAAGCACAAGTTCAAGGTCCCTTTCTAAGACATTAAACTTTTCTGGCTTGCTAAGACATTGCTTTGTCATTGTTGGTGTACGTAAATCAGCATCTGGCAAAGCAGCCAGCTGCTCCTTAAAATGTGTCACGACCTCCCCACTGGCCGTTTTGGCAATATGGCCGTAGTGCTCCTTGTGGTCGAGAAGGCCACTGGGGTTCCTCTTGCTCTTTGGCAGGGCTGTGATATTCACAAAGTACCCCCCATCAAGATAGCCGACTACCATGCCTACTCAGTGGTTCAAGACAGACTTACCTTTCTCGCTGTACTTGGCGAAACCAAAGTGTTTTTTAAGAAAGGCATAGTGAGGCTTGATATGCTTGGATATCTCTTCAGGGAGGTAGAGGTAGTGAAGACCTCGTCTAATACCTGTGATGGAGGTCTCGATCACAATGCCATCAACATCGTAGTGAAAATTCAGGAAGTTACGTGGGTCCTGATCCTGAATGTGTGTTGCATGCAGGGGAATCCACACTCCATCAGAGCTAAGAAACTTCTCAATGCCGTCTTCAGTCGAAAGACCAGCACTGAGATTTTCCGTGTTGACCACTGCAGTGGGAATCGGCTCCATGTTAAAAAAAAAGCACCAAAAATGTCGTCCCTTACCAAGACAGCACCAAAAGTTTCAAAAACGCACCAAAAATGTGGTCCCTAACCAAGAAATCACCAAAAGTTTAAAAAAAAGCACCAAAAATGTGGTCCCTAACCAAGAACTTCCGAGACAGTATGCTCACTGTGGGTCTGTGTGGCTCTGAATGGCAGAATAAGCAGGCATTTTATAGCCTCTGTTTCTCAGAAAATATTTAATGAAACCCTTTTTTATTTCATGTTCTCATATTTTATATCTCTTGATAGGAAAGTCATAGAGACCTGAAACCAAGTCCTACCCCCACTAAATCGACCATGGCCTTTCCAATGGTACCACTCTCGACATTGTACAATGTTTAGAAATATGCGTACGACCCATAAATGCATAACTCCCGAACCGTACATTGTACAAACTCGTGGCTGGTACCATTGGGAAGCCAGTGGCTGAATTAGGTGCTGTGTCCACCAAACGCGTTTTTTGCGCCGACGGCGACAATTTTCAATGTAAAGTCTATGTAGCTCAGTGTTCACAGCGCTGAGCGCCCTCGGCGGAAAAAAACTCTCGGCGCCGACTGTTTTTTGTCGCAGCGCTCAGAGCGCTCAAAATTTAATTCTGTTCAACTTTTAGAACAGCGCCGGGCTCGTCAATGGCACTTCTCGTTATAAACCGTCTCTGGTTTTGGTAACTTAGCAACAATAAACACTTATTGAAGCGCCGAGAGGAGGTGGTTGAGGGCGCTCTGGCTGTTAAAAACGCGTTTGGTGGACACAGCACCTTATGGGGGACCTTGATTTCAAGTCTCTACGACCTTTGGTTCTCGAGATATAAACGAAAAACGATAAAACTTCAAGATAGCTTTGAGAAAAGCTAAGTATACTTCGTTGTTTTAATATATCTCTTGAACGGAAGGTCGTAGACTCAATCTGATGCGATCCGCCCGCATAATTCGACCACGAGGAACAAGTGTGAAGTGAAAGTTTGTTTCTACGACCTTCCATTCTCGAGATATAGCCATCTTAATGTTTATTTATTTTTTTAAACCAACTTCCGGTAATCACAGGAAGTCGCCGATGGACTCAAAAGAAGCGTCTCGACGAGAGAACAACTGGTAGGAGTTTCAAGACTCTACGGAAGGTGGTACACTCAATCTGATGTGCTCCATCAGACATAATTCGACCACGAGGAACACGCCAGAGGTGGAATTTTGTTTCTACGACCTTCCGTTCTCAAGATACAGGCCATTTAAGGTTTATTTCCGTTTTTTGACCAACTTCCGGTCATTGCAGGAAGTCGAGGGTGGTCTCTAATGAAAGGTCTCGACGAGATCTATAACATCTTGTGTTATTCAGATTCTAAGTCTTCTCCAAGTGGGAGAAAGTTTGCTTTTTGCCCTATACTCTAACCCGTAATACAGCAAGGAGCATGAGGCCTCCAGCCAGACCTGCTTGTCGATTAGGAGCCCATAATATTCATGTTTTGTGCGAACAAGTAGACTGGGACGCTTTATTTAGCCCAAGCATGTTCAAGTGGCATGTACACAACAATCCATTTTATGTTTTTATGTTGACAAGAGTTCATGTCAACGTGCTAGCTAGCTAGTTGTAGGTGTTTTCAATTGGTTATAAAGGCCTATGAGCAATACTAATGTTTGTTAAATGTTGGGTATTCTAGTCTATGCCGTCAACTTGTGGACATCTGACATGGACATAGAATGATGGTTCGCAAACTAGCGATTTTTCAAACATTCATTATGAAAAACAGGACCATCAATATATGGTCACGAGATTGAGTGCAACATAAAACAATGAACTTTTTAATTTTAGAATCCTTATCAATGGCAAAACAATCTAAATCTAAAATGGAAATGGTTAAAATACTCCAATTTAGCATGTTATATGAACTCATCTATGTCAGGCACTGAAAAAACAGTCAATGTTGGTGTGGCATGTGGCGGAGATTGTTCAAAGCATTGCTCTGATTTAAGAAACATTCACTGCATAGACTTACACCATCCTCAATATATCCTGTTAGAAGTAGTGGAAGAAAATATAAGGGGAAGGTATATGAGAATGGGAAAGAAGAGTACAAAAAAGTACATTATCCTTGTTTTCTGAGAGAAGTGTGATGAGGCTGAACAGATGTCTGCTAATGGCTCACAGGAGCCCACGTGCTCCACTGAGGCATTCGTTTCTCCTCTCCATGCCTCCTGTGCCCTCCTCAGCTCCCCTTACATGACCGACCACATCACACCACCTCACCTCACCTCACCATAGCAAGACAGCACAACACCACACCTGGGGAGCTGGGAATTTGTACAAGATCTAGTACATCAAAAGAAACCAGAAAATATTTATCTTCGAACAACCAGAAATTATTCATCATCGAACTACATTTAACCCCTCTACACATACATTTTGTCAAACAGCTCAGACAAAGAAACATTTCAAAAGAGAAGCTTTGCATGGTAGCCATTTCCAGAGAACAGATTTGTTGGCTGGTTAGTTTCAGAGTCTTCCTCATTTTGATAAGAGTGGAGGGGTAGATTCGGAAGCTGATTGCTGGAGTAAAACCCCTCCCCCACTCCGACTGCGGTGGTGCACCAAGCCTGGGAAGAGCTTCCTGTGCTACTCGCCTGCCCGGGCACGTGAGTGTGTGAGGGAGAGAGGGAGAGAGAGAGCGAGAGAGAACTAGAGAGAAACAGATGTGGTGCAGGGGAGATTAAGGGGCAGATGCGATCAGAGGATGGGGGATGATCTACCCGTCAGCTCTTGGCACTACACCATCACTACAAACCCATCACTCATGCCTCTCTTTTCCTCTCTCACACTCTGCCCTCAGCTGACTACCTCCATTCAGTCTCTCAGCATCGCGTGAGCTGCCACCCTGCCCCTCTCTGAGTGGCACGAACGAGTCCAGCTTAGAGAGGCGTGGTTCAAGGCAAAACCAACCCTCAGTGCTTGATCCTGTTTTTATCTTGTGAGTGTGCAGAGCACTTGGGGATGGTAGTGTGTAGAACTGCCTCAGATTAAATCACCACATAATCTTGTGAAATCAGATGTTGTAGTATTACTTTCAAAGGTGAAAATCCTAATACTGACCTCTTGGCTTCATATTCATGATCTTTACATTTAACACGTTGGAATAAATTGGACCCTATCTCTAGCAATGTGGCAAAGTAATAACAAGCGACTAGGATGAATAATCAGATTGAGGCAAATCCAGCTGTGGGCAAAATGAACTCAGATCTCAGAGATAAATAATAAAAGACTGAGGTGTTAATGTGCAGTGTTAGGGAGTAAGATTTGCATGGAACGCTGTCAAGTAATATTTGTATTTCTTTATGGTGATGCCAGTTCTACATAATTAGATTTTGTGAGAATGCAATCAGATAAACATATAATTTCCTGGCAACACATAGGCAAAGAAGAAAGATGCGACCCTCAACACTCATAGAAAAGGGTTGGACTACAAAAACATTTCTTTTACATGATATATTTTTCACCTTAAAGGAACACTTCACCGGTTTTTCATATTAAACTATGTTATTCCCTTAACTAAGATGAGTCAATGGCGGCGCATAGACATGCAGCGGCTTCTCATGCTCCCGTAACTAAGCCTTATTTTCTACAACTTCGCGGCCGTTCTTGGCACTAGACCTTCGATAAATCTGCGTGTGAAGTACAGCTCAGTCAAAATCATGGATATTAGGAAGAGTTTGACCACCACAATATCTCAGAATTTAAAATCAATACTTGGAAGACTGCAGCTTCTGAGAACCGCAGAGTGGCGTAGCAGAGTACGCAGAGCAGCGGTCAAGAGGAAACGATGTGCCCGACAACAAAAGAGAGGAAAGCGGGCGGGTGCGCGGGCCCAGTTAAAAGCAAACAGGCCACCGATTCCTACTCTGTTCCTGGCAAATGTCCGTTCTCTGGACAACAAGATGGACCTGTTACGTCTGAGACTGAGTGTTTCCACGGAGATGAAGCACTGCGCTGTTCTTTGTCTCACGGAAACCTGGCTAAACAACAACATGCCGGACTCAGCTTTCCAGATCGACGGCCTCCAGCTGTTCAGAGCGGACCGTGACCACAGGTCGGGGAAAACACGGGGAGGAGGACTGTGTGTTTACGTGAATGGAGGTTGGTGTACAAACTGTGTGCTGGTGAAAAGCTACTGTTCCGAGGCAATAGAACTGATGACGGTAAAATGCCGACCGCATTATCTGCCACGAGAGTTCACAGCAGTGTTCGTCACCATTGTTTACATCCCGCCGGGAGCTAACGCAAATGCTAACGTAGCGCTACAGGAGCTTCACGACACCATTAGCTCGCTGCAGACAAAGCACCCAGAGGCGTTTTACGTGGTTGCGGGGGATTTTAATCACGTAAAACTGACGGACACTCTGCCTAGTTTTTACCAGCATGTCACCATTCCTACTCGAGGAGATAACACGCTGGACTGTGTGTACACTAACATCCATGGTGCATACAGAGCTTTTCCTCGCCCACAACTCGGCCTCTCTGACCACGTCTCCCTCCTGCTGGCACCAACGTATCGCCCTCTGCTGAGAAGGACCAGGCCAACAAAGAAGACTGTCACTGTGTGGCCCACTGACGCAGCCTCTGTGCTCCAGGACTGTTTCCAATGCACAGACTGGCAGGTCTTCAGAGAAGCAGCTACAAATGAGGGAGAGGTGGATTTAGAAGAATACACCTCCTCTGTCCTCGGATACATCTCCAAGTGTACTGATGTCACCACCACCAAGACAATAACCTGCTACCCCAACCAGAAACCCTGGCTGAATGCTGAGGTGAGAGGACTGCTGAAAGCCAGGGATGCTTCATTCAGAGCAGGTGAGACATCCGCACTGAGTGTGGCAAGGAAAGAACTGGCGGCAGGCATAGCAAGAGCTAAGGCCACATACGCTCAGAAAATCCAGGGGCACTTCTCCACCAATGACCCCCGGAGCATGTGGAAGGGCATTAAGTGCATCACAGACTATAACACCAGAAAGGCACAATGCCCAGATGACCCTTCCCTGCCGGATACACTCAACAGGTTCTACGCCCGCTTCGAGGATCCTGACACCCCCGGCCCCATCAGACTCACTCCACCACCTGGTGACACGCCCCTCAGTGTGTCCGCAGCTGACGTGGGTAAGACCCTTAAAGGAATTAACCCTCGAAAAGCTGCTGGCCCTGATAATATCCCTGGGCGAGTACTGAGGGACTGTGCACACCAGCTGTCTGAGGTGCTGGCAGACATTTTTAATATGTCACTGTCACTGGCATCTGTCCCCTCCTGCCTAAAGACTGCCACTATTGTCCCTGTCCCAAAGTGTTCCACAGTGACAGGCCTCAATGACTACAGACCCATTGCTCTTACCCCAGTAGTCATGAAGTGCTTCGAGAGGCTGGTTATGGCCCAAATCAAAGACTCTATCGATGTCACTGTGGACGCCCACCAGTACGCTTACAGGAAAAACCGCTCCACTGATGACGCCATCTCATCAGTGGTCCACACAGCCCTCACCCACCTAGAGAGCAGGAACTCCTACGTCCGCCTGCTTTTCCTGGATTTCTCCTCTGCCTTCAACACCATCATCCCACAGACCCTGGTACAGAAACTCTCCACCCTTGGACTGAGCCCCACATTGGGGAACTGGGTGCTGGACTTCCTGACTGACAGACCTCAGACTGTCAAGATCCACAACACCATCTCCTCTTCCATCACCCTCAGCACAGGCGCGCCCCAAGGCTGTGTGCTGAGCCCCCTCCTATACACTCTGCTGACATATGACTGCTCGGCAAGACACCCCAGCTGCCATATAGTAAAGTTTGCGGATGACACAGCAGTAGTAGGACGCATCACTGACAATGATGAGTCTGAGTATAGAGAAGAGGTGGAACATCTGGTGCAGTGGTGCGGAGAGAACAATCTCTGCATCAATGCCAAGAAAACAAAGGAGATGGTGGTGGACTTCAGGAGGAACCAGCGCCCCCCTCCTCCCCTGTACATCGGAGGAGTAGCTGTGGAAATAGTCCCCTGCTTCAGATATCTGGGTGTGCACATCACTGAGGACCTCACATGGAGCACCAACACTTCCCAGCTTGTCAAGAAGGCCCACCAGCGTCTCTACTTCCTCAGGAAGTTGCGGCGGGCTGGACTTGGGAGCTCAGTCCTGAAGAGCTTCTACCATGGCGCAGTGGAGAGTGTCATCTGCACCTGCATCACTGTGTGGCACGGTAGCTGCACTGCTGCTGAGAGGAAAGCTCTGCAGAGAGTGGTGAAGGCTGCCCAGAGGACTGTGGGAAGCAGTTTCCCAACTACCACAGACCTCTACACAACACGTTGCAGGAGCAGAGCCCACAGCATCATGAAGGACTCCACACACCCCGCATATGGTCTCTTTCAACCCCTCCCCTCAGGCAGGAGGCTGAGGAGCATCCAGAGCAGGACCACCAGGCTCAGAAACAGCTTCTTCCCTGAAGCTGTCAGACTGTTAAATTCCAGCCATGCTCTGCAGTAAACCCGCCCCTGCACATGTCACTAGTGAAATTACAGTTCCACTTCCATATGAACTGGCTCTACTTGCACATGCACTTTGTATCTACTTTTTTTATTTTATCTATTTATTGATTGATATTGCACATGCCACTTTGGCACTTAATGTTTTTACTATTATTCTATGGCTTCATACTGGGTCCCTGAGTACTAATTTCGAACCACAAAACATGTAAATGTGAACTGGTACGACAATAAAATTCCTTGAATCCTTGAATCCTTGACATACATACCTCTCACGTTTCAATGCGTGCCCTCACTGGCTCATGTACATGATGCATCATCTAAGAATTTTCAGTTAAATGTCTGGATCTATTATTACAATTTAGACTTTCACTGTTCCAGTGTTTCCTTTGCAACCCTCTTCAGGTCATTGGTCAATTGGTCATCCTAATTCTGTGTTTATGGCAATTCAGCCCAGACCCGGGTCACACCCAGAAGAGATGCTTAATAATGGTCAAGACTGACTGCACTGTTTGCCGTCAATAAGATGAATTAACCCGGCCCAGTCGACCCGGGTTTCCAAGCCAAGTGGCAACTGGGTAAAGCCATACAAATCAAGCATCAACTCAGACTGAACAGTGGTTTGAAAGGAGAATGATCAGGAATCAATAGGCAGGCAGGTAAAAAAAGGCTGAATCTTTGAGGACATCAGGTGCCCCTGGTTTAGACAGTTACCACCTTTTGAGGTTGGTAGTGTGGTAGTCTACTATTTGGAGGGGTACTATATTTAGCTTTGATCCTTAAGGAAATGGCACTTAGCATCGCTGCATCAGACAGCTCCCTGCCAAGCTGAGAGGAGAAACAGCATGATGATCGCAGGGGGCACATAGCTCTGCTAAAGGGCAGGCACAAACACAAATGCATACGGTTGCACACTTGCACTCTAACACACTCCCTCACTCACTCACACACACGCACAAACACACAAACCTCTCATCAGAAAGACCACAAAAGAACAATACCAGAGAAAAACCCAAACAAATGTTGTTCAGACTCCCACCTGTGTCACCCTCAACTGTGATATGAGTGACAGCCAGATAAATGGCAGGCTGATTTGTGTTCTAGTCATAATGACTGATGGAGAAAGGGCATAAAACACCCAAATACTGAAGTGTCAAATGTATATGCATGGCTACATTGTCTGGTTAAGTGTTTTCCTTCTCATTATTGTTTAATATAAGGAAAAATATTGCAAAAAAGAACATAAGATATTAGATCAAATTACATCCATGCATGAATGCAACAGGCATTATGTAGATTTGGATGATGTCAGTCAATCCGCACATCACTACCACTAGCATCAATGGACACTGGCTCATATTGAATCTGCTTGTGAATCACAGTTCTGTATAAATGGTGTCCTTTATCTGTTCCATATGGTCAGTGAGTTCTGCATCACAAAATACTGTAAACAAAGAAAATAAACTCCTATATATTGTATTTTGTGCATGGCATATCACACACAAAGGCAGAACTGGAACACCTCTTTAAAAAGGGCAGTTGGCGGAGGTGGACTGTGTAGGCAGCAAAGAAAGGCATAAAGTAAACGAGGGAGGAGGTAGAGGTAGAGGAGGAGGAGAAAAATGAAGAGAAAGAGCCCAGCTTTGAGTCAAACCTCAATGGCAGCAAACAGAACATGATAGACGCAAACAAAGGAAAGTTCTCCGCGTTTCTGCAGTGTGCAACAATCTGGTGCAACCAGGCCAGGACAGAAGTGAATAGAATAGAATAGAATATATACTTTTTTGATCCCGTGAGGGAAATTCAGTTCTCTGCATTTAACCCAATTTAACCGAATTAGTGAACACACAGCACACAGTGAACACACAGTGAGGTGAATCACACAACCCAGAGCAGTGAGCTGCCTGCCCAACCAGCGGCGCTCGGGGAGCAGTGAGGGGTTAGGTGCCTTGCTCAAGGGCACTTCAGCCGTGGTGGACTCCGGTTACATGCCCGAAGCCCTAACCAGTACACCACGGCTGAATCTGGTGCAATGGTGTCAGGAAAACAACTTGTCACTAAATGTGGCAAAGACAAAAGAGCTGGTGGTGGAGTTTAGGAAGAGGAAGAGAGCTGAATTGGCTCCCTTGATGATCCAGGGGAATGCTGTGGAAATGGTGAGCAGTTTCCCTCACCTGGGACCTACTGTACACACTACACGCATCTGAGGAAGTTTGGTGGGCCCAAAAGTTCTCTCTGCCTTCTACTGGGCCACATTTGAAAGTGTCCTCACAGGGGCCATCACCTCCTGGTATGGCAACTGCACTGCAAACAGCCACAGAGCAATACAAAGTAGTACAGTAGTTAACTTACAGGGACAGTTACATTCATATCAGTTTGCCTATATAGACAGCCGTGGCACTGATGATGCAATTCTTACTATAACACTCAATCCTACAACACCTTGAAAATCCCAAGGCCTACGCCAGATTATTGTTTGTTGACTTTAGCTCTGCATTTAACACCGTGCAGCCACACATCCTTCTCAGTAAAATCAGAAAATCTGCGTCTGTGATCTTAGACCTAATTGCAGACCTGTATCAGGAGAGGTTCAAGAAGGCGGTTTGTCAAGGACCACAGCCACCCTAACTGCAACCTTCTCCAGCTGCTTCCATCTGGCAAGCGCTACTGCAGTCTGAGAGCAAAGACCAGCAGACTTAGAGACTCTTTTTTTCACCAAGCTATTAGCTGCTAGGCTTCTTAACAGTAGATAGACCCTTATTTATTAAGAACATTTAATGCACTATACTTTTATTACTATGTTTTTAAATGGATTGTTGCTGCTGCTGGACTCTCTCTCTCTCTGTGTGTGTGTGTGTGTGTGTGTGTGTGTGTGTGTGTTTTAACATATGGACATACTGTATGCACTTTAGGCTGCTGCTGGTCAGAAGAGGGGAGACCTAAGATTTTTGCTATTGCATTGTATGTGAATATGATATGAGATGCAACTTCAATAAACTGAACTGAACTGAACACATGAAGACAAACGTTCTGGCAAGTTGATGAAGTGGTGTGATACGATGTGTAGTGGGAAGAAGTAGATCTACAAATGAGTCACTTTAAGAGCTCAAAATGAGTAGCCTAAATTGTGCCAGAAAATGAACATAACGCAGAAATGGCAACACTGGTATAAGTCAGAATAATGGACTCCATCGTGCATTACTCCTCAAACGTGCATTAACTTCTGATATCCGAACACTATGCCAGTTATCCATTATCCCTTATTTGTCATATCCTGAACAACTCTCATCCTGTCCAGCCAACCTAATTTCAATGAATAGACTGCATTAGGCTGAAGTCTGTTTTCAACAGACCAAAAAAGTCTATTATGCTCACTTAGAAACAAACCTACTAACTATGAAGCATCCTTAAGGATAGTGATTACACTTGACAAATTAAGTAAAGTCTATTAAAGTCCATTAAAGTCCATTACAGACTTGGTGGCGGTAATTCTGTGAGTGCTGAAGAGACTGTGACATTTGCAGAACACACCGTGACTAAGAGAGCACCTCCTCTGCAATCTCCAAAAAGCCTGTTTTATGTAACTGTGCTGGTACTGCAGCATTAGAGAGAGAAAGGGGAAATATATGCCCTCAATAACAGTGGTGAAAACCCTCTGAGGGCTCCTCAGTTTGAGTGGGTAGCATGACCTGGGGCAAATCTGCACTGAGCTATCTATTAAAAACAAAATACCTGTCAGACGCCTGGCTTCAATCATCATGACAAAATATACAGAATTGATTCAGTCTTGCAAGTAGCTCCGTGCTTCCATGATATACTGACCGACTGCACTAAACAGGCAGACAAAGTACATAGTTACTTTGCACATATTCATATAATAGCAGCAACACACTGCCCAGACCACAAAAAGAAGAACCAAAACCTCACAGCCACTAAATAAATCTATTTATTTGTTCTTCAATGGCAAAGGAGCCTGACTGCTTTCTTTCCATAGAAAAACATCCTGATTACTTATTTATTGTCACCATATTAAAAGGGACGCTTCACCGATTAGCATTAAGCTTTGTATCTTTAGAAAACGAGTCATGTTTTTGAATGGCCGTGCATCATTCCCCCAGTTTGCCATGAGACGGGAGACATACGGTTTTCAATATTGGACTTCCTGCTTTCAATGATGCAAAAATCATCATTTTACATCATTGAAAGCAGGAAGTCCTATATCTTTGTCGAGTAGGTGAAACTACAAACGCTTTCCTCCTTTTTCCAAGAGGGGGCGCTAGCGGTGCGACTTCACTTGCAGAAACTAAAATATATAGTCGCCATCTTTGTTGGAAGCTATAGGCTCCCGGTCTGTGGAGAAAGCTGATAAGTAACTACGATTTAATATTAAATACTAATTCATTGAATGCTGATATTGAAACTAATATGGCAAATGAGGATTCTGAAGATCTGGTATGTGAATTTGATGCATGAGATTACCTGTACGAGCTGTAATACAGCACAGAACATCAAGGCAGCAAGCCTGGACCTCGATTAGGATCACTGGCTGACTGACTGATTAGGAGGCTTTGCCCGGGCTGGCTCAAACTAGAGTGGACTAGCTCTCACAAGGTCAGTTATCCTTATGTTATTCACAAGTTATTGCACAAATAGTATTAGCGATACTAATACTTGTGAAAGGTTGGGTAATGTAGCATATGCTGTCAATTTGCGGGACATTTGACATGGAAATATTCAAAATTAACTTTTTGTTTTTTTCGCGATTTTTTCACCAATTCCTTTTGAAGACCAGCAACATTGATATATGGCCACAAGATTGAGTGCAACTTAAAACAATGATCGTTTTAATTTTAATTATTAATTAATCGTATTAATCGTTATTAATGCCAAAATGTTACATTAATGAGTCCTTCTGTGTACTTGTCTACTTCCTGGTGGGTGTTTGGTAAGGCAGTGAAAGGCAGGGAATTCTGGGAGTTGTTGGCTTTTATCCAGATGACCCAAAAGTACATTTTCAACTTTTTTCTCCCATCTCAGGGGAAAATGAGGGAATGATGCACGACCATTCAAAAATATGACTGGGTTTCTAGCAATAAAAAGCTTAATGCAAATGGGTGAAATGCTCCTTTAAATATAATGGTTCTCCTCAATCTGGTGATTTTCCTTCAGGAAAAGGCTGTATCTGGATTAATTTGCACAGCTCACTACTTTTTAGGTTTTTCTTCTACCATGGACCACATTTTCATGAATCCATTGCGGAAAAGAAATATCCTGCTTTCCGTGTTTATGTACAACACTCTCCACATTTATTGCCATGGCACCTCAAGCAAAGATGAGTAAAGAGGCATTTTATCTTAGTTTTACAATGAAAATTATTCAGATTTTTTTCCAGAATAAAAAAAAATCCTTGAAAATGCGAATTTTTAACATTGTTTGGGTGATTGCTTTTAAAGCAACACCATCACACTTTTTGTACCTTAAAATAATGTTTCCAAAATCATTTCAGTGGTTCATTAACTCGTAACAGGGTGAACAGCACTTCTGCATTCACTTCGCGGCCGTCATATCGGCTATCCACACTATGTACAGTAAGTTCACAAGATCGGGTAGCGAATATGTAGTTAGGTCGAATGAGACATTAGAAACTACAAAAATAACTTGCTTCAATGTCGCAATACATCATACTTTCATAAAATCATGGAAAATACTAGCCTTATCTGTGGAAATCATCATTTGCTGGATAAACAAATAGCGTGCGTGTGACAGAGGAAAAGTGCTTTAGTGTTGCTTAGTGATCGACCGATATATCAGCTGGCCAATATTCAGCCAATATGCAGCTGCTGCATTCGCCGATAGTTTTTTTCCCAGCATTAACGGACAGGCGTTCACAGGCAGTTCTGTGTTGCTGGGGATGCTGCAGTTCGCGTGCAGACCATGCACTCCTCCTACCCACCTAGCACAGTGCTGGAAGCCTGCTCTTCAAGTTTTAAACATTCAAACCATCTTTTCACTGTTTGACTTAGCTGAAATATTGCCATGCGCTTTGAAAGTGGAAACACGTTGCTCTATAATGTGCTTGCAACTATAGCTAAGCGAATTTGTGAGTCCAAATGGAAAGCGTGAATGCTGAACGCCTCGCCTATGAAACTGCTTGCCATTGTAGAATGTTGAAGAACATTCTTATGCCATTGCATGGAAATAATATGAATGACTGTTAGTCATGACTGTTAGTCATGTGTTAACTGAAATGTGGTGAATATCAATACATTAATTTGTTGCTGTGTGTGGTTCAGGCCAGCATTTTAAATGGTGTCTGCATAGGTCAGACAGGAGTTCAGATTCCTCCTTGAGTATGAAAGGTCCTACTGAAAGACCTCTGAGGTAGGCTTAGAGCAGGTCTCCAACGCGGTCATCCATACATTTGCTAGATGTCTGCATGATTACTGAGCAGCACAGTTTATTTCTCTGGTTTCTTGATTTGAGGCTGAAAGTCAGTCTACTAAATCGTTAGCATAGATAAATTGATGTTATTAGAAGCAGCTGCCATTAAAGCATTCCTTCTCAGTACTGAATAAAAAATCAGTTTGAATGGCCAAAAAAGAACAAATCATGGGGGGTATACCACTCATTATCTTGGTGTTAGGATAGCCTACTGCACATGCCATTGACAGTGTAGTGAGTGGAAACTTCAGCAACATTTGTTATCATCATTGTGTCATTTACATGATGCAAATTGAGGGAGCAAAAGTAGTATCAGGTCCAAATCTCGGCTCAAGAAAATCAGCAGCCTGTATCGGTCTTTGGCTAAGGCTACAAACCGTATCGCCACTACAAAATCCATATTGGTCGATCCTTACTTAACTCTGTCAATGTTGTGCTCATTTGTGCTATCCGGGTAGATAGCCATGCTACTGTCACCCCACTGCTTTGTTAACAATGTTTCGATGTTAGCAAACTAGCACACATTTTTAAAAAAAATACTTGTCAGTGTTCGCTGACTGCATAGGTACCCAAAACTAAACTCAATATCAAAAAAGCCCACTGTTTACATTTTTCCTACTGGTCAGGGATCAAATCGGTAACCCTACGGTAACAAGTTTTAAGCCCTAACCAGTAGGCCATGGCTGCATGGCAGCATTTAAAATAAAAAATCTTGGCCTCTGCCAAGACAGTAAAAGTGAGTCATGATTAAATAATCTAGCAGGTTAGAGAGATATTCCGCCATTTTTGGAAATAAGCTAATTTTCCACCTCCCCTCGAGCAAAACAATTGATATTTACCCTTTTCCCGTTCATCCAGCTATTCTGTGAGTCTGGTGATACAACTTTTAGCTTCAGCCTAGTATAGATCATTGAATCGGATTAGACCATTAGCATCTCGCCTGCTAGCATCATGCTTAAAAGTGACTAAGATTTCCGTTCATTTTCCCTTTTAAAACGCGTCTCTTCTCAAGTTAGAAAGTGCAATAAGACCAACTGAAAATTAAACCTGGCGTTTTTCTAGGCTGATTTGAACTACACTCTCATCTGGCGTAATAATCAAGGGAAGTTGCAAACGTACCATGGGCGCAGTGATATCATGCACTATTACTGCTTGTTGCCTATGGGGACTATTTTCAGATATCACTGCGCCCATGTCTGGACGGAGAGATTGCTCATGGAAATGGGCCTGGTCTGCCTGAGATCTGCGTCTGCCGTAACCACCGAGCTGCGGCTGACCTGTGAGCTGCCATGCAAGGTGCCTGGAGTCTGGATTGAGTGCTAACTGATGGCAACGCCAAGACTGAAACAACAAACTGTCACTGTCTATAACCACCAAGCTGCTGATCAGCAAGATCGCCCATCACGACTGTTCTGTTCTTCTAGTGCTCTCCAGAATTCCTGTGAATTCTCCGGGTTGGTCAGTTAGAAAGAACAATAGACAGTCTGACGATAATCTGTTTCCATTGTGACATACAGTACATTCAACATATAAAGCTGAAAGATTATTTTTATACCTCTTATTATTTTTTACTCATCTTTATCAGGGGTGCTAATAAAAGTGGATGGCACTGTATAATGTTTTTCCACATTTAGCAGCTTGGTTTCCAAAACTGGATGTTTGCACAATGGAGGCAGGGATGGTTGGGTTGAGGTGTCCCCTGAGGTGTCCCAGTTGTGAGTTGTGGGTTTGATTTCATGATCTGTGTAATATAGTCGGGTGGTGTCAGGGTCAGACATGGAAACAGGAGTCGCCTGAGCTGCTCAATGTAGAAGAGAAAATCTCTTTTAATATTTCACTGGCACTAATGGTCCATTCCTATCCTTTGATTTTCCTCGTCGCAAGAGGCAAAAATCTTAAATAATTGAAATATTTTTAACTCATCAAAATCTTTTTTTTTTTTGGTTCAGAACCAAGTAAACTATCAAGTGTATAAAAGTATTTGACTAGTAAGAACATGTTGAAGTACTTATTTGCATAATATTTTGTAAACATTCATAAAAGTTTACAGAGTGAGCCTTCATGGAAAACATCCCATCATTCTCCTGTTTTAATGGACTGGTCCTGATTAATACAACTAAGCCTTTTCTGTACAGCGCAGCAAGAAGGAAATCCAGAAGGGAGTGCCAATGCAGGGTGACTGTCAGCAAGGGTGGTTCATTTAGAGGTTGCATGAGAAAGAGATAATGTTCAGTTCTACGGTCTATGCACTATAGCAATAATGAATTAATTGTACCCTAGTTCTACCGCACTCACAAACCTTTTTAGGAGAAACTAGTAATGCCCACAGCTGCAACCACTGACAATTATAACACCAATGATAAAAACACCTAGTGAAACTTAAGTGAAATGTGCTGTATTGTTATTTTGAGAGCAAACTGTCAAGAGTAGCTGATGGTGAGATCACAGCATGGAGTCCCTGCCGATGCAATGTCTTTAGGGTCCTCATTCACTCATTGTGTGTTGCCTTTTTTCCCCTATCCATGTCATCATATAATTTAAAAACGGTCTATCATCATTATAATTCAATCATTTTCTATCATGGCTTCTGCAATGATGTGTATGATCCCATCCAACATAAAGGCATTCTGAACTCTGACATTTTTAATCTGATCATTTAAATAAAGGCTGGACAAGCAGATGTTCAAAGATCTTATGACAAAATTCTTTAAGCTTGACAAATGTCCATCATAACTACATGTATATGTCCATGTCCAAATGTTCATATAGTTCTGAAATCTATTTATCTGCCTGGTAACATTGTTCACCTATCTACCAGGTAGACAGGTGAAAAAAGTTACCAGGCAGAAAATAGGATTTCATAGCTGTAATAGTTGAGGTGGCTTAGCATTTTGTGTGGTAATTAACCAATAATTGACCCATTACAATTTACTGGGTAAATAACAATTGGGGGACTGTAAAAAGAAGGGTTACCAATTATTTTGAATGTACAGAAAAAGTGTTACATCATGCTATTGGAACATGACTTGATGTTTATCATGATATTAGATTTTGGTGATGTTGGACAGTCCTTGGTCCTCATGTACTGTACAAAGTTTGCTTATGTTCAAAACAATTGCGTACACCATCTTTGATGCTCACGGAGCACTTTGATTCTGCTAGGCTATGCAATACAGCATCTACAACTATGTAGCCTTACTAGAGGATATTAAGAAATATAGCTGCAAGCAACAATGAGGGGGCCTAGCAGTTAGGCCGGAGTAACCACAGCAACTCAATGCTGTTAGCTGCACAGTCATGTTGGAACAGGAAGGGACCATCCCCAAACTGTTCCCACAAAGTTGGGAGCATGGAATTGTCCAAAATCTCTTGGTTAATGCTTAAGTATTCAGAGTTCCTTTCACTGGAACTAAGGGGCCAAGCCCAGCTGAGGGATGGTCCCTTCCTGTTCCAACATGACTGTGCACCAGTGCACAAAGCTAAGTCCATAAAGACATGGATGACAGAGTTTGGTGTGGATGAACTTGACTGGCCTGCACAATGTCCTTACCTCAACCCAATAGAACACCTTTGGGGTGAATTAGAGCGGAAACTGAGAGCCAATCTCCTCGCCCAACATCAGTGTGTGACCTCACAAATGCGCTTCTGGAAGAATGGTCAACAATTCCCTTAAACACACTCCTAAACCTTGTAGAAGCCTTCCCAGAAGAATTGAAGCTGTTATAGCTGCAAAGGGTGGACCGACGTCATAATGAACCCTACGGATTAGGAACGGGATGTCACTTAAGTTAATATAGCAGATTTGGAATTCTACCAGGCATAACTAGGTGAATCTAGCTTTAAAGGAATAGTTCGGTATTTTACACTTTAAGCCCGTTTTCTGTATTGCCTAGCATGAAAACGAGTGTTAGACACCGAAATTTCGACGATTGAGCCTGTTTGTGGAATTTGGCAGGTTTTGAATGGACCTCTGTATGGCTTTAACATTGCTCGCTTTGTGCATGGTCTATTCTGTCCTTAAAACACCCCTAAACGTTTTTTAAAATGTGCAGCTCACCGAGTGGTTACTAGTCTTCAACGATCCTCTATAGCAAGTTTCGCAGTGAAATTCAAATTCTGTTGTGTTATATTAGGCACATACGGTTGTGAGGTATCTGAAAAAGTACTTCCAGGATTTCGAAAATCCCTGATAACAGATGACAGAAGCTGTATTTCGCTGCTAAACTTGCCATAGAAGATCGTTGAAGACCAGTAACCACTCGGTGAGCTGCACATTTTTTAAAACAAACGTTTAGGGGTGTTTGAAGGACAGAATAGACCATGCACAAAGCGAGCAATGTTAAAGCCATACGAGCTCCATTCTACAGCTGTCAAATTCCACAAACAGGCTCAATCGCCGAGATTTCGGTGTCAAACACTCGTTTTCATGCTAGGCAATACAGAAAACGGGCTTTAAGCGTAAAAAACCCCAAAATATTCCTTTAAGACAAAACCTGATACGAATAAGGTGATGGAAAACATCTGCTAATGACTGCAAACAACCAGCCTCTGCATCACATGGAGGAATTCCAAGCATGTCTGTACTTGGAGGATATAAACAATTGAAGTCTAGCAGCTGTGATGTCCCCTCTGGGAGAGGCACAAAGGGCACACAAGAAACAAAATAGGACCAAAGGTGAGGAATGTCCGGAATGAGTCACCACTCATGTCATGGCACATCCCTACAACTTCTCACATTCTCTGCACAGAGAACTTTTGCAGTCGTCCTTTGAGTCTTATTATCTCCTCCTCTATCTCTCTATTTTTGGAGAGAGATAAGTAGCAATTGGGAGAGAGTGACTGGGTGGGATCAGGAAATGACCCGGGTCCCCACAGGTACATGGACCAAAATGTGGGCGCTGTAGCCAGTTGCGCAAGAGCACTCCCAAGCATTGATTCTTATAAATAAAAGCTACAGCATGGTAGTTAGAAGCTTATCCTCTGTTGTTATAAATATCAGCTAACTCTTAAAGGAATAGTTTGGAATTTTGGACATAGGACCTCATTTCCAACTTCACCGAGGTGATATAGGTCGGTGGAGACCGTTTTTATCGTGTTTAACCCCTTCCTTCAGTTGCAGCATTCCCCTTTGCTAACGCTGGTTCTGAGCTAACACATTTCAACGGTAACATCAGTCTGACATCAACAACAGTCTTATCACTCCACAGCACACCCGAGACAAGTCAATTAAAAGGTCAGACTATCCATATCGAGTTTCTCAATATCAATCCGCCACTGCCATACAGGGAACAAAGTAGGCTAATGCAATGCGATGCAAGGTTAGTTTTATTTCTAACATTGTTCCATCAACACAGGCATGTGCATCGATAGTCTGACGTTATAATTTATTTGTTTCGGGTGTTCTGTGGAGTGTTTTCAGTGGCAGGCTGGATGTTACCGTTGACTTGCGTTATCTCGGCACCAGGTTAGCACGAGATGAACGCTGCAACTCAAGGAAGGGCAGAAATTCACTGAAAATGGTCTTCACCGACCTAGATCACCCCGACTAAGTTGGAAATGAGGTCCTATGTCCAAAATTCCGAACTATTCCTTTAATGTATAATACTTCCTAATGCATAAACTTTTTTGTTTATGCATTTTATGTTCAATTACTACCTGTGGAATTATGTAAATTACAGATTGCAGACTATACTATGCAGAATTTATTATGCGGAGATTAAGGCTGTGTCCGAAATCGAAAAAAAAAGCTGCCTCTAACAGGACAGTAGCTACGTTTACATGCACCATTTCAAATCCGATTCAGGCCCAATCGGGTTGAAAATACGCTGATCGGATCATTCTCGGCTACTCTTCCCTGTTGCGTAATCTTTCTCCTATCAAATAAGCCACCACGGTGTAGGCAGAGAGGGTTAAAAGCGGATAGTAATGAAAGATCTTTGGTGAAGGTGTAAACATAAGCACTGGGCGTGAGGTTGAACCATATGTTTCTTTTAGGTCTATGGTTTAAACAGTGACGGATAACATGGCATCGGAAGAATATTAGTTTCGTGACACTTTCAAAACAACAACAAAATCTGACAGCATCTTTGAAGTTTAGGAATTATAGGCTGCAGGCAGCAGTTGGATACGCTAACTGGCAGCTGCGTAGGAAAGCAATGACCGAAATGCAGTGATAAAGTCTCGTTTTCTGAAAGCAAGGTAGGCTATGTTTCGGAGGCTAAACGGCTATTGAAGCTACAACTACAGTGGAGATAGAGATATTTTGCGATGTCTGAAAGAACAGTGTGGAGCTGGTATATGAACCAGTGTATTGATTGAATGCATTTCCGTACACGTTTGAATTTGTGTTGCTGGGACTTGTTAAACAACATCTGAGGCGCAAAACAACTAGCGATAGTTGCAACAGTCAGACGTTTTGGTGGTTTGCTACCCCGTCAGATTACAGGATAATCAGCTATATTTTTGCCATTGGAATTAGCCTAGGCTACTTCTGTATGACCGTGCATGAAGTTAGCGCTTGGTTGCCGACTTGCTGTGCAGTGTGAAAGCGGCCAGTGAGTGTGTTAGGAGGACGCAATTTTAGTTTATATTTTCGTCGTTTTAGTCATTCTAATTATAAGGAAAAGAAACGAAACTATTCTGATGTTGCTTTTGAACAGAAGAAAGCAGAGGCAGAGGGTTGTAAGTAGGGAATATCTCACGCCTCAAACGCCAGGCTGCTCTCACGTCCATCTCGGCGAGCAAAACTGCAAGCAGGCTACTATGCGCGTGAAGCTACTGTTATGTGAACTCGCGCATCCAAAATACTCCTCGCCATGGAAACTTTGCGATCGGATCCGCCGATCCGATTGACTGATCCGATTGGTCATTCCGATGGTTGCATGTAAACGTAGCTAGTGAGGCATCGAGGCATGTCCGAATCAAATATTTCTATGAAATGCTGCCTTCTAAGATACATTTGTTTGACAGAATTTTGAAGGCAGTGTATATACAGTGGGCAGCACATGTATACATAGATTTCTCGAAAACATGCGCGCGCGCACACAAGGGGCAGAAAGCACCATGAACAACATTAAAGAGTCACTTCACCCCATAACTCCACCCACTTCACATTTCTGAAAACGGCTTTGAAAATGGGCGAGACGTTCTGAAATTTGGAGAGACAGTGCAGCACTGCTGCAACCAATCAACCATGGTGATTTCGTGTCAATCTGGGAATGAATGCTGCAGACATGGTTTATCACAGGTAGGCTAATCAGGGCAGCAGGTGTTGGGGCGTTTCAGTCCTAATTTGTAACGACCCGGTGACGTAGTGTCGGACTAGAAGTGCAGGACAACGTCAGCATTCCAATAGTATTTTGGACCAACATGCCATGGCATGTTTTCAAACGGTAGTATGCGCGAGAGAGCAATATCTCCAATGCAAAGTCAGACGAAATGTTACTTTTGTCGAGAAACACGATTTTTGTCAATATTAACCCTGGTAATAGTACAGTTCACCACTTATGAGTATTTTCAATCAATCAACAGCTCAAAAAACCTATTTTAGGGTGCAGTGACCCTTTAAGCAGCTGCTCTCCGTGAAAAGATTCAAATGAATTTTAGTGCCGAAAACAGCACTATTCGAAATGACGATGGTTAGAGAATGTTCAGGAATGTAAAGTAATGCATATATTTGCCAGAAACCACCAAAACCGCCAAAAAGACGATGTTTTATAAATAATGAAAACGAACGACAAACTCTGAAATAAGCTCATAAATGAGATGTTATCATCATTTAGACAACAGTGGCATACAAAAAAATGCCGATTATAGCTTACAGCAGCTGGTTATTAGGTTAACTTTATAACGTTAAGACAGGCCCATTCGGCGTCTTCTGCCCCATGGGTGCGCGCGCATCTAGTTTTGTTAGTAAACAGGAAATCTGTCTATTTGATACCATGCTAAAACAGGAATATAAGATCATCTTGTCAATTGATCTTAATGCCTTAATTACAAAAAATAGTAAAATCGAACTGCCAAGGACACCAATTTTCTTTGTGATTGAAGAATGTATCGTAAATAAATAATAAATAAATATTAAGAATAAATATCTTAAATGCCACATCATCACATACCCTTCACCATAGCTAGAGATTGGCATGGTGCTTTTTCCAGTAGGCCTATTAGCCTGTTTTATTTGCATTGAGCTCAAATTCAGTATTGCTATCTTGCTAGCCTGTCCAAAACAAAGTTCGTAGCTGGTACATTGATGCCTTCTATGGCAAGTGACTCAATAGAGAGCTAAGGCATTTAAGGTTGTGTACTTTTTCAATAGCAAATCACACAGCATATTCCGATGTGAAAATGTGTACCTGGTATAGGTTTGGGAGATGTCCCCATAACTATCGGACGATGATATATTCTGTACAGAAATACCTTTAGAATTTCCTACATACAATTAGGCTACATAGCCTATATTACACAGCATATTATGGCCTGATGAAAGTGGACAGCTAAGAGACCTAAGCCTACCAAAAGGTGTGCAAAATCTGCTCCAGATGGACAGACAACCAGCATTTTACCTTGTTTTGTGATGTTAACACAGAAGGTATGCAACTTAGGTCAGTCCAAAAAAAAACGGTGAAGTGTTCCTTTAATTCAGCTGTCTGCTTGAAGCCTCAAAATATTGCACACAAAATAGCATAGTTTGCTAGTTTATCACAGTCTACTAGTTGGACTGTTCAGTTTCCCCATATGTGTTTAAGTTTCAAGGTAGGCTAATACTTTTTCTCATTGGGACAGGCCCTGGAGTTGGAAACTTGGAAACAAAATTGGTATTGAGATGATCAGTGAATGCAAGAGTTTTAATAAAATGTGCATGTCGAGGGGCGGGTGTCCATAGAGCGCACATGAGAGAAAGAGAGAAAGAGAGAGAGAGAGAGAAAGCGGGCCAGAGAGGTGTTTACTACTATAATGTTTGGTAAAGTTGCACCCATAGTCTACAATAGCCCCTTTCAGACCGTCGGGCCAAAGCCGAGCTAGCCAGGCCGTGCCAAGGCTAATTGCTTTCACACCTCTTGGCGGGTGCTAACTGCGGGCCAAATCGGGGCTACTAGCCCCTGATTTCTGGCCCAACAAAATCGTTGGGCCAGTCGGGACTACAGTCGGGCCAGAGGCGGCGTCAAGGTGAAGGCGGAGTCAACCTGTTGCTGTGTGTGGAGTCCACAAACATTGCACATGGAATTTAGACATAACGTTACATCCACATAGATATTTGCCTGTCAGTAGGCTTACTCCGTCCAGAGATCACCATGTAGCACAGTAAAAAGTGAACTAATATAACTAACTAACATAGCGTCCCACTAATTTAGGCTATTCCTGCCAGTGTGTTTTCTGCTATTGATACGACCAAAGATCCTTAAATAGTAGCCTAGATTAGCCCAGCTTGACGTTACATTATAAACTTTGTTTTTCATGCTAGCGCGAACTTCTCCTTTTAGTACACCAGAAGAATACATAAACGCCTGGACATGGTAGTGATTTTCACCGCTTAAAATTCATTTATTTTCATTTTGAAAGAAACATGGTGAGGCAATAGAAAATGCCAGAGCCTCTGGAAAATGCCATTGCAGGTTGTTTGTTTAGAATAGGAAATCGCGTTGCCGGGACAACCTGACATTTTCACTCACGCACTCCAGCCCCTTTCGTTCGGAAATTCTAAAATAACTCTGTTTGTTAATGCTTCAAAATAACATTTAATAAATGAACCTTACATTTTCCAGTAGCCATAGAGTTGTGGATTTTAACAAAGTCCCTTTCTTGGCAGGAGCGTCTACTACTGGCTTCAAAATATTTTCTTTAGCCTACTCTGCTTGGTGCTAGGCTGTGAACTCGTGGCATCGTCGTGAAACTAAAATTCCACTGGAGCTCCATGCGGATTTTACTGTCTATGGATTGTACACACAGCCTTACAAATGTTTACTGCTCTTCGAGTCAGGTAAAATGTAATTTATGTTACATAACTCATTTAGATACACGTCTGTGCCATGCGTTTCTTTAGGAATCCACCGTCTTGCTTTGTATAGAAATGAATATTAGCCTTAGTGACATACAAACGGACAATAAATGGTGACTGACTTCTAACACAGCATAGGAAAGCCTACGCGACTTTCTGCTTATCCTGCTTGAAAAGGTGTGGTAATGGTGACGTTTTCACAAGCGAGGGCGTGTCGAGGTGTAATGCGGAGAGGCTAATGGCCTGACAGTCTGAACGCAAAGGTGAGGCTTGTGGACCCGGGCTATTAGCCCGAAGTTAGCCTGGCCCAAGCTGGCCCGATGGTCTGAAGCCGGCTAATGAAAACTTGTGAAAGAAAGGTATGCTTTCACCCGAGCAGTGTCAGATGCACCAGTGCGATCTAGAATTTATTTCAGGCGCACTCTTAAAAATTGGTTGCACTCTGGAGCCCTGGGTGTCAACACTTTCAACCATATGTTCCAAAGCCACTTTTACCCCTTTGTAGCTCAGCAGCTCAATACAAGTGGAGTCGTTCATGATTGATCCAGAATTGCGCAGAGTACGCAGAATGCATACAGGTTGGCAGATCTGCAATAGACTTGCCAAGAGGTAATAACATAGACATTGCTTAATTTGCAACTTCGCTTATCCCTAACAGTGCAACTGCCAAGGAGATTATCAGGTGCATCAGTGTTTTCATGGCAAAACATACGAGGCTAAAGGCTTCTAGCTGTTGGCCATTTGCTACCAATCACTCCCGTACTTCAGACAGGTGGTGAATCCAGAGCTTTGCCGGAAAATCAAATGGTGGTTCAGGCTCTCAGAGAGACGGGTAGCACATCTATCTCAACTGGTCTTACAAGACTACTAAAAAATATATAATTCTTTTTTTTTTTTTTTTTTTTTTTTTAAGACAACACACAATTTTAGTTGTTCATGAAAAGGACTTGTTGCTCTGCACAGTTTATAGAAATACCTGTATTCTATGCTGCATGGAAGAGTTGGGTCCTTGAGATCTGCTTGAGGCTCCATTTTGTGCCACTCCCTCCTCACTGCTGAAGCACTTATGTTGCTGATTGCGCAATACCTCCCCATAATCCACTGCATCAAAGTTGGTCCTCCATAGCATCACCTGTGAAACAAAAATCCATTGTAATTCCATCCTTCACACAACAATCTATAATACATACACACTGCAGGTACTCCTTCAGGCCGTTAAGATGGAACACAGATTATGGAAGGGCATTTGGCGGACGCAGACCAAGGACAGAGATGCTTTTTATCTCGCAAAAGTGAAACAAAATTCAGCAGCTGTTTTTCTTTGACCCATACCACACCTTTACCACAATGAAAATCAGACCAGTATCGTTTGCATTTTGGAAACCAACAAACCACACAAAAGGGTGGACCTTCAGGGCCTGCTAGGCATTCTCTGCAGGTCTAACTATTTTCAAACTGATGAAAATTATGTTTCTCATTTAAAAATGATGTTTCTCATTTATTAGAATAGAATAGAATAGAATATATACTTTTTTGATCCCGTGAGGGAAATTCAGTTCTCTGCATTTAACCCAATTTAACCGAATTAGTGAACACACAGCACACAGTGAACACACAGTGAGGTGAATCACACAACCCAGAGCAGTGAGCTGCCTGCCCAACCAGCGGCGCTCGGGGAGCAGTGAGGGGTTAGGTGCTTTGCTCAAGGGCACTTCAGCCGTGGTGGACTGGTCGGGGATCGAACCGGCAACCCTCCGGTCACAAGCCCGATGCGCTAACCAGTACACCACGGCTGCCCCAATTATTTATTATTTGTACGAAAAAAGGATTCATCCACCCCTGTGTTATACGCATCCTGCTTATGAACTCTATGCTGCAATGAAGCATGAACTTTATTTGTTTTAGAGCTCTGAAACTGATAGGTACTTTGAATTAGAGAAACCGGCAGTTATATTTGTTCTTACCGCTTTCACACCTTTAATGGCACGGGAAAAAAAAAAAAAAAGTGGTGTACTTCTAACTTAGCCACAAAAGGTTGATACCACATGCACAGAAATCATGACCTAGAATAGAACAACTTTTTAATATAACAAACAAATGGTTTGGTTTGTTCTGACAAGCCGAGTGTTGGGTGAAGTACAGTGGCTGGGATGAGTGGTGGGGCTCTTGTCATCGAAAATACTGGCTTTGCTGTCCATACAAAAAAAGATCGGTTAAGGCCTCCTAAAACGCTGGGGTCATGTGGATTCAAGGCCTAACCAATAAAAAAACTTTACCGGTTTCAAAAAAGTGTCGTGTGGACGGGGCTTGAGTGATTTTAGTTTGAAAACACCATAGTTCATTAACGTTTCCATCCGTCGGCAGATTACCTGCCCAATCAACGACGAGAGCAGATGATGCTATAGTTTCAAAATCAATAGTGGTAAAGTGGTAATCAATTGTAGCAACACTTACAAACATCAAAAATAGCAGTTGGAAATGTGTACATTTATTTACAGCAGAGGTAGGCCCACATACATTGTTTCCTGACTGCTAATGCTGTTTATTGTCAGTTTGTAAAGTCTAGGCAAAGTAGGAAGTAACGTTAGGAATCTCCAACCGATCACAATCACACTGATTAAAGTTAAGGTTATGTCTACACCTGTCACCATGCTATTGTTGGAAAGGTTTCACAATTGTCCAGATGTCTAGACTCTATTCACTTTGGGCGGAATTCTCCCCTTCGCACGCAAATAGCGCGTAAGGTTTTTTTTACGCGTTTTAGTTGTGCACATCTGTTTTACGCGTAATGTACCTGTTTAAAATGTCCGCTTGAATGTGGGGAATAGACCAATCAGATCGCGGCACTACTTCACGTAGCTAGGACACAGGAGTTAGTCAGAGTCACTAGTCAGAGTTTACCGTGAGTAAAGTTGGGAATATAGAATAGCATCTTATCATTATTTATCGTTCTGAGGTTGTATGTGTACGTGCAATAACTGAAGTAAGTACCAATTTATAGCAAGCTTACATTTATGATCGGTATGAACACTGTGATGTTAATATTCAATGCTAAATGTTAGTTTCTCTGAAACAATGTTTCCGTGGTTGTGATGCATATAACGCTGATAGCTTATATGATGCTATTTGTATAATATATAACATGCATTTAAGAATATGTGGGTCCATAGCGTAACCGGGTGACGTGTGGGCATGTGGTGTGTGCGTGTGGGCATGTGGTTTGTGCGTGTGCAGCTTATTCCTGTGTGTAAGTACTGCATACCGTGTGTTTAGTTTATTCATGGTTATTTCTGTATTGTGTAGCAGAACGACACAAATAAGTAACTTGCACAACTTCAATAAAGAAGTTATTATATAAGATAATATTACAGTTGGTGGTGCTCATCCCTATCTGACATCATACTCCAGTTCTGACCGACTGGATGTAGGGTTTCTCTACATCCGGACCTTATACATAACTACAGTCCTTAATTACAAACCCTCCCAAACAGTAGCCTCATGTGACACTGTAATGCGGAAAACATGAAGCCGTATCTGCTTATTAAGCATCACATTTGATACTGTAATGTCAATTTGTAACGTTCTGTGTTGCCTATGTATTTAGAACTAGGCCTACTGCCGACAAGAGCAATATGCTGCTTCACCTTGTAGTGGCGCTTGACCTTAATACAGCCCTCCGGAGTGCGTAGCTGGAAGAGCACTTAAGCAATGGCAGAATGCGCGCAAGCGTTGAATATATAAGAAACGCCCAGATTTTGGGGTTGTAGTTGCTTGTAGTTACGCGTTTTGTTGGACTTACACACCCTTACGCGCATGGGAGAATTCCGGCATAGTGAATGAGTTTGGTTTATTTTACAATACAAAAATTGCAAAAATTGCTACAGAAACTAAAAAACATCAAGTGAGTCACCTGTTCATCAGAGCCTCCAGAAGCAAAGTAGTCACCAGTCTTAGAGAATGCCACACATGTTGCAGGACCCTGCAGAGTAAGACCCACACACAGAGCATTAACAGAACAGACAGCAAAAGGATGGTTCATGAAATCAGGAAAACAAATAGAAATAGATTTTTGTCTTGATTTTGTTGCTGCATTACACAGCAGCGTTGTTGCACCATTGGACATTGATTAGGCCACAAATTCTCAACCTTTTCTGGGCTAAAGGTTGGTTAATGCTTCTGAATGGACTCAACTGATGTTTTGCGTGGCTTTGGCCAATCACTTGAGTATCATAGCATATCTAATCCAAGAACAGGCAGTCTTTCCACCACCATATTCCTTTTCCACCCTCTCTCTCCAACTCTCCCACTCATAGCCACATCAAGCACATTCCTATCTTTGCACACCCCCATCCTCCAAGAATGACACATAGAAAGATTAAGCTAGCCCCCTTTACCTCACCTCATAACAGAGTGGTGCATGCTTTCAGAGGCAGCCCACTCACTAACCCACTCCCACAGACCGTACTGTGTGAATGCCACAGAGCTGCCAGGATGCCGCCTGCACCACTACAGACACGCATCCACATACAGAGAGAGAATGCAGAGACAGCAGAGACTCAAGAGTGTGAGTCAGCATCGGTGGGCGGTTTCCTTGACATCTTTTCCCAAACCCTCTATGGCCGGATAATTTAAACAAAGCAGCAGCAAAGGGACCACTAGACAAAACTATGAAATGCTCAGGGTGTGATGGAGATTTATGAGCCAGCACAGGTATGAACTGTCCCATATGTATTAAAATATGAATGCATATGGGGGGAGTTTCAGAGCTTGGCAAAATGTAAAGGGAGTTGGACTCAAGATTACTTCCATCATTACCAGATATGATGGTGATCATTTACACAGTAAATAACACTTGTGGGAGACACAATACAAAAGTAAAGAACAATGATGAAAAAAAGACATCACCATCTAAGATTGTACAAATAGTACCGATCTCATTCTCATAAGCATGACAAATTCTTTTTTCTTGTTATATTTCTTGCCTGAGTGTGGATGACTATTTGTTGTGTAAAATGTGTTGACACAACAATAATTTAGAAATTGTCTCTCTACATATGCAGTTTATTTGCTAAAAAAAAAAAAAACAGAACCTGAAAGCAAGAATTGCTGAACCTGAAGCAGCAATAATAAATGGCAATAAAGATTATACCACCGCTAGAGACTCCAAAGACAAAAATCATGGAACGGCTACTACCCACGGTAATTTTCCCATTTAAAAACGGTCCCTTCTCAAGTTAGAAAGTGCAATAAGACAACACTCTCATTCTGACGTAATAATCAAGGAACATTGCGAACGTAACATGAGCGCAGTGATATCACGCACTACTACTGCTTGTTGCCTAAGGGGAGTATTTTCAAGTGCTGCGTGATATTCCCCAAATGGTGGAATATCCCTTTAACCTTTTGATCTTAATGAATTACAGGATTGGCGTGTATTCTGGTGAAAATATATCTTTAAGTGCTTAAATGTTAACTCATTATATCAAATGTTGCAAATGGTGTATGTTGAACTGATAACCAAGGAAGTTGTGATGGTATGCTCTTTGTATAGTAGGGATACATGTCCTGGGTGCATTAATGCTACGCATTGACTTTTCATTATTGGTAGTTTTTCCATAGATTGTATTATTGGTGCAAAACTTTGATGTATAAAATCAAATTGTATATGGTGGAGGTTATGTGATACCACAACTGTCTATTTCACCTGTGGGTGACATCTAAAATCAGAGAGTGAACCCGAGGAAGCCAGAAGGCAGACCAGTGTGCGGTAATAATCTCAACTTTTTAAAACATTTAACAGCTTTTTTGGGTTTGAAAACATTACCTGATGGCCATGTAGCGTGTAAAGTAGCCTTCCTTCCACCAAGTCCAGGATCTTCAGCGTAGAATCATTAGAGGCCGTGATAAGGTAGTTCCCAGTAGGATGAAAGGACAAACCATTTACCGCTGCACTGTGCACTGTGGAGGTAAAGCATGAGAACTCTCAGACCATCAAAACAACTAAAATGTTACAGACTTCAAAAACTGAATATGAGTTCTGTTTACTGAAACAAAAGACTGTTAGAAGACCATTCAGTAAGACTCTTACTAGTTGATGTGAAAGTTCAATGGAATCTTGATCAATTTAATTTGGCCTTTTTTGCAACCTTTTCCAAAAGTCCCCTCTTTAATTTCAAAATGAAAGCAGATTTCTACAAAGTAATGTTAATTTAGCCTGACTCTTGCCAGACCCTTGTAGTTCCGCCATGCGTTTCGCTGAGCTCCACACAAGGGTCTGGGCTCGAGGGCAATGCTAACTCCTTCAAGGGAGCAAAAAATAATGAACCAATCAGGGTCGCCGGAGGGGATTTCATAGATATGACGTAGCGCCAAAGTGACTGTCTGATTCAAACAACAATGGCGGCACGCAGCGAGGAGTCTTGTGCTGACATTGATTCTGCTATTTCAACAGTTTTGTCGAATCTATCGAGTATTCATTCTTTAAAAGATGAACAGAGAATGGTTTTGGCATTTATTGGTGGCAAGGATGTTTTCACTCTTCTTCCGACTGACTAAAATGGCCAGACGTCTTGACAGAATTGCACAAGCAAAAACTGCACAAGCAAGTCAAATATTTGTTTGTGTGCACATTAATAACTGTTATGCAGCTTACAATATTAAAAAATAACCCTAATACAACGTTATGGTTAGGCTACGACACTGAAGTACTTGTATAACATGTAGTGCTTAGTGTTGCAAATTCAAGTAAAAGCTAAACGACAAAACGTACAATTCTCAAGTAGTCATTTCTAATCTATGGGCGACTGGTTGCTCCTCTACATCAGATTCTTCCTCTGATTCTGACTCAAACATATATACGGTTCAACACCTAATGTCTCCATATCAACACTCTTCGATGTTTCAGTGAGTGAGTGCTGTTCACCATGTTGTGTCTTAGCTCCACGGCTTTGCTCACTGTAAACCAACCAATCAGCGCACAGCTCTTCTAAATATTCATGAGCATACCACAAAAGGGAGAAACCCTCTTGTTTCATTCTAGGGTTATTTCCCAGGGTTGCATTAGGGCGCATTGAACAGCACATGGGCTATTCTCAGCCCAACCAAAGGACCAGCATGAAATACCCTATATCACCATTCTATCACCCCTTTAAGGATAGACAAACAGACATGTCATTCCCATCAGTCATACAGGATATGCATCATGCAGTTCAGTGTTCTGGGCCAGAACATTCCACAAAAATATAAGAAAAGCTTTCACAGCACAGCATTGGCAGGTATCACCAAGAGACACATTAGCAAACTTTTATCAATGACAAGTGAGTTAGTTAGCTTGCCAGTTCTTGACCAAAACACATACAGCATAAAGGCAACTGACACTTGAACCCGTGAACTCATGCAGACACTAAATCCTGCTGAACGTATTTTAGCTAAATAGGCATCAAAAACTGCATCAGAATGATTTCATTACATGCACTACAGTTTTTTAAACAATATCATTCTGTGTTCTTTCCTGACCAGGGTCACCTTTGGAATCTAGCCGAAGTGCTGTGGTGGATTAGCAGGGGTAATATATTTCTACCATTCAAACACTCCCTCCAACATCATTTGAATGGGTCTCTAAGTGCTCAGAGAAAAATATCCAGAATAACTAATCCCAGCAAGCTAGCAAGATTTCAACTAGGGCAAGCTTTCTCAAACCATCTCCCCAAAGTAAACTATATGAGAGGTACTAGGCAGCCCCCTTGAGGACAAAACTTGCTACTACGGCCAGAAAATCAACAAAAGTACACATTGAAGTGTGTGATCTCTCCATACATTCACTTGTTTTAGATCACACACCTCCTTTTTAGTCTTATCTATGCCACCCAATGCCTTTTGAGGATAAAAGGTTTTCTGTTGATGGGGCCATTGAAACTCTTAACAGACACTCTGAAACTTGTTTTCAGTCCAAAACTTTTGCATTTTCACCAAAGTAGGCCTACACTGCAAATAAATACAATCCCAATCAGAAAATCTTTCTATAAGAAGATCTTTTTTTAACAGGGCAAACTGGCAATCAGAAAATCTATTGGGGGTTGTTTTTAGTATGATGAGTGTTACCTAGCGCTCTCCCAAAAGAATTCTGACTTTCTGTAAGAAGACCTTTTATAACAGGGCAAACTGGCAGCCAGTGCTTGCTTTAGGACTACTTTGCTTGTTTTCAGGATGAGACGTCTTGAAAAAAAGTCAAACTCTTCTTAAATTAAGCCAAATGATTTTACAAGAAAGCGCTAAACAAGTTTCTTTATACTTAAAAACAACACAAACTTTTGATCTTGATACGGTTCATAACAATTGGCTAGATTT
Source organism: Sardina pilchardus (assembly GCF_963854185.1). NCBI lineage: Eukaryota > Metazoa > Chordata > Actinopteri > Clupeiformes > Clupeidae > Sardina > Sardina pilchardus. Next base: position 31,225,841 of record NC_085002.1, on the reverse strand, counting down.
TATTAGATAAGTTTTTGCCGTGTGCTGTTTTCATTGTTTCCGTGGGGACGGGGCCCGAGGCCAATTCCATCAGTAACCCCTAACTTAAAAATGTACCTTTATGGGTGGGAAAGCATCATGGAACAATGGAACAATTAAATTGATTCTCTAGGTCATACAGGTGACAACTCTGTAGGTTTTCTATAATAGATACAACTGCACCACCTGTTGGTCCACCACCTGGTGGAACATCTCTCTCGTCACAAATGGGCTACGGCTTAATTAAAACAACTAAAAGTATACAACATCATTGTGCAATGAATAAAGTGCCTTTCAGAATTACCGCCACAATTATCTAATATGAAAAATGTGAAAGACACTGATGAAAATTTCCCCTTATTATATAATGATGAAAGACATTATGATTATATACCCCTTCATTTAGTATTTTGTGTTATTTTGTTTCACTTGTATCACTGTTTTTGGAGGATGCAGTCCCACAGCATCACAGACCATCCCATATTATTCTTCCTCCCAATTTAAGATTTAATATTAACTGGTCAATTATCTAAAGCAATGATGCCAATTATTAAATCAAGTGCATTATTTGTAGGTTTACACTAACAGAATTACAGCTCAATAATCATTATTCTTGAATAAACAAACTGCTAGGCCTACTTGATTAGACATTATTGTCATTAGGCATAAATAAACATATTACCTAAACTCACAAGTAATGAGAGTATAGACAAATGACTCTTACCTTGATAGTGCTGCAGAAGTTTATTGGTTCGAATGTCCCACACTTTCACTGTGTTGTCATTGCTTGCTGCTGCAACGCAGGTGCCACTTGGATGAAAGTCAGCGTAGTTCACAAAGCTGGTTGCAAGGAGAACCAAACAATTAAATCAGTCTTGGCACATTGCAAAACACTGGGATCATTAAAGCTCTGGAGAACAGGGGGGTGAGGGGGTAAAAGACTTACCCTCCATGTTCATAAAAGGAATGTATGCATTCACGACTGTTTTTGTCCCATATCTTTATAGTTTTATCATCACTGGCTGACACAATCAATCGTCCATCTGGTGAAAACCTGAAAAATAAGATGGCATTTGTACTAATAACAAAAGCACATTATGCAGGTTTTTACTATTTCTTGAGGTAATTACTTGTGCATAACTGCTTTTGATAAGATCCTCTAAACCATTTTGGTGGACTCTGGGTCATGTGAAGGACAGGTGACAGGATATTGATCAGTCATTAAAGGCCAACTTTTTGGGAAATTAGCTCATTTCCTCTAGCCCTCTATCTTAGAAAGGAAGTCAGAGGAAACATACCCTTCTCTTCTCTGTGCAGCCTGACACCCGTCAGGTTTATCCTAGCATGATTCAACCATTTAGCCTAGAGCTCACAAAAGTGACAAAATAGACTTTCTTACAACTGCGAAATGTTGTGACTTGTGCATACTTATGTGTAGAAACAACAATGCAAAACTAGAAAAGCACTCCGAGAGCGCAGACCTCCTCCACCCGAAAACATAACCGCTTCCTGGATCCAGACGACAGTAATACGGATCACTCCCGAAAATGTAATCGTTTCTTCCTTGGGTCATTTCAGACCTTCCCTGAAAATTCCATCGAAATCCATCCATAACTTTTTGAGCCATCTTGCGAACAAACAAACAAACAAACAAACAAACAGACAGACAAGCAGACAAACAAACCTCAGTGAAACCATAACCTCCTTGGCGGAGGTAATGACACCACAATTTTTGGAACTATATTCTCTTCTCATACTGGCGAGGTACTGCTACCTAGACACTGTGATTGCAAGTTGCAATTCAACATGTGAAAAGCTTGTAGTAACTTCTGTCAGTGTGACTTGCGAGCAAGCAAATAAAGTGACTATTAATTATGTCTGACTTTATGAGAGTAGAATCCTCAGAGGATGATGTTTTTTTCAGGACAAACCAAAATCCAGAACCAAATCTTTTAGTATACAGAGTATACTACAACAGGTTACAACAGTACACAACGATGCACTTGTGTTCCAACTATGCATCTGCTTAGAAAATGTCTGATTTAAAATTGTTGTTTCTACATGTCATAAATACACAAGTCACATGTAAATAAGAACATTTTGTAGTTGTTAGGATGTCTATTTTGTTGGCTAACAAGTGTGAGGCTGGGTTATCGAACCTTGAGAGACAGCAAATTAGCTAATTTACAAAAAAGTTGTGTTCCTTTAAGCACCCATATTAGTCATGTGGATGAGTAACACATTCACATTATAGCACAAAAATATATCATGAAATAACATAATGAATTTATCTACATATACTCAAAAGGCTCCTCTATGAGTGAGGAAGTTGATAAGCAGACTGAAATGACCACATACTTAGCACAGCGCACCCAGTTTATGTGCTGGCTGAGGGAAAAGAGGAACTTTTGCCGATGGACAGTCCAGACTTTGATTGTTTTGTCATCAGAGGCAGTGACCAAGGACTGGCCATCATTGGAGAAGCTGACACTGCGGACAGTGGCAGTGTGTGCTCTGAACACAGTTGATTCACCTTTTCTGAAAGGTATAGAGTAGCATGCCAAGATTAGTGACAAAAATGGCATTTTATGTACAAAACATGGCTATTCAGGCTGTCATAGTGTGAAACAACTTTTGCCTACAAATTAATATCTCCTTTGCCTTGAGGTGAAAGAAAACATTAGAGTCAGGGTGTGAATGCACAAGCCTAACACTGATCATCATAAATCACAACGCAAATCTGTGTTTTGGAAATACAAACACCCTTCATGTTTTCTACCAGGTTCATTCAATACAAAGCTACTCCTTGATATTTACTTATGATAATTACTATGTTATGAAAACTTGCTATTATTACGGTCACCATCAGTGTTATTGTTATCCATAATCCATTATTCTGAATTAAATGTTCTAGGCCTATGTTGCTTTGCTGAACTGAGTAAACATACACAAACATGAACTACCTGCAGTTTGTCATTAAATCCATGACTTAAACGTAACATAAACATCCTACTCCTAAATGTAACGTTTTACTTAAAATTAGTGATATTGTTTGGTGACAAAGGTCAAATAAATGAACTCACACACTAGGTACCCAGAGACGGACGGTCTTGTCCCTGGATGCAGAGGCCACCAGGTGGCCCGAAGGTGAGAATTGTACTGAGAGCACTGCGTCTTTGTGACCAACGAATCTGTATGCTCTCATCTGAGGCTTCATGTTCCATATCATCAGACACGAATCCAAGGATCCCGTGGCTAAAATGAACATTGAATCACATTATTATTAACGTCTAAATGAAAGTAACGCACATGAACGGTTCAATAACGTAGGCCTACCTATTTGTTTCATGTTGCAGTTGAAATCAACAGATGTAACTGCATCTCGGTGGCCTTTGAAGTGCCTCTCTAGTGAGGGGTCGTCCTGAAATAAACATAAATGTATGGCACTATAACGTTATTAATGCATGTGATATCTAACAAATCCAGCTTGAATAGTGTTAAGTAGCCAATGGCAGTAAATTAGCTAGCAGATATATGTTAGGCTACCTAATGGAACGTTATTCGCTGCTATAACGTTAGCTAATAGCAACTTACCATAGTAGTAATATCAATAGCTAGTATTGCAATCACAATAACTTCATGGTAACGATACAAAGTATGCTTGTTGACTTTAGCACTCTCGCAATGAAGCAGCTCAATATTGCTAATGTTATTCTTTCTGTCAGTGATGACAGGTTAGTCTTACTCGTTTACTTACCATTGCAGACATCACTCAACAACAACAGTGGGGTTGAGAACAGAGAAATACCGAAGTCCGTAAGTTAGACTTTAATTTTCCTGATAAAGCCACTAACAGTTACGGAACCATCTCGTAAAACTGTAGATCTAGACTAATGTTAGAAGTAGAGTGTTCGGTAGTAAAAGCTTTGCAGCCAGTGAGCAAACGTAGAACTAGCTAATGTTGCTGTAGCTTGACAGTTAACGCAAGTAGACTACGTTACTTGCCAAATCTTAAAAGACGTACGATAACGTTATGCATGATATATTCGCTTTAACAACATGTCAGTCTTTCCTTATATCCTCTGTCACAAATCAAATTGGTTCTTCTGTTATACCTGAAATTACTCCTAACTTGGAATCAATATCTGTCTGAAACGTGCTATGCTATATCAGTGCTACATGCTATGCTGTAACCAGGAGGAAGCAGATTCAACAAACAATCCAAGTTCTTTGAGTTTACGCGCCCCATCTGGCGCCCGCGGCCGACACCACGCTCTTAAAGCAAACGTAGCCTAAAATTTAGACGATGGATATGCCAGAGAACCCAGCAATTCTTTTGCTGCTGTCAGTGAGGGGCATGAGACTAGCGTTTCCCATCGATTTAGTTACTGTAGATGGCCGGACACAGTTTTCTGAAAATATCTCAAGAACCCTACAGGATGACTAAATATTTTTGTTTTCATGCCAAGTTTCACAGAATTCTGTTCATTGGGGGCCTGATCAGTTACACACTCACACACACACGCACGCACGCATACATAAACACATCAACACACATATGCATGCACACACACACACACACACACACACACACACACACACACACACACACACACACACACACACACACACACACACACACACATTAGTAATAATAATAATAATAATACATTTTATTTGTATTGCACACACCTTTGTCTCCTTCAAGCTGGACTAATACACTCCTCATCGGCATCCAGAACAGTGCTGCCAGGCTCCTGATGAGGGTGGTGCGCAAGCACCATATCACCCCCATTCTGATAAGTCTTCACTGGCTCCCGGTTCATTTCAGAATCGAATATAAGACCTGTCTCCTCACCCACCAGTGCATATACAGGAACTCCTCACCCCCTCGACCTCCTCACGCACCCTCCTCCAAACCCCCAGAACCAAGCTCTGCTCCCAGGCTGTGGAGCACCCTCCCTGAGCACCTGAGGGCCCCACAGACTACTGACACTTTTTTTTTAGAAAACCTTTCTGCTAAATATATTTTACAGATATTTTTTTCTTTTTTCTTGTGATATTTGAAGTTGCTGTGTTAAGTGCAATTGGCTGTGATCGCAGCACAAAGTTCATTCTCCATAATTTGCCATCAGAAATGTTCACACATGACATGTGATTGAAGTCCAGGAGTACAAAAGCAAACTTTCTACTAGGCCTATCTATCTTTCTACTAAACTATCTTTCTGACGCTTGTATCTCATTTCATTTCATTTTTATTTTTTGCTGAATATCTCTGGCCATATTTATTGCAGACCATTAAGATTGTAGATAGTTATGATACACTGTAAAAAATTATTAGTTGACTCAACTTAAAAACACGTGTAACCTGGTTGCCTTGAATTTTTGAGTTAATTGAAAATAATACATTAAGTTAACTAAACGAGGCAATTAAGTTGTGTCAACTTGAGATGACTAGTTGATCTGACAAATAAGACCGGTTCCATCAACTAAGGAGTTCTTGTTAACACAACATTCTATTTAGTGGATCCAACTCAAATTATGCGTCATATCAACTAACCTATTTGAGATGAGTCAACTCAAGTTGTCATTGACTTAACGACATTATGAAGTGGTGTTGACTTGTATTTTGAATTTGTATTGACCAAACTTTTTAGTTATATCAACTTTATAAAGCTTGTTGTATTAACTTTTCCACAAAAGTAACCTGGTTGCCTTGAAAATTTAAGTTGTCCTAACTTTTCCTGAAGTTAACATGACAAATTCCCTTTGCTATACATCATTTTAACTAAACTGCTTGTAATAACAGACACAAATATGCAAACATGATGTTTAAGTAAAGAAGACAACATTTAGATTGATATGTGCGACTTTTATTATATATAATTTTTTTTTTTTTAAAGATTAAGAGGGAAAAATATACATTCCCTCCAACAATAAACAATACAAAAACATTTATGAAAAAACAAATCTCAGGACTCCAACCCCGACTTCCAACACACAGAGACATCATTTTAACAAAACAGAGTGAGTGAGTGTGTGTGTGCAAGTGCATGCTTGAGCGTGAGTGTGCATTAGTACATTAGTACAGCATTAGTTTTAGTGTACAGAACATAGAAAAGACTTCAATCTCAGGGCTCAAACCCACTCCAGTGTGAGTGCACACTTCCCTCACATCACATCAGCTGTTTGTATGTGAGTGTGTGGATGTGTGAGTGCAAATGAGTGTGTGTGCATATGTGTGAGTGAGTGTGCGAGAGTGAGTGTGTGCATAGGTGAGATCAAGTGAGTGCGTGTGTGCAAGTGAGTGGATGAGTGAGTGTGAGCGATTGCGAGTGTGTGTGTGAGTTCAAGAGAGTGCATGAGTGAATGTGTATGAGTGCCTGAGTGAATGAGTGTGTGTGAGTGCATGAGAGCAAGTGAGTGACTGTGTGCGTGTGAGTGAGTGAGTGAATGAGCGTGAGTGAGTGTGAGTGCGTGTGAGTGAACCTGAAAACACTTTCCCTCGAACACACACACAAACATCAGTTTCACAAAACGTTTCCAACAATGCAGTTGACTGGTGAGCACATCAGATTCCATTATGATTGCATAGCACAAGAACGATAAGTAACAATACTAATGTGAGTGAGTGAGTGTGTGTGTATGTGTGAATGAGTTCAATGCAAATCAAACAGGCTAATAGGCTAACTGGAAAAAGCACCATGCCAATCTCTCGCTATGGTGAAGGGTATGTGATGATATGGGGCTATTTTAATTTCAAAGGCCAAGGGAATTTTATCAGGATGCATAATATCCTGGATCCATGAAATAGCTGGCCTTTAAAAATAAAAACATATGAAAAATCCTCCTGCTCCTATGGGAATTTAACATAGGGTTCAATTACTTATGCAACCTGTATTTAAGGAAGAAAATTTATCTATTTACGATACATTCTTCAATCACAAAGAAAATTAGTGTCCTTAGCGGTTTGATTTTTACTCATTTTTTTAATTAAGGCATTACAATCAATTCTCAAAAGATGATTTTATATTCCTCTTTTTAGTCAACTTTAGCATGGGTGTGAATACTTACTATACCCACTGTATAGTTGATGGAGAATGGGAGTGATATGTTGCCATATGCGGCCTGGTGCAGGTGAGAACTCTTGCAGCGGCATTTTGTATGTATTGTAGTCTGTTTCATCTCTTTGCTGAGACACCAAAGACCAGGGCCAGGGCATTACAGAAGTCAAGTCTGGAGGTTATGAAACTGTACCAATTGTACCAGTTCTCCCTAAATGAATTACACATGGATCTTGTAGACAGTCTAATGGGCTCAATTGCAGATAGTTAATAGACGAATGACTGGTTTGTACAGTAGATGAAAAGAAAGTTGGATGGAACTACAAGGCTAGTTGAATGGAGAGAGCCACAGAGAGAAAGGGGGCCTTGTAGTTGAGCAGGAAGCAGTTGGAACCAGAGATCTTAAAGTGATCACCTTAAGATCTTTGGACACGGACCAACTTTTTGGGCAATGTTGCTGGCAACAGGCAACAAGGTGAGACGCAGGACAACGGACAAATCTCACTCATTCATGGAGCTCATGGAGCCATGGTTTGCTAACAACCATTTACACTTTACTGGGAAAACAAAGTCTTATTTATAACATCACTTAATAAAAAAAATGTCATTGGTTTTTTTTTGAGCATTCGATGAAGTAAAATGGCCAGTATGGGTTTCAACATAACAACTTACCTGAGTAGGCTAAAAATATATTAAAGGTTTCTCTTTTTCCTCACTCCAGCCTTGCGACGCCGAAAAAAAAAAACCCAAAAAAACATAGCAGCCATGTCCAAGACCTGCATTACAAAGTGAATGAAGTTTGTACGTTAAATGGTTGAGCTTAATTAATTACAGAAAAAGTGATGGCAGAATAATAATAAGAAGAAGCCTAGTGATAACAGTTCAGTGCATCTTCATGCATTGTACTTAAGCAATATCTCATGCCACAGAAATTATTAAATGTAAAGCTGTAGCTATTATTTCCATGCAATACTATACCATGATTTGAATATGCAATTTTGCCATTTTCTATTGAGTTATTGCTGTAAAAAAACACTAGGTGTCACTAGAGGTCTACTCACTGAAGAGCTATATGCTGATTTGAGCTACAGAGAGCAAAGAGAAGCCTCTCTTGCTGTAAAAAAAATAGTTTTGTTTGCTGTATTCGGCTACTAATGAGCAGTGGTGGCTGGGATGATATCTGGGGTGATCTGTCTTTGTTATAGCGTATATGATTATGATTCACTGTGCATGCTCATATAATTTCAATTAGGCCTAGAATTATTGTGTATTGCATATAATACTATTTATTACTATTGAGTTTTCCAGTGGCTCATAGGTATGGACAGAGCAAGAAGATCAGGACATATGCTTACTTGACCTGATCTTCGACCCAGCTCTACAGTCAAAGGCCTACTTAACCACCAAAGCCACCTAAGGCAACAAATCTCAACGTCCTCCTCAGCACTCTGTTCTGGTTCAGTAATTTGACAGTCACAATGTTAGTAAGGCTGGCTGATAGAGAGTGCTTAAGATCAACAACATTGTCCTTGAATGACGACAGAACAGGTTTGTTGTAAACAATAGGGACCATGGTAATCGCTGTGTGCGGCTACATTTGAATTAGCTTTTGTCAGGCTAAAGACACCCACCATTCAATTCAGGGCTCTTGAAACGTTTTCTCAGAGTCTTGTCATTCTGAATCACATTCTGAATTTTGTATTATTATACCTAAGGCACTTTTTAATCATCACTTCATCATTGTGAATGCCTTGCAGTCATGAGGAACTGTATGAAGGTTTAAATGGTCAGTTACAGGAATAAGGAAACCTTTTTTTTTTTAACCCAGAGCTATATCGGGAACTTGCAGTGCAAGTCCGATCATGTCATACACAAGGAACTACATGAAGAAAAGAAACCTCTTTCAGACATGGTTGACTTCCTCCAGTCAATGTTGACTGACTGATACACAATTGTACACAGCATATTGTGTTTTATGATAGTGATTGTGTTCAGCCTCACCAGAGTAAAGGTAGCTTAGATGATGTCACAAATCTGTTCAAATGTCATGAAGAGCTTTGTCATGGTGATGAAAAGAAATTCAGATTGAAAGGTGGGCAGTTTTTATAGGGATTCAGGCACTTCTGTGTATTAAATATTTAATGACAGTCAAATACAGGTTCTAGCCAGACATAGAGTTGAAGTCAGATCTTTACACACATTGATTAAATACACTCAAACTCAGTTTTTCATGTCACAACATTAATGTATACAGTATCCCCTCTGTTTGTGTGGTAAGTCCACTTAATTTTGATTACAATTTCAGAATAATTGTAGAGTGGGTTTTTATTTAGGCTACTTGATCACATTCTGAAAGGGTCAAAAGTTACCAAACACTCTCTTAATATTTAGCACCGCCTTTAAACTGTGTAACTTGAATCACACAATCAAAGCTTTGGATAGTCAGCGTGTATCCTTAAATGTTCGTATAGCTTAGGTGAAATCCACTTCGCTGAAATCCTCACTTAAACAGCTTAGTATGAGCTTGGCGACGTGTTACCCCCCTTCCTTTAATTATTTTCTCATGCCTACTCACAAAGTCCAACCAAATGTTTGAGAAGATCTGACGTGATTTATTACCTTCCTCTTAGCCCTGCTCTTGACCTTATTTTGTATCTTATCATAATGGGAGACGGCGCCCTTATATGGGCTTCACTGGAAGTTTGATGTTTACTTCTGTCAATATATTTTTCCTGTCACGCGACTTTTAAGATTACCAGAACAATGAGAATAAAACAGTTTGATGGCAAATGTTATAACAGTTTGAATTTACAAATCAAATTTTTTAGATCTAATCTATATATTTTTTAAAGCATTACCATAATATAATAATGCTAATTTTGTGAAGAGTTACACACACACACACACACACACACACACACACACACTCCATTTTGAACTGTATCACTTCATTATACCATCGTCAGTATCATCCTTCAAGTGTATTATATGGTAGGGACAGATGTTGGAGAGTGCAGTTAATTAATTCATTTTCCAATCATTTCACATAGTTCATTTTCCTTTGCATATTTCATGAAGTAGCTGTGGACTTAATGGCAGGCTTGCGTGAGCTTATCAACCAACATTCCAAGAAAACAATAAGCTTCCTTTTTACTCTCCACTTCCTTCTACGAACACACACCCAAATACTTCTGGATTGTGCTATTGTTGCATAACATGTATTGTCATGACATATTGTTTTTTACTGTTGAAGGGCATGTCATGCAGCATCATCTTCTTAGACACCAAAATAGGCAGTCAGCAACAGGTTTGTCTTTCATCCCCCTAAGATGTTGGATTTTCTTAGGGAATTATTAAGTTGTGAACCTTGCATCACACGTATTGCTGAAATCCAGACAAAGCATGCAATCCTAACAGTGATTTAATTTAATAACAAAAGAACATCTTTTCAGAGTCCTCAGAGTAAACTTAAGTGCTTGATTATATTTTGCAGTCACATCATAAATATGGTTGTTAGAAATATGGACAAGAGGTTTCTATTTTAGGTTTTATTTTAAAACAAAAGTTATAGCTTAGATGATGTCACAACTCTGCCTGGGTCAGTGCATTCTTATAATCAAACTTCGTCAGCTGTTTTACAACATTTTAAAGGCTATTGTGAGAAAACATTCCACACCCTGTCGGACAGGAATGTTTGTGATGGTAAAGTCTGCTATGTATTACCTTTATACATCCTTGTTCCTGGATGTGTCTCAACCTGAACAAAGTTCAGCTTCACCAGAGCCTATCTTAGATGATGTCACAAATCTGTTGAAATGTCAGGAAGAGCTTGAGAGGTGGGCAGCTTTTCAGGAAACTCCACTCTGACTAAATACATCCACAATTTCAGACATTATAGGCTACAGTAATCCTCTGTTTTGTGCAGTCCACCTACTTAATTTGGATTAACATTCCAGAATGAGTGAATTTTTACTTTGAGTTACTTTTATTTATTTTGAAAGGGTCAAAGGTTACCATATACCCAGTGGGCAAAACCCCCTTTTTTAGGGAAATCAGACATGGGCTGCTGTAAAAGGTTGTATAGGTTAGGCTCAGCCTAGGCTGTTTCTTACTGTATTTACCCATAAGGTACAGGCCAAACTTTTGATAAGGCTATTGAGTACATTTAAGTGTATGATGCCTCATTTACATATTTGTACATGATATTTAAAAAAAAAAAAAAGTGTTGCCTTAATGTGAATAATCATCTGAGGAATTTTTGTGGGGATATCTATTTGTTAAAATCTTTACCCTATTCACCCCATAATCGTCCATAGACTTATGGGGCATAAAAAGGGTGGTAACACACAAACAGCAGCTTATTGACCGGGTTGTCCACCAAGGTTGTGATCCTGGGACATCCTAGATTTTATTTTTGCATGACAACCTTTTACAGCAGCCCATGTCTGTAAAAAAACCTTTGCCCCGGGTAATACTCTCTTAATAAGCACTGCCTTTAACATGCACTTGAATCACACAATCTTTGCACAACATTCTGCAGGAAATTATCGGTGCAGGCCTTGTCGGCGCAGACCATGTATTTTCTTTTGAATTAAAGACAATATATAGTCTCTCTAAAACCTTTACTTTGTCTATACCAGTTTTTATAGTTTTTAGGTTGTGAGTATTGTCCAATAATGCAACAATGTTAGCCAATCAGAAACATCAAAACCTGTTTGGCTGTTTCAAAAGAACTTGAATGTAAACTTTTGACCCGCTGAAAATTTGGATTAAAAGCTGGATTTTGTGCTGGACAAATTAACTGACTTGCTTACAGACATGATCGATAATAAGAAGTCTCTGATGTACTGAAGTCAGAAGTCTAAGATGTGAACTACAACAAATATATCTTATTTTACAAATATGTCATTTTCAACATCCCGCAGATGTTCTATAGGTTTTACAGTCAGTGCAGCTGTCCTCTTGACCTGTTACATTTTAGAATTTTAGCACTTTATGTTGTTGGTTGTATCTATTCTATTCCATCTAAGGGCTCAGCAAGACCTGCAGAATTGTGAGGTGTATGCTAATAGTGGAGTCACCAGATGGCTTGGCTATACTCCAGTCAAATAGTGCTGTGGCCACTCATGATCAAGAGCCTCTCTAGCCGCCTGCCCAAGATTGGTCAGTCACCCGAAATAACCTCTGTGCTTGGCACACCACTATTCTCTTTAAACAATGTAATATATACAAGGCAATTGCGCCTGTTCCTGAATTGAATGCATCATCAGGGAAAATGCCACTTCATTATAACTGATTACTGTATGTCAAAATTTCAACATTCAGTTTCTGGATTCTGACAAGAAATTCATCAAAATTTCTACTATAAATCACCAAAGGCATTATAACTTTGTATAGTACAGAACACAATATCTGGTCAGCATGAAAGTTGAAATACTTTAAAGACTCAGGGGAATGTGAAGACTATGGGCAAATGTGCATGACGGGTTTGGACAAATGGCATTGCAGCTAAAACTTCTCATTTGGTGGTTGAAACTTGAGAAATCTGGCAAGTTACATCATATGGGTAATTCCAGGAACTGCAAAGTCTTACACATAAATACTTTACTCAAGCCATTAAACCTACCCCTAAGTCTATAAGTTCAGTTTCATTTCCAGAAAAAAATATTAATGTCCTCAAATGACTAAATCACAAAACATTTCAAATTTGTGATGTGAAATCAGCAGACTATTGAGTTGCAACCATACTTCACATGACCAATATCACTAATAACCAGACACATCACCAATAACTGTATAAATATTGTCAGTCAAATAAAATACTAAGGTTAATAATGAATATTTGGGTGGATATGACTCACTTACTAAAATGTGTATAGCAGGAAGTAGCCTAAGCAGACAAATCTACAAGTTTTCCACACTGTGGCTCAGAGCTATGACGTGGGCTTAGTGTTTAGAAAGCAGTTTCCGTGCAAGCCATTATATATGACCCTGTCCTGGAATGAGAGCGCCGCCGTGTTTGCTTTGGGAGGATGCTTGAGTGAGGAGCATGGTCACATGACTGAATACCATTCGTGGGCCCCAGGGAAAGACCGATAAGGACGCTGCACGAAAGCAGCTATGAGGATCACCTCAATAGCTTGAACAATAGCTTCAGCAAAGACAGATTATTTCAGAGATGCCCATATGATTGCCTATATTGGAGGAAATGCCTGAGTAATAACACTAGGATGGTGTTCAGTACAAGAAGAGGCCCATTGTTGTCCATTCTCAGGTTGACCCAGGAACATTTTTAAGGATTTTTGAGCACTCTTTGATGTAACATCCAAAGGTGTCATGTTTCTTAAAATGAGTTTATCCACACTGTAAGGCCTAACTTACACACATTCAGAGCAGGTCTGTCTTGTTTTTACTCATAAAAGATAAAGGCAGGAAATGACCTTTCACTGAGATAAGTAAAACCATGAACCCGTCCAACAAGCCAAGGTTCATTAAAGGTTGCTGAAAGCCAAGAACATATTTCATTCTGGCCACGAGGTAAGGTTCCAAGAAAGATTTGAAATACGCTGAAAGTAAACTTCTCAATTTAGGAAGATTTTAAACACACTAAGAGTTAATTCCTGAATTCAGAAAAACAATTAACAATTTTAAACAGGAAGTTAAACATATTTACCATACATAGCCTACTGACTTTTAGTGGGTGAATATGCCAATATAACCAAAGTGGTTACCATAATAATAATAATCATATTAATAACAATAATATTAACAAATATAGCTGCAAGCAGCAATGGGGGGGGGGGGGCAAGCAGTTAGGCCGGAGTAACCATGGCAATTCAATGCTGTTACATCAGACATATAAGCTGTCAGAGTAAGTTTCCTGTCTGACAACCAATGATTGCCTGAAATATAAGATCACAGTGTTAAAGGGATATTCCGCCATTTGTGGAAATACGCTCATTTTCCACCTTCCCTCGAGCAAAACAATCGATATTTACCTTGTTCCCGTTCATCCAGCCATTCTGTGAGTCTGGCGATACAACTTTTAGCTTCAGCCTAGCATAGATCATTGAATCGGATTAGACCATTAGCTTCTCGCCAGCTAGCTTCATGTTTAAAAGCGACTAATATTTCTGGTAATTTTCCCATTTAAAACGTGTGTCCTCTCAAGTTAGAAAGTGCAATAAGACCAACTGAAAATTAACCCTGCCGTTTTTCTAGGCTGATTTGACATGGAACTACATTCTCATCTGGCGTAATAATCAAGGCAACTTGCAGCTACTGGCACTACTACTGCTTGATGTCTATGGGGACTATTTTCAGATGCTGCGTACGATATCACTGCGCCTATGGTACGTTTGCAAGTTGCCTTGATTATTACGCCAGATGAGAGTGTAGTTCCATGTCAAATCAGCCTAGAAAAACGCCAGGTTTCATTTTCAGTTGGTCTTATTGCACTTTCTAACTTGAGAGGAGACACGTTTTAAATGGGAAAATTATCAGAAATCTTAGTCACTTTAAAACATGAAGCTAGCAGGCGAGAAGCTAATGGTCTAATCCGATTCAGTGATCTATGCTAGGCTGAAGCTAAAAGTTGTATCGCCAGACTCACAGAATGGCTGGATGAACGGGAACAAGGTAAATATCGATTGTTTTGCTCGAGGGGAGGTGGAAAATGAGCGTATTTCCAAAAATGGCGGAATATCCCTTTAATATGGTTTTGTTTCTTTTAACTGGCATAAAACACTGTCCTGCGGCTTATACACAATGCAGCTTACATGCGGGAAATTACTGTATGCACTTCCATGTTCAGTTCTCATAATTCAGGTTTCAGAATGTGAAATTCAATTTCAATATAGGGAGATGCAACAGCAGCTGTTGACTGAGGAAGGGCAACGCAGTGCAGCTCACAGCTTTGCACCTATGCATAAATCCAGACAGTAGCCTTACAGAAATAATAGCCTAATTGATAAGTCAGATTAAAGCTATGGGTCCAGTGCACTCAGGTCTATTTATGGATGATAATGAATTATGATGTAAAAAAGAAGAAAGGTCCGCACACTTGCTCATTTATTTGAGTTAAATCCCCAACAAAGTGACGTTTCGAACACTTCAGCTCTTCATCGGACTACAACTACTACTAGTCTGATGAGCTGAAGTGCTCGAAACGTATGGAAGAAGAGTCGAAGTGCTCGAAACATACGGATGAAGAGCCGAAGTGCTAGAAACATACGGATTAAGAGCTGAAGTGCTAGAAACAAGGAATATGACCACTACTGCATGGGTCACCTTCGCTCTCCCAATGGTCTTCATCATTGTTAAATCTTTAATGATTTTGACTGCCAGAGCATCGAGACATGGAGTTATGTTTTGCCGGCCTGTGACATCACTGACAACCTGCTTATCTAGGTAACTAGCATCAAATGAGCATTTCACCCATTTGCATTAAGCTTTATATCGTTGAGATGGGAGAAAAAGCCGAAAATATATTTTTGGCTCATGTGAATGAAAGCCAACAACTCCCAGAATTCCACGCCTTTCATTGCTCTTCGCTGCCGAACCAATTTTTTTTATTTTGCATTATTGAAAGCAAGAAGTCTATCTTTGTCAAGGGGGTGAGACTAAACACTCTGTCCTCATTTTTCCAGGGGGTGGGACCCTTTCAAGCTACAGACCTATTACAGAGCAGTGAGTGGGACATCACTTGCAGAAACTAAAACCAAGATCAACCAACTTTCTTTTAAGCTAAGTTAACAAGCTAGGCCCGTGGTCTACGGAGAAAGCTGTGGTCAGGAGGTCTGGCTGCAGGCCTCCTGTACCTCGCTGTATTACAGGACATATAAGTAATCACGAGCGTCGGATTCACATACCAGATCTTCAGAGGCCCCATTTGCTATATCAGTTTCAAACCATACCACCATTGTTATTTATCAGCTTTCTCCGCAAACCATGGGCCTAGCCTGTTAGCTTAGTTTAAAAGAAAGATGGCGTATATTGGTTTTAGTTTCTGCAAGTGAAGTCCCACCTACTGATCTGTAATTGGTCTGTAGCGTGAGTGGATCCCATTTATCATGAATTCATGCATGTAAGCCTTGAAATATCAGGGGATTAACTAAGTATTAGTTACTCATGAGTTCATCATGTTTGTGGCCCCTCAACTAAAGTGGTGAATAATGACGTGTGTTTAGAGAAAGGGTTAGGGTTAGGGTTAAGAAAGTGTGTTTAGAGAGTTTGTACAAATTAAGCCCAACAGTCATAGTAACTAATGCTTAGTTAATCTCCTAATAATTCAGGAAGGTTTACATGCATGAATTCATTATGATTGATAAATCATCATGATCATGCTTAATAAACCATAGTTCATAATGATGTAGCCACCATACTTAATGCTTTAGTTGATGTGTTGTTCATGCATGAGGTCATGAATGATATATGGTGAACTCATGTCAATTCATGATGATTCATGTACCCTTACCGTAAAGTGTTACCGCTTAGTCTACCCAACACGCCTGCTCTCTTGTCTACCAGCGCCACCACAAAGTGTATATGCTTTGACAGTCTTGTGCAGGTCAGATAACCCCCCTTCGGTTTCAGCCAGTCAAATGACAGCGTTTATTTTACTGTCATTCCTGGCTGTCGGAATCAGTCCAAATAGCACAATAGCATCTGTTGCTATGACTAGTCACCACTGTCCCCACCTAAACCTACGCCCATGCTCTCATTAAAAGGAACTTTTTGTTTCACATGGCAAGTCAAAAAAAGGGAAGTGTCCATTCACAGATTTCAAGGAATCCGAACTTGGTAGCAACACAAGAGTAGATGAATCAGACACAGAGGAAGACATTGAGATGGACAGTCATGGCTCATGATATTGTTCCAGTGGAAATCTCAATTGTCCCCTTTACATCCACTCCTGTCCTGTCCCAGCAAATCAAGTTAAAGGTGGTTTAAGTCAACATCAGAGGATTCATCTGTTAGAAGAAGTGATTTGTCAATTCAAAGATCCCATGTTTCTGAACTACCCATCAAAGTACAGTTGAAAGGGGCAGAGCTGAAGATAGGGATGTGTATACAGCCTTTTGGAGCAAATATTTGGACAGGGCAGCAGAAGGAGCAGAGCTAAGAGTGTCGTCTGTCACCCAAATGGCAGGAGGGATGAATGGAGAATTCTAGCAATTGGATATATGGACCATGCAAGAATAATTTACATTGTGCGTTTCCCCAGCATTCACAACAGCCCTCCTATTCGTTGAACACACTGTGCCAACCAATTTGCTGTTTGAATCTTTGCAGTTCCACTTGAGTCAATCTGAGAGATGTCATAGCCACTGCTTACAGGAAGACATTGACACTGATGCACATGGTGAGTATGCTCTATCAACTAAGAATGAAGATAATTCCCAAATGAGAAAATAAAACCTTAAAGCAGTTCTCCTTCAAGTATCACAAACAGATAATTCAGGAGCCCAAGTAAGCTCTCAACGATATGGCAGCAGTTGCAACTGAATGTCTAAAGACCAGACACCAGACACTGTTAGCCATGTAGCCATACGGTGGACAATTTATTCATGAAATGTTGCACCACATCAACCAGTTCATCAGGTGGAAACACCACACATTTAAATGGGGTTCCACAGAGTGGCTGGGTTCCCTAATTGTGTGGAGGCCATCGATTGCGCTCATGTTGCAATGTGCGCTCCATCCATCAACAAAAACGTGTACAGAGACAGAAGACGGCATCAGAATATGAATATTTCAATCGACCATAATGCACTCATACGGAGTGTCCAAGTGACCTGGTTTGGCCCATGATACATTTATATTGCGAAATTCTTCTCTGTGACAGGAAGTTACTCAGTTGATGGCTCAGGCTGATGGCTGATGACTCAGGCTGATGGACATACCTGGCTGGTTGTTAAGTACAGGCAACAACAATTTATGTTCATGTATCAATGTTAATGGGATACCCTCTCCTACCCTGGCTAATGAACCTGTTCCACAACTCAAACACTGTTAGCCAGGGAGGATAATCACACACACGCAGTCACCAGAAGTTGCATTGAACACACGTTTGGCCTCCCAAAGAGTTGGTTCAGATATCTGGACGAATCTGTTCGCTGTATGCATATTTTGACATCAGAGAGAAACCTCTCTGCTCCAGTTTTGCGAGGCAACATGACCCACCAGTGGCCCGTGGTCTACGGAGAAAGCTGTGGTCAGGAGGTCTGGCTGCAGGCCTCCTGTACCTCGCTGTATCACTCACAGCACATATAAGTAATCACGAGCGTCGGATTCACATAACAGATCTTCAGAGGCCCCATTTGCTATATCAGTTTCAAACCATACCACCATTGTTATTTATCAGCTTTCTCCGCAAACCATGGGCCTAGCCTGTTAGCTTAGTTTAAAAGAAAGATGGCGTATATTGGTTTTAGTTTCTGCAAGTGAAGTCCCACCCACTGATCTGTAATTGGTCTGTAGCGTGAGTGGATCCCCTGGGAAAATGAGAGGAACATTTAGAAAAATGAGAGGAATATTAGACTTCCTGCTTTGTATGCGTTAGGCAACGTACAGTAACCGTATGTTTATTGCAACTGTAAGATTCTAACTTAGGCAGATGGTAACTTTAGCATAGCGTAAACCTAGTTAGGTTTAGCTGTAAAGATATAAGCTAGTACTGGGTAACATATCACCAGTTAATACTATGTTCCATTGTATACTCCACAGTTGAAAGCCTGGTCATGTTAGGTTACCAGTTGTAGTTGCCAGTTTGTGTGGCTAGTTGTTTTGTCTATTTAGACTGCATAATGAAAAAGCTTTGAATGTCCCTTTTCTTCTTTGGTGGCATAGCTGATTTTAAAAAGCACAAAAGAAGCAGTAGACAGTCTTGATAGGTTAGTCTACCCAACACGCCTGCTCTCTTACCAGCGCCACCACAAAGTGTATATGCTTTGACAGTCTTGTGCAGGTCAGATAACCCCCCTTCGGTTTCAGCCAGTCAAATGACAGCGTTTCTTTTACTGTCATTCCTGGCCGTCGGAATCAGTCCAAATAGCACAACAGCATCTGTTGCTATGACTAGTCACCACCGTCCCCACCTAAACCTACGCCCATGCTCTCATTAAAAGGAACTGTTTGTTTCACATGGCAAGTCAAAAAAAGGGTGTCCATTTACAGATTTCAAGGAATCCGAACTTGGTGACAGCACAAGAGTAGATGAATAAGACACACATTGAGATGGACAGTCATGGCTCAGCAGCATGATATTGTTCCAGTGGAAATCTCAATTGCCCCCTTTACATCCACTCCTGTCCTGTCCCAGCAAATCAAGTTAAAGGTGGTTTAAGTCAACGTCAGAGGATTCATCTGTTAGAAGAAGTGATTTGTCAATTCAAAGATCCCATGATTCTGAACTACCCATCAAAGTACAGTTTGGTTAATGAAAGGGGCAGAGTTGAAGATAGGGATGTGTATACAGCCTTTTGGAGCAAATATTTGGACAGGGCAGCAGAAGGAGCAGAGCTAAGAGCTAAGCAGTGCCTTTACTCCAGTTAACAAAGGAGAGGATACAACAATGTATTGAATTTGTTTTTATTCTTTTATCTGCGACACCCACCTCTTGTTCTGGGAGTGCAGCGTGGGCCACTCTGGGGATGGGAGGGAGCAGGAGCAGACGTGCGTTGCCCAAAGTGGGCGCATAAGCTTCACCAGCTCGGTCAGTGTAGCATTAATTGAGCGAAGACGGTTGTCCACGCTGGTCAATGTTTCTGTGATGAACCGGAGGAACTGTTGCTGTTGGTCCCTCTCCGCTCCTCTACCATTAGTTCTTCCTCCACTTGAACCAAGCATTGATATGATACGCCAGGGTCGTCTCTGGGTCTTCCCCTGCGTGCTGGCTGTTGCTCGGGCTCTGACTCGGAGTCAACAGACTCTTCAGCAGTGGTGCTCCCCTCCTGGGTCATCCTAGTCCACCGAGACAAATCTATAGGTTGTAGCTCTGTAAAACAATGAAATAATAAGGGTTATCTAAATTGTATTCCCCGCTTATGGAACACTGCAATCAACATCGTATGGTCCACTCACCTCTGATGTGCTGTGGAGATGAGGTCACCACATGGCCTGGCACTGTTGAAAATAATACAATAAATAGTTCCTAGATTCTGGTTTCAAGTCTCTATTGATGCTGTTAATTATACATTTTACTACGAAATTAGAAAAAGTAGGCAAATTGCTAAGTATTTACAAACATGCATGTGCCCATCTCTAGCTATGGTGAAGGGTATGTGATGATGTGGGGCTATTTTAATTCCAACAGCCAAGAGAACTTTATCAGGATGCATAAATACTGGATCAGGATCAGGATCCTGGATCCATGAAATAGCTGGCCTTTAAAAATAAAAAATCTGCCTGCCCCTATGTTAACCCTATGTGTTAAATTCCCATAGGGTTACATAGGGGGTCAAATACTTCCTTCCCCCTAGCATTTAAGGAAGAACATTTATTTATTTAAATTATTCAATTACAAAGAAAATTGGTGTCCTCTGCGGTTTGATTTTTACTATTTTTTTTAAATTAAAACATTAAGATCATTAATATCTCTATTTGTAGGCAACTTTAGCATGGTATCAAATACATGTTCTCCCCACTGTATATAAATCCAGAAAGAACCAGTCTTAATTTTTAAAATGTAAGCAAGGTGAACTGAATAGTGAACAGTCTACAGTAAAATGATGTCATCACATAGCCAAACAAGTAATTGACAAAATTTCAATTTTGCTCTGAGGCTTGTTTATACAGTCAAGACGTGCTTGCCTGCTTGGGTTGTATAGATTCATAATTTAAAACTCACTGTTTGTGAAAGAAAGTTTCAATGGAAGGCAGCTGCTCATAGCCAGACTGAAAGAGGCCAAGGAGGAATACAGAAAGAAGGTGGAACAGAAGTTGCAGGAGAACAATGCGAAGGAGGTCTGGGATGGAATGAAGACCGTCACTGGCCTGGGGAAGAGTATAGCTCTGTGGAGGGAGATCTGGACAGGGCGAACCAGTCAAACTTAGCCCACCACCCCCGGACACTGCTCTTGCTTGCTTGACTGCCCAATTAACGCTTCCCCCCTCACTCTCAGTGCAACACTGCCAGATGTAACCCTCCCCCACAGGTTCAGTGGTAACCCCTCACCATTAACGTCTAACTTCACACTTGACTAATGGCTGATACCTTCATCCTATCAAACTTGTTCTGGCACTGCTGCTATAACTCTCATATTACTATGTTTACTTTTCTCTTATTTTGTCCATATATTCTAACTTCTTTCACTAATGGCTGATGCTTGTACCCTTATCTAACTTATCATTGCACTGCTGCTATAATTATTGTATTACTATGTTACTTTTGTCTTATTTTGTCCATACATTTATACTACTACTGTTATGTTAATATATGCTTACATTTTTATTGACCATATTTATTGCTGGTCACTAGACTTTAACTTTGCACTGTTGGACTTACTTGCACTACCACCTTGACACACACCTCATACGGGATCACAGTACCAATCCTCAGTAAATTCATTTGCATCTTTATCTTTATATTTTTACTTTTCTTTTTTGTCATGTTGATTTGTTGATTTGCTTTTTATCATCCTGTTTATATTGTAGTGTATGTTGTGTGTGGCGTCTTAAGCTGTTGGGACCTTGAATTTCCCCTTGGGGATCAATAAAGTATCTATCTATCTGCTTCTCATAATATCAGTTTATCTATGCAAACGAAGCTGGAGCCTAGACTGACACCTGCAGAACGAATAGCCTCAGAAGTGCTTAGCTGGAAAAGTGGTAAGTCAGTGGCAGAATGCATGCGGAAGTTATATACACCTGGATTTTGGAGCTCCTCCCAAAGCACGTAACTGGCTCCATGGCACAAAAATGACAGACTTAAGTGAAGGGCAGAATGTACGCAGACTGAAAAGCTCTTAGTTGTGGCTTTAACTAATACAAAAGAAAATTAAGAAATGATCTTATGCACCTGGGAGAATTTGCCCCATAGTCAGTGTATGCAGAATCCTGTTGTAGGCCAAACTGATGTGTACAGTACATCCACGTATATATATATTTTTTTTTTCGTGACCTCATTTCCGTTTCTGGTAAACAAGCAGTTGTTTTTGCCTGCCTGTATTCGGCCATCTAACACTCAAAAACGAACCTGGGGGCTATTACAGTATTACCTCATCCCACAGAGATCCCAGTTCTGTATCTGGGTCAGTGGGTTGGAGGAAGAGGGTCATTCAATAGGTTGACCTTTGAGTTTGGAAACACCAAAGCAAATTAACACCAATTTCTTTAGGTAAGGGGTCTGGGTGTTCAATGCACTGAAGGACTATTCACATCACAATCGATACTTGTTTGAGGGAGGAAAGTTACGCAACGGAGACACCAGGGGCCCGTTGCACAAAAGCAGAATTAAGACATCCGGGATAAGTTACTGAGCCGCGATCACTGAATCCTAAACAAGAGCATACCGGCTGAATTGGTTGCACAAAGACCAATCCAGGATGAGCAGACACGGATTCATCAAGCCAGGTGTAAGTTATTCGGTGTATGTGCGCGTTCTCGTTTCTCCCCCAAATAACTCGCGGTTGGAACAAAAAAGACGCGAAAAATAGCGTCTTGCACACAAAGTGAACAACCGCTTTTGATATAGACTAACAACGAGGTAAAGTTTTACTTTTTTGGATGGGGGATCATGATTATTTCTGTTACATAGTGGGAGTAGGTGTGGCAGATCAACTGAATGCAAATTTATGCACCCACGTGTGAGAGCTTCCTTGTCTCGGCACGCAACGTCATTAAGGAAGCGCTTTGCCACCGCAAAGATGCACAAAGTATCTTAATTTGTCTTAAAAGCCGAATTAGTTGAAAACACCTTCGAAAAATGTCCCCTCCACTTCCAACCAACTACTAGCCTACAGCAGCCTATTCATCAAACATCTGTCAAAAAAGAAGCAAACAACGAGTAGGCTATGTTATTAATTATAAGGCCACCATAATTTAAATCACATCCATATGGTATTAGGCAGACATTCTGCTGTGTTTTGCGAGTAAATGCATGTAGCAAATGATATATAAATGGAATCTACAGCTCTTTAAAAAAAAATCACGTGGAGGTCTCATTTGAATGACAGCTAGCTGAACCAATCAGATAATGTAATTACCATTAGAATCAACTTATCTTGGATGTTAGCCTGGTCAGGAGCAGGCTAGCTCCACAGAATAAATCGCCATGGTAACTTATACCATAACATATCCTGCTGCCCCCTATCCCGCTTTTGTGCAACTGGATCACAGATAAATTGAGCCAGGATAACCAAGATATCCCGGGTTAATCCCTTATCCTAGTTTTGTGCAATAGGCCCCAGGACCTACTTTACAGTGGCAGTATTGAAATGGGGCCACATAAAAGCAAGACAACCACAGTCTCTTGGCTTCGTCTTACCACACTATGATAAGTATTTTATTCTTGTAATGTCTGGCCCATATTATGTGATGACTTACACTATTCCCAGGAGCAATAATAATAATAACTAGAAAAGCACTCAGAGTGCAAATCTCTGCCAAGCGGAAACGTGCCTCCTGGATCCAGACAGTGATAGAGATCACTCCCAAAATGTAATAATTTCTTCCTTGGGTCATTTCAGACCTTCCCTGAAAATGTTCATCAAAATCCATCCATAACTTTGAGTTACCTTGCTAACAAACAAACAAGACAGACAAACAAACAATCTCTGATGAAAACATAACCTCCTTGGCGGAGGTAACAATAATAAAAACCACCATCAGATTTTGTTGCACATTTATTTCCTCTCTGAAGGACAGAACAGTTTATGGAATCGTGATCAGAATAAGTTATAACATTAAAAAAAAACAGTGGTACAGTTTATGACAGACAGGAATGGGTTTTTAAGCTTATTCTGCAATCACCCACAGGCTGATATGGGATGACTGAGGCCACTGAAATAAGACTTTTCCCGTTCACTCATCATCTCAAAGTGAAGGGGCTTCTGACAAAAGTTGCACTCTGCAGAAGTGTGGGGCTTAAGATCCAGGCCAGCTTCGATCCATGTTGGTACCAATTTATCTGTTAAAAGAAATTAATGAGAAAGGTAAGTGACACACAAATGAAAAAAAAGGAAGACAAAGCAGAAAAACCAACTGCAAACAATTCAGATACACGTTGAGCCTTAAAGAGACCCAAGGCACTAACTAGCCTTGCTCCACCCAACCGTTTCTCCCCGCTCAGATGAGCTCACAGAGATTACAGTCTGGAAGCCCAATGGCCAGATTAACATTCATTCAGCCACCAGGATGGAAAAAAAAAACAGCGACCACAGTGGGTGGGTACATCTGATAGAATAGTCGTGAAGAGTTCATTTCCAAATGTAGCAATGACTTTGGCAGCAATGTGGAGCCAGAAACGGTACAGACAGTAACAGCAACACCAGCAAAAGAATTGAAGCCGGAACAAGAACAATGAGTAAATGTATATATAAAAAAGGTAACTATGGTTTCCTTACTGCCTGAAGCATTTACACAAAAGACTGATTATATATTCATCTGTACTTGGTGGTTGAACTTCTACAACCATTTGGATGGAACAACTGGAAACATGATCAAATGGAGAATGGGACTGTTTTCACAAACTAGGTTCCATGCCATTGCATTTACTTACCGACAAAGTACTTCATCATCTCAGGAGTATGGTGTGGTGTTGGAGCAATGCGAAGCAGTTCATTGCCACGTGCGACCGTGGGGTAATTTATGGCCTGGACGTAAATGTTGTAGCGACTCATCAGGAGATCACAGACCTGTGTGTTCTTTTCTGCATTAGAGACCTGTAGGACAGACAAGACCCAGTCACTTTACTGGACTCCAAGACCAATGGCAGAATGATGGAAATTTTCCTGCATTCCAGCAGATTGCCTGACAATCATCTCACAGGAATTCCTTACCCTGACTGGAATGATGTGACTAGGGCAGTGGACCACAGGAAGACCAGAGTCCATAAGCATCTGACGCAACAGCTTGACATTCAGTTGGTGCTTCCTGCGTAGCATGCGCCCCTCCTCACTCTTCAGCGTCTGAATGGACTCACGTGCACCAGCCAGCAGCATTGGTGGCAGTGAGGTGGTAAAAATGAAGCCTGCAGCATATGAGCGCACGGTGTCTATCAGGGCACTGGTACTGGCGATGTAGCCACCAACGCAGCCAAAGGCCTTGCCTGAGGAAGAGAAACAGATTTATTTGTTAAAAAAATGTATAAAATCAAGCACAAGTTATAAGAACCAGACCCTATTGTATCCATTTTTAGATCAGGGAATGTAAGAATTTATAGTACTTTATTGTGATTCCTGGATAACATGGGAATTGTAGTTCCAAAACAACAAACAGTGCAAGCGCACGCACGCACGCACGCACGCACGCACGCACGCACTCTTATCAACAACACAGATTTAGCAGAAGTGGAGCCACCACACACAATAAGGTTCAGCTTGCCAGGACCTTTGAGGGAAACTCAATAAGTGTAAAACAGACGGCCTGGTTACCAGGCAACAGGTGGGGAGGCTCCTGCTTCTGTAATCCCGAGTGTATTACATGACAAAGCCAGTCCCTGTTCTCTTTTAGCAGCAGCAGTCAGTGTGGCTAGTGACAGTCTCTACAGTATGTACCAGAATGTTTTTTCTGGAACACCTTCTATGGCAAATAACTGATATTGGCAAGTGAAGCAACACTGTACTTACCAAGGGTTCCTGAAATGATGTCCATCTTGTGCATGACTCCATCCCGATCACCAATGCCACCCCCTCTCGCTCCATACAGTCCCACAGCATGCACTTCATCCACAAAGGTGATGGCACCATACTCATGAGCAACATCACACATCTCTTCCAGTGGACACACTGCCCCTGCAAAGCACATGCCCAGGTTTAGGTTACTGATGCTCTTAAGCAGAGCAAACCTTAACGACACAGCAACAATATTTGAATTGAAACTCAAATTACCATCCATGGAGTGGACCGTCTCAAAAGCCACAATTTTTGGCGTGGATGGGTCTGACTTTTTCAGCAGTTCACGCAAATGATCCACATCATTGTGACGAAAGATGAACTTTTTGGCGCCACTATTCCTAATGCCCTGAATCATTGAAGCGTGGTTCCCAGCATCAGAGTAAATCTCACATCCTGAAAGAATGAATGAATAAATTCATTAACATATATTGACCATTTTTTTTTAATGATACAGTTCCTGTATTCCACAAGTAGTAAGCTTAACCTACCAGGAAGCATCTTTGCCAGAGTGAAGAGGGTGGAGTCATTGGCCACAAAACAGGACGTGAAGAGCAAGGCTGCATCTTTCTCATGTAGGTCAGCCAATTCATGCTCAAGGTCCACATGAAATTTACTCGTCCCCGATATATTCCGTGTTCCTCCTGCTCCAGAGCCATGTTTTCGTAAAGTATCCCTGAGACACGAAAAGAAAGAGAAGAAAAATTGAGTAAGCGGTTTGACATTTCCTTGTTTGATTAGTTCAGGTGGACAATTTAAGGGTAAAGAGCATACTCACATAATTGACTGGACCACCCTTGGGTGACGGCTCATGCCCAGATAGTCATTGCTGCACCATACAGAGACGTCTTGCTTGTAGAGAGTCTCTGTATAGTTATCTGCCATGGGAAAGTCTGTGGCACGTCTGTTCACGGTTTTAAATACACGGTATGTATGATCAGCCTTCTTGTCTTCAATTGTCTTCTCAAAGAATTTGTCATAGTGGAAATTGGAGACTGCTGAAATGAGTAAAGAAAATGTATTGAATTTTGCATATTGAAGACAAAAGCAGTACAAAAGCACCTGTAGTTGAAAAACAGCGCGCTTACTTTTCGGCATGTTTTCCTGCAGCAGGTGGGACACCTTTGTGGGACGCTGCTTTATGAGCTTCTTCATGAGGTTTCCAGCAGCCTTTGTGTTCTTCACCAGAGGGTTAAGATCAGATGGAGACACATCTGTATGAGGGTGGAGGAAGGAAATTAAGTCCCTCGTCAGACAATTACATAATTCATGACAACACAACACTCCTTACAAATTCCTGTACAAGGAATTTGGATTTGATTGACAAACAAAAAAAAAGTCTACCATCTTCAAGATTTCAAAAGATTACCTTTGCGAACAGTGCGCACTTCAGATACATCCTCTTGAAGTTCCATGCTGGCCTGGCGGACAACACTGCTGTTCTGGCCCATCTCAGCAGCAAGGAAAGGGCATTTGGATGCTGCTACTTGACCGACTGGGGGCATGGGGTGGCCTGGAGGCATCTTGGGAGTCTCTTTTGGTGCTACTGCATCAAACATACAGGCATTTAGCCATCTTATCCACAGTCACCCCACATAAATACACAAATATAGAGAGAGACCTTCTAAACCTGTAAAGAGATCACTTTTGATCAAATGACCACTCACCCTCTGTGGTAGAGGCAGACTCTTTTTCTTTTTGAAAGCTTGATGTGGATGAACAGACAGCTCTAGCCAAAGGCCGAGAGGCCAGATCCATCATGACTGGACATTTCACGGCATAGCCCACCAGGGTCTTCCTGGTCTGCTGAAGAAAGGCTTGGGGGACACGAGAGAGGAATGGGCAGCGAAAGATGGCATCCATTACTGATTGTCCAAGCCTGGAAAGTGAAGACAAACAACTTTCAGCCAAGAGTAAAACTCAATCAAAATGCCTTTGTACAGGAATGACAACTTCATATTCTGTACTCATAGCATGATAAAAAGGTAATCAATCTATCACATACAAACAGGATAGTAAGGCCAAATCCTAAACTGCACAGGTAGGAAAAACTAGGGTCCAGTCCTAAACTTCAAATATGCTCTCCATCTGGGTAAAAACGATGCATTCTTGGAAAAAAGATTGATCCATGCTCTGCACCAGTCTATGGATGACCTTACATTCAAGGGATGGATATTACAAACTGTAACATCTAAGCTGTAAACTAATAATCTTATGCTTTAATATTTTTAGTGCTATCACTGGGAAGTCATTTAGCTGGAGTTTAGAAAGCACCTTTACGCCTCAATGTTCCTGTATATATGTACTGCATTTAACTGGAATGTCACCAGGACAAATTCCAATCATCTGTGTTGATATGGCAATACATTATTATTGAACTAAATAGATTAAGATTAGCGGTATTTCGATAGCGACCAAACAAAAAAAGCATAAAAGACACTCATGGAAATGGTCCCGGTTACGCTTTTACGCAACCCCTGGAGGTGACTCACTGTATGTAAGCTTCCTGGACCGTTTGGTAACGTTAATGCGACACGTCTGATGGGTTACCAAAACAATGTTAAGGTCATCTTGAACTTCAAAAAACGGCTTACGACATAACTTCATTCGACACACATTGATACCATACGAAATACAATATTAATCGCATTCAGGGCAAAACAATAAAGATAGGCGTTAACGTAAGTATGGCGTCATTTCCCCAATGTTTGCTTTTACATCGACACGAATCTAACATACCATACATTGACACGGGACAACAAAAATCCGTGCGCGTTAATACATTTCCAAAGCAATTCCTGCCATAAACGTAACGACACTAACAACTACCCACAGTCATGATCAAGAATGCAAAGACAACTGAGGATGACACCACTGGTCTGTAAAGAATCAGGAAGAAACACTCGCAGTCAACAGTAACGTCAAGTTAGCAACCAAGGAGCACATATTACCAAAACGTACTCATGACTAGTTTGCGAAATACCGGTACAGTGTTGATGTCTCGTAGACTCCGAACAAACAGAGCCCAAAAGAAGTTCTCGCCAACGTTAGCAGCTAGTTTAGCTTGACCAGAGCCAGTTTTCTGGCATGGTGCATCTATAGTCAACGCTACCGGTAATTATAAAAACATACTCCACTTTAAAACGTGTCGATTACGGTAAACAGGTAACCATACTGGACATACTGCTTTTGATCAACATCTCGTATCCAGTGTGTTGCCGTTTTCACGGAAGAACAACATTGATGTTACTGAGCCGGCAACGTTGAACAGTAAACGCAAACGTCGTTACCCAAGATAAACGATACGTAACAGCAAATGCTAACATCAGTGAGCTCTCAGGTTAACTCGATCGGTCGAATGAAATGATCAACACTATTTACAAAACATAAGAGCAGTAGTGACATTGATAGTGACAAGTGGAAGAAAGTAACCTGAACGTTGTTGCTTAATGGTAACATTAGCGATTAATGCAGACAACAAGGTCAGACACGTAATTGAAATGAGCGAATCTAGGATAAAGTTAGCTAACATGCTATCTCTAGCTACCAACGTTTACCTTCAGGTCAGTCTGCCATCATACATGAAAGATAGACTATAAAGCAGTCCAATCATAAACAACCAGTTCTTGGATGACTTACCGACACAACCTTCTCAGCTATACTGTTAGTAGATCAAATGGATTGTTCTAGGGCGTCTTAAGACTTTTGAACTGTCTCTTAGTGTTATTGCGCACTACCTCGTTATCCTGCACTGAGGACGAACGAAAGGACAAGTGGAAGCAACCGGGATTTATACAACAAATCGTAGTCCAATCTCGCGAGAGACTGACGAGGACTACGTCATAGAAACATACAGCTCATGTTACACATAATCGTCAGGTCTAGTGGTGCGGTTGTGCGCATTTCTCCCAGTGCAAATCATCGTTAATGTAATCTCACATGGGAGATATGGTGGGACTGGTGGGAAACTGATTGAAGAGTTTAGCCTACTGACAGAGTTGCCCAGGTGTGGTCGCTTTGGTGTCACTTTTGTCGTCACTATAGTTCAATTAGTCGAAATGGATCTTCATGTCCAACAATTTTAGCACTTGGGAATATGCTGTTTTTGTCATGTGAAAGCTGCATATTCTTCTTTCACAAGGGTCTTATCTTACATAAGAAAATACAGTTGTTTATTGAAGAAGATTAATGAGCATACTGTATGTGTATCTTTATTGTAGCATGTTTTTCACACATTGCAACAGCAAAGTGAACATGAATGCTCGCAATCGGAAAAACAACAAGCACGGGGTCGGTCCCCATTATTCATATCACTTGAACACACTATGCTCTGCCTATCCACAATTCTTCTTGGGATCTTCCAAAGTAACAGGCAGTGGAATTGTGAGACAGGTCCTATTAAATTCTCTGCAGGTGACCCTATCCTAGATGTAGGCCTAGATAATTTATGCATGGGCTCTCCTTAATGTGTCTGTAGTGTCACCTATATCTCAGACACACACACACACACACACAGACACACACACAGACACACACACACAGAGACACACACACACACACACACACACACACACACACACACACACACACACACACACACACACACTTCTGCCCAAGGCACGTTTTAGGTAGACTATTAGTAGAAATGCATGGAGCAATGGTAAAATGTTGGTTCCACCCACCTGTTGGTCCCACAATTTGAATAAACCTATGATATGTTTGTCCATATAAGGAGAACTGGGTGTTAATTGAAGTTGAATTGCAAGTTGGCTCTGGGATAGCACAAATAAAAGTTTGCCATATTACTACCAAATATCAAAGTACCCACTCGAAGGCAGAGGACGAAGGTGACTATAGCCTGACTGCATTTTAGATTTCTTTGTCCCCGCAAGAGTTTAACAGGTTAATTTAAAATCCCCATGTTATTTTCCTATAGGAAAATTCACAAGATGAAGACAAACTTCGGACGTCTTGGGTCTGGATAACGTGTTAGGTTAGCTGTAGCATCATCTGCTCCCATTTCACACACGTAAAATGCATTAAAAAATACATGACTATAACTCCCAACTAATAGGCTACATTCAAGACAAAAATTGGGCTATTTTATATGTTTAGTTTAGGCCTTACAGACCTCCCTCCCTGTGTTTACTCAGTGTAATTGACTGACCATTATGCCTAAACTCTGAGTATTAGCCTACCTTTAGAGAAAAATAGGCATAGTATGCATGCAGGCTAATTCAAATAATGGCGATTAAAAAAAAAAAGCGATTAAAAAAAATCAACAAGCAGTGCTTGATCTGGCATGTTCACCTGCTTTAGGATGCATTTGATCCCTACAGGCTGTCAAGACAATTTTCATGATCAGCTGCCCTAAATGACATAATCAAAGGTCAAGGTAATTCATTTAGGGCATAGGCTAGCCTACAATTTAAACAACAAAGTGCTTTAGAATTAGAAAAGTGATTCCAGATAGAAAAGTAGCCTATATAATTGATAATTAACAAACAAAAAGAGAAAAACAAATGAAATATTAGAACAGTGTGTGTGTGTGTGTGTGTGTGTGTGTGTGTATATAGTCTATGTTTAAATGAGACACAACTGTATACAGCCTGAACTAAATTGGTGGCACGATTTAATATGGGATGACAAATATAACTGAAGTATTTTACCAAAGTGCTCAGATTATCATTGCTTCAGAAATGTAGGCCTGTGTCTCCAGCTCTCCATTAATCAATGTAATGGCGAACTCTAGTGGCCAAATCTGTGAGGCTCTGCCATGACACATGACAGATGAAAGACTTTGAAAAAACAGTCTGTATGGTGTTCATTCACTAAACAGAATATGAAGGTGTCACAATCACACGTGTTTCTTAGAGGACAGGAACTCGTCCTTGTTGATAAATTCAAATACTAGGAGTACCCTATGACACAACACTAACATTAAAAAGTCACATAAAAAGTATAACACATAGAGTTAAATTTAATTTACAGAATTTGAAACTAGTAAGGCTATTTCTTGACACAGCTGCTAAGCTGTTTTTGTTTACCATGATCTTTTCCCATAGGGAGTATTGTTTTATATTGGTCATTAACTAGCATGACCACACTTAAAAGCATTGAATCTCTTTATAAAAAAGCTCTAAAAATCTTTGATAAAAAGACCCTGTCTTTTCACCACTGCAATATTCTACAGAGGCATAAACTTTTAAGTTTTGAGAATTTTAAAAACTTCAAGTAGCTATGCTTGTTTTATATATAAAGTGTCATACAGCCTTGCCACTCCCCACTGCAAAGGTTTTTTCAAAGACGTGAAAGCAGTGGTAGTACACGGGCCTCTATGAAAGGAGACTCCATTATACCATTTAGACGTACCACTTTTTCTCAAAACGTGATGTCAGTAATGGGAGGTAAAATTTGGAATAGCCTACCTCTCCAAATAAGACAGTGCCACACTGGCCCCAGCCGTGGCACAACTGGCTGGGGCACCTGCACGACACGCTGGCGACCCGGGTTCGATTCCCGCCCCGTGGTCCTTTCCGGATCCCACCCCAGCTCTCTCTCCCACTCACCTCCTGTCCCTCTCTCTACTGTCCTGTCCAATTAAAGGCATAAAAAGCCCCAAAAAATAACCTTTAAAAAAAAAGAGAGTGCCCCACTTACAACACCTTTAAAAATCATTTAAGACAGTGGTACCTTCAAAACCAAAAATGCAATCACTAAATGTTACGCATCTCATATATCGAGGGTTTAGAACCAAAGGGGCGTAAGTGACATTTTGGTCAAAATTGAGTTATACATATCACCTGAAAGCTCTTGATGAGCTCTTTCTAACTGACAAAATTATAGAAGTAAAATATTTATAAATATAACGCTATTGAACAAAAACCAAAGGTCTTTAACTGTGGACATATAGAAGTAGTTACAGTAGATTTATTTTGGCTAGAATACATCATAGAGTTATCTTTACCTATAGAAATGATATAGTATTGCATGAAAAAGATTGCAGTAACATGTCTCAAAGAGGATCTCTGAAATGTGTGCAGTTTTTGGTCTCTACTGAGGCCCTGAGGCTGATGCTTTCCAACGAAAGCGACTTACAACATGTTAAAAACATTTTTAAGCTTTTAAGAGCAATTTTACAACAATAAACAAAAAACACAAGTGCGTCAATGAGTGCAATAAGTGCATCAATGAGTGCAATTGTCCATAGAGGGAGTGCAGCTGGGAATGAGGGCCTCTACTTGTCCCTATCAGGTTGCCATGGTTGTGGACACCTCAACGGGCAAAATTAGGTGGTACGTCAAGGATCAGCAAGGGGGGTGTGTGGCTGGGAATGACCACCTCCTTGTCCTTGTCGAGATTGCCATGGTCGTGGCCGCCTCAACAAGCACAGTAACAGTAAAGGTGGTAAGTTAAAGGAATAGTTTGGAATTTTGGACGACCTCATTTCCAACTTTGCCGAGGTGACATAGGTCAGTGGAGACAGTTTTTATTGCGTTTAACCCCTTCCTCAAGTTGCAGCGTTCCCCTTTGCTAACGCTGGTTCTGAGCTAACGCATTTCAACGGTAACATCCAAAATAGTCTTACTCACTCCAAAGCACACCCAAGACAGGTAAATTAAAACGTCAGACTATCGATGTGCATGTCCGTGTTGATGGAATAATTTTAGAAATAAAACTAACCTTGCAACTCAATGATTTATTAGATTTTGAGGGACTAGTTTCTCAATATCAATCCGCTACTGGCATACAGGGAACAATGTAGGCTATTGCAATGCAAGGTTGGTTTTGTTTATAACATTGTTATATCAACACAGACATGTGCATTGATAGTCTGACGCTATAATTTATTTGACTATAAACTCACATCCATAGCTAAAGTGTCTTGAACAAGGCACCTAACCCCTCACTACTCCCTGTGCTGCTGTATCTCACCATAATATTAATAATAATAAATTATAATATTTCACCATATATTTCCAAATGTATTTCACCCTATATGTACATGTATTAAATGTATTTTCGCCCTATATTTACATGCATTTCAAAATATATTTCTGAAATATATGAAATATATTTTCGCCCTATATTTACATGCATTTCAAAATATATTTCTGAAATATATGAAATGTATTTTCGCCCTATATGTAGGCCTACATGTATTTCAAAATATATTTCTGAAATATATGAAATATATTTTTGCCCTATATGTACATGCATTTCAAAATATATTTCTGAAATATATGAAATATATTTTTTGCCCTATATTTAAATGTATTTCAAAATATATTTCTGAAATATATGAAATGTGTTTCAAAATATATTTCAGAAATATTTACATGTATTTTCACCCTATATCTAAATGTATTTCAAAATATATTTTGGAAATGTATTTCAAAATATATTTCAAAATATATTAACATACAATCTTGAAAATATATGGCCAATATATTTCTTTTGTGTATGGGAACCAATCAATTATCAAATTTCACATGATACTGTACAGATTGCTGCCTGTCTGATATCTTGTCTTCTTCCTTTGCAATGGATAGCATGACTCCTCTAGCAAACCTCCTACAGGAGGGAAAATTTGACCATTATTGACAAATGCTTTGTACTGTATACTTCCCTATGTTGAAAATCAATAAACATTGCATTACAAAAGAAAATCCCTACATCATGTGGCCAAAGTCAAGTGAGCCTTCGGTGCATTTCACCCATTTCTGGTGTCGGCAGCATGCGTGCCACTGCAGAGGTGGACCTTCCTGGTTCCAAAGAGGAAAAGCCCTGCCATATATTCTTTCTAGCTGTGCACTTCACACATGTGATATCACTAATTATCTGATCTATGCTAATTAGGATGAGCTGGTTTACTAAATGGTTGGATCAAATACTTGGCAGGACTTTTACTTTCTGAACCTGGGTTGTCCGCCTCTGCGTGCCAGCGCGTTCAATTAACAGTGTAGACTTGCGCTGTTTCTCAAAGTCAAGAGCGCATCCTTGATAGAGTGCTTTCTTGGAAGGCAGGTGCTAGAGACAAGGCTACAGACCTTCCCAGTACCCTCCCCAGCCGTCAAGATCACATGCAATGGAACAGCGAGTGTGGAAGTGCACGTCAACCGTGCACGGTTCCGGCTACGTGCTTCATTTGAACCATGGACGCGGTGGAAATTGTGCTGCTTTTCCAGGAGTGCAGACTGCAGGGAGTTCAGAAGGAGGAGGATGATGCCTACTGTCAGCAACTCCTTAACTATAAACTTTTTTAAGTAGCCTACAGGTTTTACACACTCGACCTGGTCTTTACAATCAGTAGTTCAAAAGGGTTGTTCTCAGAGATCTCACTGGTTCTCTGGAGGTGTTTTGTGAATGTCTAATGTGTGTGCAGTTTGCGGCACAATGATAAACATTTTCAAATTATACTTGACAGATATGAGGGTTCATATCTGCGTATTGAACCATCGTTCCGTTTACAGTTTTTTTCCTATTGCTAAAACAAAATTTTGCAAACTAGACTGGTTTTTATCAAAATTCACAAAACCACACACCCAAACCGCAAAATACCTCATATATCCTGCAAAATGAAGCACTGCAACCAAAACTACATATAGCAATATCAAAATCAAACCTTTGCACCACATGGCACACACTTTCATTCATATTACCAGATTGTGTCTAGCCACCTATCTCTGAATCACTCACATCAATCTCATCACATGCCTCCTCCATACAGCCTGCACAAGAGGCATGCGCATAAAAGGCTGCTGGTCATATACTGTACCTTCCACCACCATGCCGAAAAGAACTCTGGGGTTTAGAAATGGTGAGTATGGTGGGAGGTATTGCATGAGAAATGGTGGGTGGTCAGCAAACCAATGTTGGACTGGGGCTGCACGATGAAAGCTCACGTTGTCCCATACTAGAACATATCAGTTTCCTCGATGGTCTGCATCATTCATACAGTACACTCTGGTGGTATGGGAATGTGGTCTGTCCAGAAATGCGAGAATATGAGCTGTGTTGTATGGTCCAAGGTTGGCATGACGATGGAGTATGCATATTGGAGATGGCACCACGTTGTCCAGGAACATCTATAGAATGGCTCTGTGGCCAATGATATTTCTCCCCTTCTTCTGGTCTTTGCTAAGTTGAACCCAGCCTCATCTATTCACCTTATTCCTTAACCCGGAAATCTGTAGGCTATACTATTTTCAACTTCCGTTCATTCAGTTTACATTCACAGTACGCTAATATTCTTCAATTGTTTTCGAAATGTTGACAATTCTGCCCTCGGCAAGGATATATTACATAATATACATAACCGATATAAAATAGAAAAGTTCACCTTTAAGATAGTTAAGCACTGTCAACCGTCACGTTAAAATGGATACAACGCAGCTTCACCGTTTTCTGAATGCTGAGGTGTCATGGCGACGCCCATTGTTGGCTACGGAATATCGTGAATAAAGTTGAACCAAAGATCCTCAACCGTCTCTAGTTGAACTCATGTGAGACTGCATGAGCATCCATTACCAGTACTCCCTGAAAACAAAGAACAAAAATCAGTCATGGTGTCAGATCTTAAAACATGTTTTTCTTATTCTTATCCTTTTTCTTTTTATTCCCTATGTCATGAGAGAAATCCCTATAAATATGCTGTAACCATTACATCCCTTGTTCTTGTCAAATAGTTCTGAACTGTTTGTGATATATAGAAGAGACAGAAAAAAGGGCAATGAGGGGAGATAACCTAAGTGGATGTATTATCTACACCTCCCGAATTGTTCCGATAGGCCTATTGTCCAATAGATAAAGAATTAAAAACAAAATCAGTCATGGTGTTATGCAGCATACTGGGAAACAATGCTGTATTTAGTGTGCAATCAATATTACTTACATCCACATATCCTCGTCTGAGCTTTGTCTTTGTCTCGGCACCTTATAAAGTTGTTTCATTCTGAATTGGTTTCGCTTGAGAATGTGAGCCAATGGGGAAAGACTGACTCGTTGAATGTTGCTGAATATGGTGTTGTCTTGGATGATGTGCCTTTGAATTTTTTGTCATCTGATTTCATTATTTTCTAAAACCAAGTTTACAATGACAGCTTCCTGTACCCCGATGAATATTTGGTGCCTTCCTCTACCGTGGTCTCTCAGTCCTTTAGGAAAAATATTTTCCCCACAGCAGAGTGAGTAAATTGTGCAGGAAACCTAGTTAGTATGACATCAGCCATTCATGAAGCAAACAGGTGGCACTCAACTGATATACTATGACATGGGGTGTTCTATATAGTGTGAAAGAAGTTTTGTACTCCAATCTAAATGTCCGGATGATAGAGGTGACAGTAAAATGGCTCAAGTTGGGCTGGACTCTCTCAGTGTTTCTCAAAGTCAAGAGTGCATCCTTGATAGAATGCTTTCTTGCAAGTCGGGTGCTAGAGAGACAAGGCTACACACCTTCCCAGTACCCTCCCCAGCCGTCAAGATCACATGCAATGGAACAACCTAGTGTGGAAGTGCACATCAATCGTGCATGGTTCCGGTCCGCGCTTCATTTCAACCGTGGAAATTGTGCTGCTTTTATGGAGTGCCGACAACCGTGCAGCTGCACTCCTCTAAATAAACTTTTTTGTCTGTGTCTGTTAAACCTGTAGCCTACAAACTTCACATCTGGCGAAGTTCACAGATAAATTAAAAACAGAAGTCTATCAAAACACAACTAAATAGCCTACACATTGACATATGCATTTATGATAGTGTTGGATTCTTCAGTGGTTTGCGTTGTGTTTCAGTTTCAATGTTCTAATGTCTGAATTGAAGTTGTTCAGTAAAGTTGACGGCTGGATCAGGATCGGTGATTGAAGGAGGATTTATTGTAGTTAGTACAATCAGTGAATAAC
Organism: Sardina pilchardus; assembly: GCF_963854185.1. Lineage (NCBI taxonomy): Eukaryota > Metazoa > Chordata > Actinopteri > Clupeiformes > Clupeidae > Sardina > Sardina pilchardus. The sequence continues at coordinate 31,188,029 of NC_085002.1, read as the reverse complement.
AGACACAGGATAAGTCTCGGACAGTGTGATATCCTAGTACTAGTAACTGTGTTTAGAATGATTTAAGAGTCGGCCACTAGAGGGCGCTCCAACGTTAGATATGGTGCTCGGTTATTGTTAAGCTAGGGTAGAAGAAGTATGCTCAAAGTCTTTTTAAAGCAAGTCACGTCACTCGGCAGCCATATTGGCCATGGGGTCGGGCAGCGACTTTGACCGGAACAAGACCAGGCTCTATCTAAATGAATGGGGAGAGAGCTGGATGTCCATGTTCCGAGGTGTAAGAGACATAAAAATCACATGTTTGAAATCGCGATGAAAATCTGACTACAATCGCTGAAAAGGTTTGGTGGTTTTGTATCAAATTAACGCTTTAAAAGCCTTTTTCTTACTGGTAATTTTGGACTGCGCATGCTCTGTTCTTCACGACGCAGCTTTCAAAAAGCGTGACCGCCAAGGATCGGCCAAATGATTGGAGCAACGGCACTGGAAGAGGCTGGACGTGCAAACCATAGCCAACCGGTGTAAACAACCGCCATCTTTCGCGTTACGAAATTACCCCATGCTTTTCAATGGGCGATTTTTCCAGTGCAGTGTCTCCTCATATATAAGTGTCTCTGGTATGCTTCAGCTAGAGTTCGGAAGCAGGGTTTAGCCTGAAGTGTTTGTGTTAGTACCAAGACTGCTAATAAACTATCAAAGAGATTATATTGTGGACAACCTGTTTACTAAGATAGTACATCTTTCTGGCGACGAGGATTTTAACCGCTGAGGTGGTTGCTGGAAGATTGAATTGCAACTCGGATCTGAGTGCTGTGTGGGATTGCTAGCACCTAGCAAAGTGAGGAAGAAGCAACGTCTTGAACTGGTAAGAAGGAGGGAGAAATAACGGAGAAAGAATGACTACTATTGGCACACTAGCGGCGTTTGATGTAAAAAATCAGACGTGGGAGGAATACTGTGAAATAATGGATCAGTTTTTTGAGGCAAATCAGATTGACGACGGAGATAGGCAAAGAGCCGTACTCATAAGTGTCGTTGGGCCCGTCACATACAGTTTGATGAGGAGCCTTGTAAGCCCAGATAAGCCAAAGGACAAAACTTACCATCAACTAGTGACACTGTTAAAAAATCACTTTCATCCAAAGCCTAGTGAAATTGTGCAACGATACAAATTTGATTCGCGCACTCGGAAATCAGAAGAATCTGTATTGGAATATGTAGCAGAGCTGCGCAGACTGGCGCAGGATTGCAACTACGGGGACAAGCTAGGGCAAATGTTGAGGGACAGGCTCGTGTGCGGGATCAATGATGAGCGTATTCAGAGACGTCTCCTGTCAGAAACAGAGTTAACGTTTGACAAAGCGCTGTCCATTGCTGTAGCAGTAGAGACTGCAAATAAAAATGCCCAGGATCTGCAAAATTCGAGTGCGTCTGTGAAGTTCATTAAAACAAAGAAAGGCACACCGGATTCTAGTGTTTTCAAAGAAACAGGGAATGAATGTTATAGATGCAAGGGAACCAGACATAATGCAGCAGACTGTAAATTCAAACAAGAGAAATGTCATGCTTGCGGTAAAGTAGGACATATTGCAAGAGCATGCCGTGGAAAAAAAACATTGAATCAGGGAAGCAAAGAACATGGGGATGTAAAGAGAGAAAAGAAGCGGGATTCATATCACCGTTCGCACAATGTGCATGAAAGGCAGGACACAAGTGAAAGTGATAGCTCAGAGGATGCAACACTCACACTGCATTGCATGAAGTTTCGATTAGGACAAATGAGCGAGGGGCATCTCAGAAGAGTAGACCCCTACATGGTGGAGATGAAAATTAATGGGAAAGGTGTGCGTTTCGAAATAGACACCGGCTGTAGTCTCACAGTTATGAATGAGCAGACATTACAAAAGCTTTGGAAAGATACCAAATGTCCAACAGTGAAGCCAGTGAAAATCCATTTGGAGACTTATACAGGCGATCCTGTTAAAGTGATAGGAGTGGCATCAGTCAGAGTTAAATACAAGAAGCAAAGCTGCACACTACCCCTGGTGGTGGTGGAAGGGAAAGGCCCCAGCTTACTAGGGCGTAGCTGGTTGGAGAAAGTTAAAATCAATTGGAAAAAAATCAAAGACAGTCGCAAAGCCTGTGAATTGCAGCATATGAGAACAGAGACAAAAACACTACAGCAAGTGTTAAGCCAACACGAGAACGTGTTTAAAGAGGAATTGGGCACGCTGAAAGGCACCAAGGCCACGATTCACGTTAAGGCGAACGCAGTTCCTCGTTTCTTCAGTCCCATATGCCATTCGGGCCAAGGTTGATGAAGAAATAGACAGGCTGTTGAAAGACGAAATAATCACGCCAGTGAAATGGGCAGAATGGGCTGCACCTGTTGTCCCCATTGTCAAACCGGACGGACATGTAAGACTGTGTGGAGACTACAAGCTGACCGTAAATACGGTTTCATCACTAGAACAATATCCAATACCACGGGTGGAAGACCTCTTCGCAGCGCTGTCAGGTGGAAAGCAATTCTCGAAATTAGATATGAGTCATGCGTACCAACAAATACTCATGGATGAAGAGTCCAAGAAATACTTGGCGGTTAATACACACAGAGGGCTTTTTACATACAATAGACTCCCATTTGGGGTTGCGTCCGCCCCCGCCATTTTTCAAAGAACCATAGAAGGTCTCTTAAGAGGGATTCCACGAGTGGCGGTATACCTTGATGATATACTTCTGAGTGGAATGAACGAGGCAGACCACCTGAGAAATCTTGAGGAGGTTTTAACTAGGCTGGAAGAGGCAGGGTTGCGTTTGAAAAGAAGTAAATGCATGTTCCTGCAAGAGGAAGTAGAGTATCTGGGACATAGGGTGGATGCTCAGGGGCTTCATCCGGTGAAGAAAAAGGTGAAAGCCATCATGGAGGCGCCCCCTCCCACAAATGTCACCGAACTTAAGTCATATTTAGGTTTATTAAATTACTACAACAAATTCCTCCCCAATCTGGCAACCCTCTTGGCCCCATTACATGAACTCTTACGGCACAATGTGCACTGGAAATGGCTCAAAGAACAGGAAGAGGCCTTCCAAAAGTCTAAAGCCTTACTGAACTCAGCAGAAGTATTAGTCCATTACTCTGCAGACAGAGATTTGATAATGTCATGTGATGCGTCACCTTACGGCGTTGGTGCTGTTTTATCGCACCTGATGGAAGATGGCAGTGAGCGTCCTTTGGGGTTCATGTCACGAACACTGTCGCCTGCTGAAAAAAGGTACTCACAACTAGATAAAGAGGGATTGGCGGTTATATTTGGTATTCAGAAATTTCACAAATACCTTTATGGACGAGCGTTCACCATCCACACAGACCATAAGCCGTTGATCTCTCTCTTCAATGAGAAAAAACCCATACCACAAATGGGGTCCCCGAGAGTTCAAAGATGGGCTGTGCATTTGAGTGCCTACGAATACAACATAGTATACAAACCAGGAAAACAGAATTCAAATGCTGACGCATTGAGTAGGCTGCCAGTGTCTGAAATAGTGTGTGAGGAAGCGAAAGAGCAAGTCTTGATGATGGACCTTCTGGATGACACACTGTTAGACACGACTAAGATTAAGCGCTGGACAGCTAAAGATGTGATATTGTCCCAAGTGCATGCTCACGTGCTAAAAGGGTGGCCAACAGTGGTAGATTCCAGTGTAAAGCCATTTCATCAGCGAAGAATGGAACTAAGTGTACGGGATGGATGTGTGCTTTGGGGTGCTAGAGTAATTATACCCACCAAAGGTAGAGAGAAAATTCTGAAGCTGCTGCACCAAACCCACTCTGGCATGTCAAGGATGAAAGGACTAGCTCGATCGTATGTATGGTGGCCGGGAATGGATCAGGATGTTGAGAGGGAAGTGCTGTCATGTGAGGAGTGTCAAAAACACCACAAGTCACCACCAGCCGCACCGTTACATCCATGGGAGTGGCCAGAGTCACCGTGGTCAAGGATTCACGTGGACTATGCAGGGCCCTTCCAAGGTGAGATGTTTCTGTTGATTGTGGATGCTTACTCCAAATGGATAGACATCTACCCGGTGAAGACGTCCACTTCCCAGGTTACAATAGAAAAGCTAAGGCAGAGTTTCAGTGTTTTCGGATTACCGAAAATGTTGGTGTCTGACAATGGAACATGTTTCACAAGTGCTGAATTTGAGTCCTTCATGAAACAAAATGGCATCAAGCATGTGAGATCAGCACCGTTCCACCCTTCTTCTAATGGGCTGGCAGAGAGGGCGGTCCAAACGTTCAAAGGAGGGATGAAAAAGATGAAAGGTGATTCGGTACAAACCAGGTTGTCAAGGTTCCTGTTCAGTTACCGTATCACGCCTCATGCGACAACAGGCCTGTCGCCGGCAGAGTTGATGATGTCACGCAGACTCCGATCTGTTTTTGACCTGCTACTACCAGACGTAAAATCAAAAGTGCAGGAAAAGCAACTGAAACAAAAACAGGCCCATGACACAAGCAAAAGACTGAGAAGTTTCTCCACAGGGGATAAAGTGTTTATTAGAAACTACGCTTATGGTCCTAAATGGGTCCCTGCTGTCATTCAGGATGCCTCCGGTCCAGTGTCATATACTGTCATCATTGGAAGTGGCCAAATAATGAAGAGACACGTGGATCAAGTGAGGGCCAGATTGTCTGAGACCGTGCCAAACCAAGAGCCCGAGAGTGAATTGGGACCGTCATTAGATTTTGATGGTGCTGTGGGCTCTGGGCTTACAGTAATGGCAGAGACAGAAGACCGTCCTGCGAGTGAGTCGGATGAGCAGTCTACTTCAGTGGTCCAAGTTCCAACAGGTTCACCGGTGGTCACAGAAGTGCGACACTCAGAGCGGGGGAGACGGTCACCTCTGCATCTAAAGGACTTTGTTAGATAGAGTGAGATCTTTTCCCAGGAATAGAGCAACAATGCGCTCTGATCTCACTGGAAGGATGTCCCTTCCTAGTTTAAAAAAAAAAAGAAAAAAAAGAAAGAAAAAAGAGAAATGTTGAATTACAATGATGTTCATGATTTATGCATTTTTGGGATACCTGTTTAGGAGAGATAAATGTTGAATTACAATGATGTTCATGATTTATGTATTTTTAGGATACCTGTTTAGGAGAGCATGTAACACAGGCCTTAAACAGATAATGAGCTGTTTGCTTAAAGGTGGGGAGATGTGATATCTTAGTATTAGTAACTGTGTTTAGAATGATTTAAGAGTCGGCCACTAGAGGGCGCTCCAACGTTAGATATGGTGCTCGGTTACTGTTAAGCTAGGGTAGAAGAAGTATGCTTCAGCTAGAGTTCGGAAGCAGGGTTTAGCCTGAAGTGTTTGTGTTAGTACCAAGACTGCTAATAAACTATCAAAGAGATTATATTGTGGACAACCTGTTTACTAAGATACTACAGACAGTAAAACCGAACAGAGTCTAACTCCTTGTGGTTGCTATCAAAAGCGTGGCGCGCAGTATCTCCGCGTAAGATGCTGCACGCTTGGCTTCTCGATCCGTCTCAGAGTCACATCCTTGGTACAAATTTAGTTATACATTCTAACAGTAAACAAGTCCACGTATAGGCAACAAGTTAGGAAACCAGTTCAGACCAGATGGCCAACCCAGACACAATGGCTCCGGCCCTCGGCCCTTGTTATCTGGAAGTTCCGAGCTACAAGGCCTTACGTAAACAGGCCTACTTGTGCACCTAATATCAGAGCTTAGAGCTTATCCCATTCTATGAGTAATATATATGAACACATCAGAATACCCCAGAATTCAACAATAGCCTAAATATGCATACTAACTTGATATAAATGCCTGAGCAAATATACTGACATTAACAAAACACTTCAGAAGTCGTATTTAGCACATTAACACACACTGCTTCTTTTCATCTTCCATTACATTCTATCCCCCTCTTTTTTTTAATCACACCGTCAGAGAATTTCTAATCGTCTTCACGCCGAGAATCCATCGATGCATCCTCCAAAATTCTCAGAACAAAGGACTCAGTACTTGATAGAATTCAATTCAATTCAATTCAATTCTAGTTTACTGTCATATACTCATAAAAAATAATTTATAAGTAATGAGATTCATTGTGCTCAAGTGTCCTGAAATAAATTAGAAAATAACAAAAAATAAATAATAAGAAAAGTGCCATCTTAAGGGGGTTTCCCAGGACGGTTCAGCATCCTGATGGCTTGAGGGTAGAAACTGTCCTTGTATCTGCTGGTGCGGGTCCTTAGACTCTTGTATCGTCGGCCTGAAGGTAGGAGGGTAAAGAGATGGTGGCTGGGATGACTGGGGTCAGAAACTATACGCTTGCCCTTTCTTCTGCAGCGCTGACTGTAGAGGTCCTGGATGGATGGTAACTCAGTCCTTGTAATACGCTGTGCTGATCTGACGACTCTTTGTAGCGCTTTTTGATCCTGGGCAGTGCTGTTACCATACCCTGTAGTTATGCCACCAGTTAGAATGCTCTCTATTGTACAGCGGTAAAAGTTGGTCAGTAACTTGTGGTCCATGCCAAATTTCCGCAGACGTCGCAAAAAGAAGAGCCGCTGTCTTGCTGTCTTTGTGATCACACCTATATGGTGTGTCCAGCTCAGATCCTCACTGATGTTAATGCCCAGGAATCTGAAGCTTTTGACTCTCTCCACTGCTGCACTCCCGATGTGAATGGGTGCGTGTTCTTCTCCCTGCAGCCGCCTGTAATCCACTATCAGCTCCTTGGTCTTTGTTAAATTGAGCAGCAGACTGTTATCCTGACACCAAGATGTCATTGCTGCCACCTCTGCTCTGTTGGCACACTCATCACCATTCTTGATGCAGCCGATTATGGTGGTGTCATCGGCAAACTTAATGATGGTGTTGGAGCTGTCAGTGGCTGCACAGTCATATGTGTACAGTGATACAACAGAGGGCTTAACACACAACCCTGTGGAGCACCAGTGCTGAGTGTTAGACTGGAGGAGGTGATGTTACCTAGCCGTACTGCCTGTGGCCTGCCTGTTAGGAAATTTAGTATCCAGCTGCACATGGAGGGACTGATGTTCAGGTCTTGCAGTTTCATGATGAGCCTACTTTGGAACAGTGCTTGACGAGATTTGATGACGTAACGTCCTTGAAAAAGTGGCTTGGAAGGACCCATCCTTGACTTTGAGAAACACCCTCTGTCCAGCCCAGGTCCAGCCTCTCGTATTGTCAGCCCATGGTTGATGACATCAACTTTGCTCTGATTTCATTTGAAAGTTGTTGTCTTCTTTGGCCATGAACTCTCCTATCAGCTCTATACCTCTCACTCTTTCTCTCTCTGCAACGTCTTCCATTTTTCTTGTTGTTGTTGTTGTTGTTGTTGACACGCTTATTGGCACAATTATTTAAACTGACACACAGAGAGCAAAACTTCTTCTCGAGTCTCCAAAAGCCTAAACACATTTTCTGCTCACATTTTGCAATTAAAAATGGCACTTTTAAAATACGTAAGGTACGACAATCTGACATAAAGTAGCAACAAAGTTAGCCATTTCAAAACAATGCCATTCAAAATGACACTACACAAGCTACCAATATATGTGCCACCCGGCCAAATACCTCAACGCTTAATTTTTGCCACATCAATAAGGAAGCAAGCACTATGAAAAGACCACAGGTGAGCATACATTCAGAGAGAGGAAGAGGGAGGGGGAGAATGAGAGGGGGAGGAAGAGCACAATGTAAATATCTGCTGTGATGTTGCACTGACTTGTTTGGTGAAAAGAAAATGTTTCAACAAATATTACTGTGCAAATATTACTGTGCATGTTAAGAACTTTCTACAATTTGAACTATTTTAGTATTTTTGCAAAGCTAAAGATGAGAGTGCTTTTCATTATGCCCAACAGTGTGTATGTTTAGACAATGAATGAAGCAATGAATGAAGCTTGTTATTCATTAGCAATATACTCTAGAACACATTTTGTGTTATTCATCATACCATAAAGGAGTAATGGCCCTACAAATTCTAAATGTCCAAATTAGTAATCAATATATCTGAATTTCTATCCCGCATGTACTAAATATCCAATATCTATTTTTGAAATCTTATATTTTATGAAATTGATATATTATGAAAGTACACAAAATAGAGAAAACTTGAAATTTGACCTCGATTGACCATAAAGTTCCATGTTGGCAACCGGGTAATTCTGAAACCTTAATCCATACTGATACCTTCTGGCATATTTGCCAACTTTTAACAAAAAATGCCATCAAAAGTTTTTGTTGGTGACATACGCCAGGAGCCAGTCCTTGTGAGTGGGAAACCATGGTCTGCGCAGTACAGGCAGTACTCCACTAGAGCTTGTTCATCCTCCACTGATGGGCTTGGGCCTATACGGTGGCCATGGGAAATCTGCTCACTCACTCTGTCCCTCAAGGTGTTGCGAGGGACTTTGAAGACCTGACATGCCTGGTGTACTGGCATTCCTGCAGCTACCTCCTCCATTGTTCGCACCATGTTTTCATCTCTCCACTGTTTTCTTGGTGCCATTTTTATTAGGGCCCGAGCACCGAGGTGCGGCCGCTGAAGCGGCTGCACTGTAGGTGCAAGGCCCTATTGTTTTTGCTCAGATTAAGTTTCTTCTGGGCGACGTTTTGCCTTTTTTCACCAACTTGGCATCTTGAAATTTGGCAGCTATGTGTGGAAATGGTAACGCTACTCAGCGACAGAGCTCTGGCGTGCTTCTGCTAGATTTTTGAACTTTCGAAGTATATTGAAATGGCGAAGGTTTGAACTATGGCATCTTATTAGGAAACAGGAAGTTGGTGTTAAAGGCAGAAAAAAGGTTAAAAATTGGATGTAATTTGGCAGCTATATGTGGAATTGCTTCTGCTAGTCAGAGACAGAGCTCTGGCCTAAGGTGTGGCTTCGGGACTCTATAGTGCCACCTAGCAGCATGTTGTCTGTTGTGGTTGACACTTGACACAAACATTCACGAAAATGAACCAAATTTGGTGGACTTGTGTGTTATTGTTATCGCTAGTCAGAGACAGAGCTCTAGCCTAGGGTGTGGCTTAGGGACTCTATAGCGCCATCTAGTGCATTGTCTGTTATGGTTGACACATACACATTCACAAAAATGAACCAAATTTGGTGGGCTTGTGTGTTATTGCTATCGCTAGTCAGAGACAGAGCTCTAGCCTAGGGTGTGGCTTAGGGACTCTATAGTGCCACCTAGCGTGTTGTCTGTTGTGGTTGACACTAGGGTTGGGCGATGTCCCCTTAATTGGCATATGACGATGTGTACAGTAAAACATCGTTGGGGGGGGGGGGTTGTAAATAAATATATTATATTATAGGCTATATATGGCCTATATTAAATATTATATAGGCTATATGGCCTGGTGAAAGTGGACAGCTAAGAGACATACTGACTGGGCTACTGTGTGGAAGATCTGCTCCAAGAAAATCCTAGTAGACCGACAGACAGCCAATCTAAACACCTGCTTACACCAACCAGCGGTATATTACACATTGCCAGCATTCGCTGGGCCTCGCAAAAAACCTCGCGGTCACTCATCTAAAATCTTGAATAGCCCAGTCTGTACCTATGGTCTGTACCTAACTCATATGTTACGCATCCCACGTTATTAGGCTACCGGCTTGCCGACTATGAGGGCAGCAGAAAGTGAAAGTAGGCTGCGATCGCGCAGTCAAGTCGAATTAAATAACAGTTGAAGTAGGCTAAACAACTTTTACAAATAGCCTAACGAATCCCGATTGCCACTCCGCTGCTGGGGCTTTTGCTAAAGGCAAATGCGTGAAATACAAGCATTACAGTGAAAGACGTAGGCTATAGCTTCTGATAACGATAACGAAATAAATGGTTTATTTTAACACGGTGGAGAATGACGCATTCGGCGCTTCAGTGTTGTAGCCTCGCAAGAAATTAGAGCTAGAATGTCCTAGTCGTAACAATAATAATTCATTTGCACTATTTCATTCTTAAACATTATTAGGCTACATGTTTTGCGTTCAATGTAGGCTACACTGCGAGACATGTAGCCTAAAAAAGACAATAACACATTCACGTTGCAAGGAGGACTTATTTGAACAAGACGGTCTCAGACTAATATGTTTTTTAATTTTGCACTGTTTGGCTGACAGCCTCTTAAGCACCCTACATGTGCATCAGTTCTAGGCTCAATTTTATTTCCAAGGAAAAGTTTTTATTTTTTAATATTTTAGCTTAGTCTGCAGTAGAAATAAATGGGGGCGTGGCATCACGATGGTTGCTTTCCATCGTGATGTCTGTCAACCATCACGATGGACGATGATATCGTCCATCGGCACAACCCTAGTTGACACATACATTCACGAAAATTAATCAAATGTGTTGGGCTTGTGTATTATTGTTACCGCTAGTCAAAGAGAGCTCTGGCCTAGTGTAGGGACTCTATAGCGCCACCTAGCACATTATCTGTTGTGGTTGACACACACATTCACGAACATGAGCCAAATTTGGTGGGCTTGTGTGTTATTGCTATCACTAGTCAGAGACAGGGCTTAGGGATACTATAGCGCCAACTATGGGCTTGTGTGTTGCTAGAGTCCGAAATGTCACAGGTCCGCACCGCAGGTGCTCGGGCCCGCCATCACCGCTTGCGGCTATATTCTATAGTTGTAATTAGAAAAGGACAACAAAACTAACCTTTCAATACACTTCACTTTCTAGAACTTAAAATATCTATTAGGCTATTATTCTTGTCATTACAATTATTATTAATTATTATCATTGATTATTACAGAATTGTTGTTTCTGATAGTGTTGCTGCGTGATCAGCGCATGAAACAAGTGGTGTGGGACTAAGTGCCCAGTAGGCCCACAACTAAGTCCTAAGTTTTTTATAATTATTATATTATTTTATTTATTCATTCATTTATTTAAATCCCATCCACTCAAGGAACGCATCCACTAGGTGGCGATGAGATTACTTTCCATCGTTTGGAGAAGAGCGGTGGTTTGGAGATGATAAGCATAAGCGAGTTTTTCTCCCTTCTTCTTCTTTTTTTTTACTCCAAGACAGACCCTGGGTGCGTGCAGCATAGACATTAAAACAAAGGGGTGTGTGCCATAGATATTATTTATGCGTGCGACCACCGGCTGATTTCAGTTCCGCAGCACTGTGCTGTGAGGACAAGACTCAAGCAGACAGGGCGTAGCTAGGAGCGTGTCATATTACATTACACAAAAAACCCTTTCGGTTAGTTAGTACCAAATTGAAGTCAGAAGACAAGGAAACCTCAAGTCCCGAGGATGGCGTTAGTTGTTCACGTTCTAGTGTTTTTGGGGACTTTTTTGACAATCTCAGCAGGTAAGATTTACAGACCTAACTGGTATTCGTTTGCGGTCGGAGTTTAACGTCGTTTGTTGCTTGGTGTCAAAACCCCCAGTTTTGGCTAAAGGTGGCTAGCTAGCTAGCTAACGTCAACTTAATGTTAACTTTGAAGGCCATTAGAATCTAGTGTCAAGGTTTCGTTAACTCATGTTTGGCCCTAAATGTTTGTTTTTTTTTCTCGTGAGGTTTTTTAACAGTAATGTCAGCATAACCCAAGGCTACGTCACAGCAACCATATCAGGAAGTCAATGAAATGAAGATAATGTTAAGTGATAATGTAAAGTTATTGTTGAGTAGCTGCTATTCCACACGTGTCAAGCCTTGTAACGTAAACGCTTGTTAAAAATAGTCTCCTTTACCCTTTGTAACGTTAACGAAGTCACAATCATCAGGCACTCGGGATAACGGTAGCTGCTGGCTTATTTTCCTTGCGTTGATCATACACCTGACGACTTCGGAAAATACTCTCAAAGATGTAATTTCCTAAAACTGACACCTTCTCAAGACGAGTCGCAGATTTTAATGTCACAATCAGACTAATCACGGATTAGAGCTATCTATAAATCTGTCTGTTTGTCTGATATTCGTGTATCTCTTGACCTGTCCAAAAGATATTAAAATATTAATGTTAAATATATCGGTAAAAGAAGCACACTTTCTCTGCTCTAATGTAGCCACTTCCCCTCGCATGTGCAGTAAGGGAACTTTCTAATAGAGAAGACTTTTGATGCATCATGGAATGAAATTGGCAATGATGTGACTCACAAATCTCTGGTGGTTTTTAAGTGACATCACACTCTGTCTGCTACTTTTTTAAAGTATATATTTTTGGGCTTTTGTGCCTTTAATTATGACAGGACAGTAGAGAGAGACAGGAAGCGAATGGGTGAGAGAGTCGGGGTGGGATCCGGAAAGGACCTCGGGGCGGGAATCGAACCCGGGTCGCCGGCGTGTGGTGCAGGTGCCCCAGCCAGTTGCGCCACGGCTGGGGCCTGTCTGCTACTCTTTGTAGTTGATCGAAATTACATAATCCTAAAGCCTTGATGTAAGATTATATTTAGCCTATTGAATAACTTAATGATATAGAAAACAAACCATTTTGTAGAAAGATCAATGCATCATCATATGAGATTGGCAACAATATTTGATTCAAAAACAGTCTTTGGTAGTATAAGTGACATGTTGTTCAGTCTGCCACTCGTTGTTTAGCTATGTGTCGGTGGTTCAACAGATAGCCTACAGAGCGGAGAAAGCCAATATGTGCTTCTTTTACTGTTTAACAATTGCAATAATAACTTGCTTAATGCAAGACACCTGCCAAGTTTAAAATAAATCGCAGGAATGGTTCGAGAGATATGTGACCAACAGACAGACAGACGTTCCTGTAATTTATATGTGTCCCTGCCCTTTTTCCTGTGGAAAAACAACACAAATTTTGGACAATCATGCTTGCCAAACTGTCGATATTATGTAGGGTAAACGTAAATGAAAGGAACACACCAAGATTTTGGGAAATTAGTTTATTCACTATCTCTCCAGAGTTAGATAAGATGATACAAACCCTTCTCATTTCTGTGCGTGCAGTGACTCAGTCTGAAGCATCCACCGTTAGCATAGCTCATTGAGGTGGGCAGTTCCAACTAGTTTTTTTTCCAACAAGTTTTTTTTTCTTCCATAGTTTGGCTGGTCCTGCGACTTATAGTCAGGTACGACTTATATATGGGAAAAAACCATGAACCTAGGAGTAAACATTACTGTCTACAGTATCTACACTGAATCTATTAAATATAGATAGATAGATACTTTATTGATCCCCAAGGGCAAATTCAAGATATATGCCATTCAAAATAGCAGAAAAACACTGAAACTGCTTGAGCTGCTTAGACCAAAAGGAGACACCAATACACATGACTGTGTAACTGTATTTTTTTGTAGGTTAGTCATATTACTATGTTTTTAGAACACCGCTTTAAACAAAACAACACATCTACAACAAATATTATCAATGACGCAAATTCAAACATAGTGATCGGGGGATATTGAGGTCTGCAGGTGTTATTGGCGATACTTTCATACAGTATATTGTATGATAAGTCCATAATGTAGCCTAATGTTATATTGAACGTAGTAATGTATAATATAATATAATAAATAAATAGATACAAATTAAATAACAAACTTAGTTCTAATAAGATAAGCATGTAATGGGGGGCGCTGTGGCGCAGCAGGCTACAGCGCTCGTACCATTTACGGGTCCGAGTGCCCACGGGGACCCAGGTTCGAATCCGGCCTGCGGTCATGTCCCGATCCCACCCCATCTCTCTCTCCCACTTGCTTCCTGTCTACCACTTCACTGTCCTGTACTAATGAAGGCAAAAAGCCAAAAAATATACTTAAAAAAAAAAAAAAAAAAAGATAAGCATGTAATGACAATTTGCAAGCATTGAACAAATAATTACTTTATCTTGGTGTCTGAGAAAGCTTGAAACTAATTTATATTTTGTCTTTTACTTTTCAGATCGTGATTGTAAGGGTTACAACGATGGCTTTACATATCACAGTTCGCGCGACTGCTACCACATTGACTTCTGCTGTGGTACTTGTAATTCGCGATATTGTTGTTCGGATCCTTCAGATCGTCTCAGTGAGGATGACCAAGATCAATGTGAAACGTATGCAGGGTTCGTACACCTTTTTAATGGCCAAATTCAAGCACTTTTTAAGGACTTTCAAGACCAGTTTTCCAGTACCGAAATCGAGTGTGAACAAATCCAAAGCCCTGTTGTTTGAAGTCACTGTAAGACAAAGAACCAGAAAATTTGATACAACCTAAGCCCAATATATAACCAGCAGCTATCATTAGGTTAACTGAATGGGTCATAGAAAATGGAACCATTTCATTAGTGTTTGCTGCTGCTCTATTTGGTCTATGTCATAACAAATTTCCTTGTTCTTTTTCTTACTGACAGCACTCGATAATGAATAAAAAAGAGGAAAATATACCCAGCACCCCCGGGAGAAATTTTTGAAAAATAACCCCTTAAATGATGACATCTGATGACTTTTATGAGAACTATTGATAAACTGTGATACATATATTTCAAACATTATAACAAACCACAATATAGTCTATATTTACCTCTATAACTCATTTATAGCAAAGTAGCCTAGGCCTACTCAAGACTAAACCAGATATGGCTGAAATATGTATCATGATCATTTTGCCAACAATGATGTAGAACCATGGATTTTCTCAGTTCATAACATGTTTTGTTTCAACTTAAATCAACATAACGTTATAATTTTGACTACATGTTTTAATATAGGCCTACTTGATCACATATAGCCTGCCCCCTTACAGTCCTCTAGTCCTGATAGTGAACCATAGGCCTATTGATATTGATGCTGTTTGAAGAGGTTGCTCTGAAGAAAATCAAATTGCACCACTCCCTCTCCTTCCAAAGTATCATGTCCTACACCCCTCCTCCTAAAATAAATGGCAGGCCCTACTGTTATATGCTTCATCACTAGCTGCAAAGATCCTTAAGGCGTAGCAAGATACGTCGTCGTAGTTCATGTCTATGGGCGCAAAACGGGGATCACTTCCTCTGCATAAAGAGGCGCGTCATTGCGTGTCAGACGTATTCATGGGTTTCATCAGGTCCCTTTCCACAGGTGTACAAAATCAAGCACTCGATTATCAATGCTTGATGATGTTCCAAAATAATTTCGCTGCTCTTTCAAGCCCTCTACATTTATTAGTTCTAATATGGAAGTAACACACACAAAGCATACATTTCAAGGAATTGAATAAAAACATCAATGGAATAATGGAAATATGTCGCTGCTCTCATTAAGTTACCCCAGCGCCATCTGATCGTCGTTAGCACAAATCAGGATTTGGTTCAGCTGGCTGGCTAATGTGTTGTCAAGGTAGAGCGTACGTAGCAACCGGCCAATAAGCAGAATAAACAAGAGGGGCACACCTGATATAAAGTCGATTTTCTCCAGACGGGAATGCTCAAAAATGCTAAAAAGGTACCTGAAGTGGTCAGAAGGGGTTGAGGGTCATGAAACCGTGCCCAAAATTCACACTCCTAACTCTAGAGAATGGAGATTTTAGCATATAGTTGAAATTCTGATCTATGTCCATAGACCTCAATGGAACAGTTGCTGCCTCTGCTCTGCATAAAGGGGGATTTTGACCCCCCCTCTTGCGATTCGGGTTCCAGGAAGTGGCTTCTCATGAAGTATCTTGCTCCGCCCTTAATTATCTTTGCTAGCTGTTCAAGTGCACACACTAAATGGAGAGCTATGATTAAAATTCAGACTGTGCCTTTAAATAGGCGACTTTTTTCATCTATCAGCACAATGCGACAGTAAGCCATTTCCACAAAAAAATCAGCTCAATATTATGTGCAAGACTGTTGTTTACCAAGCATGACAACGTGTTAATATCTTAGCACTATTGTCATACGTTTTCTCATAGTGAGATGGCTATATGTTTTGAATGACATGGGGCGCAAGGGGGTGAACGGCTGGACAAACGCGAAATGACAAGGTGTTAACTAAACAATTTAGTAGACCTAAGGTCGACAGGCTTTGTGGTTAAAACGATGAAAACCAGTAGGCTAGTCGGTCACAGCTAACTTCAAGCACAATAGCTTAGACTTACACGCGCATACATTAAAAGCCAATATCAGCATCACGAGATTGCTGCTGTCATTATTATCGGAAAATCCAGACACGTCAAACTGGACGCGTTTTGGCAAAGCCAAAACAACTTCATAATGTCTCTTTAAATAAATAATTTGACCTTTACCGTTTCATGGCTTCTGCTAAGAAACAAATAGTTCACCACACACATCGAACTTGCATCAAACATTCATCAACACAGCACACGTCTGCTTTCACTTTCAATGAAGAAGACTGGCGAACGGACATGTTTGCGGAGTGATGAATGAGAAGCACCAAACCCGTCGTCATTGTCAGCGCAGCGCCCTAATTGATTTTATTTCCCTTCATTTAATAATTGGTCTATTGGGTCAGACTGCCGAGAAATATGTAGGCCTAACACTTTCAAGCATTCACAAGCACTTTACCCAAAATCCAAGCATTTTTCAAACCTTGAAAACACCACATTAAAATCCAAGCATTTTCATGGATTTCAAGCACCCGTACGAACCCTGCGTATGGAATGGATCAAACCATGTATGTTGTATCGAGCACTTAGTACAGTGTTATTTAAAGGAACACTTCACAGTTTTTTCATCTTAAGCTATGTTATTCCCTTAATTAAGACGAGTTGATACATACCTCTCACGTTTCAATGCGTGCACTCACTGGCTCTGGTGCGCGGCGCAACTTTGATAGCATTTAGCTAGCGCAATGCATTCATTAGGATCCAAACAGAGATGAAGTAAGAAGCGACCAAACACCTCCATGTTTTCCCTATTAAAATACAGTTACATGAGTAGTCACACGTCCAAGTATGGTGAGACAAAATAAAATGTGGTGCATTTGTAAGCAGGTAAGAGGGATAACTATATTGTGTGGCGCAGTAATATCCTCACTGTTGCACTTTCAGTTTCACTTTGGAGTGAGGATATTACTGCGCAGAGTCTAAGTGCTCCCAATGTTATTCCGCCACATAATATAGTTATCCCTTTTGTCTGCTTAGAAATGCACCACATTTTATTTTGTTCCACCATACTTGGTCGTGTGACTACTCATGTAACTGTATTTTAATAGGGAAAACATGGAGGTGTTTGGTCGCTTCTAACTTCATCTCTGTTTGGATCCTAATGAATGCATTGGGTAGCTAAGTGCTATCAAAGTTGCGCCGTGCGTATGTATCAACTCGTCTTAGTTAAGGGAATAACGTAGTTTAATATGATAAAAACGGTGAAGTGTTCCTTTAAATGCTATTTTGTTACAATGTTTGATACATAGGTTAGTTCAGTTTAATTAGGTATTGGACCATTTAGGCCTGGACAGCATACCATGTCTGAAATTGAATAAATGTCCAGCAGCAGCGAAATTTTGTCTGTTATGAATGCACACAGCTGCCGACTGCATCTTGAAAGGTTGTTGTGATGAACACTCATGGCATCTACTACAACTAGCAACTTCTAATGACATGTAACAACCTTTCATTCATGCTGCAGTATGTTGTAAATTATTACAGTGCATGAAAATGCACTGTACTGTTCTTCCTCGGTCTTCTTCTTCTTCTTCTTATTATTATTCTTCTTCTAACGCACGCAATTCAGCTTCAACCGTTTAACGTAGAAACTTCATTCAAACGTTGTTGCGTAGGTCTTGCTTATGCCATGCCTGCTTTGTATTTTTCAACTTTGTAACTTTTATACTTTTTAAACTATTAGTTAAAAACTATTACAATTTCCCCCATAGACTTAACATTGCTCATTATGACATCACGGCAGCAATTAGAATCTTAGGCCAGGTGGCCGGCCACCTGGGCACCAACTGTCAGTTTCTCTGGCTTTAAGCATACAGTCTCTCAGAAGACTACATATCCTGTTAACTGTTTACTCTGTCCACAACTGTTTCAAAATAAAAGTCCTCACTGCAATAATACACTATTAAATCATTTAACCATTGAAACTACTCAACTATTGAACTGTTCAACCATTCCAACTGTCAGTTATCATCCACTATGCCTCCAGTCAACTACATGAAACCTCCATGTACCTAGCAACCAACATAGCAACCATTAAAATTAAGCGTTTATGACCGTTTCCATAGCAACCAACATGATTATACTGCAGTAACTTCTTGTTTCCTGATAGTGGCCACCATGGATACCCTAGCAACAAATGTTTCAAAATAAAAGTCCTCACTAGCAAGTTAGCTAGTTAGCATGGTTAGCATTGTTAGCATAGTTAGCATTTTTAGCATAACTGCAAAAAATCATCAATTAAGTTAGCTAATCAACCTGGTTAGCATTGTTAGCAAATTTAGCATAGTTAGCATTTTTAGCATTGCTGCTAGAAATCATTGGTTAAGTTAGCTAATCAACCTGGTTAGCATTGTTAGTAAAGTTAGCATTGCTAGCATAATTAGCATTTTTAGCGTAACTGCTAGAAATCATTAGCTAAGTTAGCTAATCAACATTTTAACATGAATAGAAATCATTAGTTAAGTTAGAACTGGAATGTTTCATCTTTAAACAGTCTACCTTCACACTATCAACTCTCTGTAACCTATGCAACCACCATGTTTACCCTAGCTACACCTTAGTAACCATATCTACATTATCTATCTATTTCTGCATTTTCATGCACTGGTAATTCCTTGGAATTGCATTTCTAGTTGAAATTGTGAGTTTACATAGACACACAAGACACAACTTCAGTTGTGCCCTAGCTTGATATCGCAGCATGGAAAAGTCAATACGACCCATGAGAGAACAAAAACAAACATGGCCTAAACAGTCAAAAGCGCAGTGCCCTTTTGGATGTGTTTATAGAGCTATAGTTGCACTTAGTTGTTGGCGATTGACCAGATTGCTTTTTGAAATGAAATGCATTTGTAGTATAGGCTAGCTGATTGTCAAAATATGTAAATTAAACTGCGTGCCTAATCTGCCTATACATTTTCAACCCCCATAGTCTACACAAACAATATTAAATCGTCATGAAAGAAAACAAAATGCCTCAGCCTCTAATAAGCACAATATGAAGTGGATTAAATAAAAACATGATGTTCGGATAAACAAGCAAGCACACACACGCACAAGAAAAAGCATACATATACAAAAGCAAACACGCACTCATTTACGTACAAAAAAGTTACAAGAGTAGGGAGTGGAGTCAGCGTGGCTATCACCAGACTAAGCTCAATCTTTTAAGATTGAACATTAGTCTGGGAAGTCTGCAATGTATTTCTACTGTACAAGTGGCACTATCGATGGGCATAGTTCAAATGACTGAAATGACTGTACGCATTTGGATAGTCCGGGTACGCCTGGAGGATAAGTCCGTTTGTGATTGGTTTCAGCAAACGTGCACAGGAAGCAGGCCTGAGCTGCAGGGCGAAATCCAATCAATGGCTGATCGGACTGGGTTTACTGATAGTTAATAAGGGTCCAAGCAGCGAATCCTCTATTATGGTTACATCTACATAAATTCCTTCTAGTTGCCTTTTTTATATTCCCAAACCAGCATTTTAACAAGGGTATATAAATTCAAAGCTGATTGTAAACTTAATTCAAGGCAGATTCAGACTTTCTCATTTTTCATTTTCATTTTCAAGTTTTCATTCAAAGCTTTCTTTAAAGCCAAGATTTAGTGATGATATTAAAGCCTAGCTATGTCTTGCAGGCATTTACAATTTTACACACACATACTACCATGTAAAAGGATCCCTACATTCACCTAAATAATGTGAAAAACTGCGTAAAGATGTTCTTCAGTATGTGTTGCACTATGTTCACATCTTTTTTTCCCCTCCCCAAAGGTTTTCTGGCGTTTCAAACACAATCCAGATCACTGGGATTACGGCAGCCATCATCACCATCATAATTTTCATCAGTTGCTGTGTGTGCCCCTGCTGCTGCCTGTATAAATTATGCCGCAAGCCCAGACGTAAGTCCTGTCTTGTAAACTGAGCTGATTCTTGGTCACAGGGTAAATTCTGGGATTTCCCACTCAGTCAAGGCTGTTGTTACCATGTATAGCCACTGTTAGTCAGGAAGTGGCACCCCTCTCTCCGCCTACAGTTTTGTGGCGCAGAATTGTGGTAGGAGGAATGTAGAAATGGAACATTTTAGTTGTAAGAGCCAAGTTACATAAAGAGTCCCTGTCTGCTTTCTGGGTATGGTTTTGGTCTTGACACGGTTTGATCTGAGTTCGTTTAGAAGGCTGAAAGGGACCAAGTGTGAACACCCTAATTCTCAATAGAACTTATTCGCAAACACCACTGTGGCCATATTTTTGACATGACATCAGACTGCAGCTGTAGATTTGAGATGAACTAAGCAGAGCACAGTAGCTAATGGCTTAATCATATCAGTATCAGTAGCATGCGGTGGCCGTACGTTTTGGTGGGGCAGAAACATAGAATTAAAAATGACGTATCTCACAGGAGTTTGTTGTATGCTTAAATCATGTCACAGCCATGTCAGTGGATTTTGTAAATCAGCCCAGTTGATTAGTTCTAGATTAGATTTCTTTCAGCACCGTTCTCATCACATTAAACCAGCAAAGCATAGCAACGTTGTTGCTATGGGTAAACAAAACTAGTTTTCCGTGTTCTGTCTAGATCTAGAAGAAGATTCTAGCCTAATTTGCTAACTGATTTAGCTAATATATATTTGTTTAAGTCGTTGGATTTTGTAACTGCAACTCAATACAGTTGGGTGTCATGAATAATTGTCTGATCACTCGTTGCAGAACTATAGCCTGAAAGCAGTATGTGGCTCAGCCTACCTTTGAACATTGCCTTCTCGTTTTTTGCGCTGTCCATGAACGCTAACTAAATCCAGTAACTGCTAAGCCAAGGAAGACACCAGGGTTAGCTTACTTATATTCTCATTTCAACCTCTCAAATTTTTTAACAGAAACTCAACACGGTTATGCACAGGTGCAACTGGCCAGTGGCCATGCATCTGGAAATGAAACGATAACCTACTCGCGAAATAATTTGACCACAGTTCTAAAATATGACCATAAGGCAGACTACTTTACGCTAGGGATGCACCGATCCGACTTTTTCAGTCTCGATACCGATGCCTGGGCTCTGCGTATCGGTCGATATCCGATACCGATCCGATACCATTGTTAATTAATAAACTGTATACCTCACCATGTGGAAAAGACTAAAGGCATCAGGCTTGACTTAAACATTCTTTCCCTAACATTACTTTCCTAAGAACAAAACTAACAAAATAACACTTAGATATAAAGGCAATGTATTATTATTATTATCGTTATTATTATTATTATCATCATCATTATTGATTATGTATTAAAGATAAACAGTTGTGCACCAGCAGCAACTTGGAACAGCATTCAAACTCAAGTTCGCAGTTATTACTAAATAATAAATCTAACTAGCTGACATGAAACTCAACAAATGCATAATTTTCTCCCATCAAAACAATTTTGCAGATAAAAAATCCCATATTAGTGACATACATTGAAACACCCCTGCTAAAATGGTGTCACCCGCGAAACCCCTCTATTTACTCATAGTGGTACGGTCCCTCAGTTTCCCCACGATAAACTAATTAGTTCACACGGAGTTTGAATGGTGGTAAACAGCCACGGCGCCAGGATTTTCATTTTGGGTGGGCCTGACCAAATATGGCTGGTCCAGGTAATGAGAAAACCTGTCGTGCGTTTTTACGCAGAGGCATCTTACTGGCAGGAGTTTGGACGGCCTATCAAACACATCCGCCCCTTTATAATAGCGTAATTGTTCAGCGCGAATGATGCAAGACAAACCTGATATCATAAGTAATCTGTGAACTATGTCGCAGCTAAATGTTATGCGTTTGAATAACCTGGCGATGATTTGCACGCCTATATAAGCAAAGGCTACTTTAGAAATTCTGTCAGAATTACCTGCCTATTTCTTCCTAGCGTCCCGTGTCTTTCGTTCTTCGTTATTAATGTTGGTTCATGCAGCATGAGCTCCATCTGAACAGTCTAGCAATTTCAATCTATTTCTGTATTTACAACTAAAGCCATAATGTTTTGGTTTTTACAGATGGCTACTTTACATAAAAATAGGAGAGGCTTATCTAATTTCAATTCTTTTTTCTGTGTCCCAGTGTCATAAGAATTTGCGCAAAATAGCTATAAGCCCAACATTCCTCGACAAGAAAGACAGAAAGATTAATGAACATGGAGCCTATGTTTTTATTTGTTTCAAATCATGTCAAAGGCTATTTCGTGAATACTGTGTCATTAGCTACTGACAAGAACATTGCCATGACATTTCCAACAGGGTACTGATTTTCTTTTCGCTTCAAATGCAGACTGAACTCGACTCGGTTTACGGTCATGCTAAAAAAATATATAAGCCTATTAAACAGGCTGAATGCATCAGCAAACCGCACTACAAAACTATTTCTCATTACAGCGACATTAACATATAGACATTGTTCTGTTGTGCCATTCTATCTTAAAAACGTAGGATACTGTTTAAACTAACTCTCCATTACTGAGCTACCAACGGTTACACTCAATGCTTGAGGGAAAGACTCATATTGACGCTTGCCTGTGACGATATTACAAGGGCCTAAAATGATTCGTCCAAGCTACACAAACAAACTTTATTGTAAATTAATTTACTTTTTGAAATTCTCCCATTAATATAAACCACAATTTTGATTATTTGCTGTTTTACATTGACTTATCGAAAAATAAACAGATTTTTTTTTTTTTTTTTTTTTTTTTTTTTTAAGTGAAAAAATTAGGGTGGGCCTGGGAAAAAGTGGGCGGGCCTAGGACCGTCAGGCCCACCCATAACGCCGTGCCTGGTGGTAAACGGTAGAAGTTGTACGTTTTATCTAGTAAATTTGAACATTTGCATGTCTTGATACCAAGAAGAGTTTACTACTTTGCTGAAGTAGTTTAAAGTGGGTTAGCCAGTGATCATTCCTGCTGTTTTTTCAGGAGGATCTAATGATACAACTACAGTATGGTCTGGATCTGTGGCAGAAAAGGCTAAAATATTTCTCTGTAACATTTACAATATCCAAGCGAAAAAAAAGTTGAGAAGGGCGCACTACCTATAAATACACTATATTGCCAAATGTATTTGCTCACCTGCCTTTACTCACATATGAACTTCGGTCACATCCCATTCTTAATCCATAGGGTTTAATATGACGTTGGTCCACCCTTTGCAGCTATAGCTTCAACTCTTCTAAGAAGGCTTCCCACAAGGTTTAGGAGTTTTTTTATGGGAATTTTTAACCATTCTTTCAGTAGCGCATTTGTGAGGTCACACACTGATGTTGCACGAGGAGACTGGCTCTCAGCTCTAATTCATTTCAAAGGTGTTTTATTGGGTTGAGGTCAGGACTCTGTGCAGAGCCCCCCCAAATGTGCTTATTAGGCTATTCAAAATCGTATTCTACTGAGCATAACTTACTTTGGAACTTCGATTATGAACGCAAATGTTTGTGTGTACGTCCCCCTCATGTCGTGGCCAATATGACAGTATTGGAGATGTCTCATATAGCCTATTCAGGTTGTTTAGACCATTGTCAATAAGCTCCGGTTTGACATTTAAGTTGTAGGCTGTTTTATATTTTGTTATTTATTTATATATCTCACGTAGGGAGAAGTGGGTGGACGGCGTACCCCCGCGTCTAACGCCCACTACACCCCTGGTTAATGCCGAAGAATTCAGAGTTCCTTTCACTGGAACTAAGGGACCAAGCTCAGCTCGGGGATGGCCCCTTCCTGTTATTATTAGTAACAAAAACAGATAAAATGGCATAGCCAGATGCCGTCGCAGAGTTCTATTCAGAATTTGAGTCTGATACTGCTCCATTGGGTCATGATTGTGTGGCAAGTGTCAACAGATACAGGAGGGGAAAATGCCTCTGCACTCAATTGGATAGACCTAACCAATCAGAGCAATAAATAGCTTACCTGTAGGAAGAACACCGGAACCATCCTTCTTCTCCACAGATGCCTTAACATTGTTTTCTGGTCATTTAAAAAATAAATAAATACATTATTGTGCTGTCAATATCTTGTACCACAGACGTTATGGCAAAATGTAAATGTTCAGCTTCTAGTGACAATGTTTTTCTTGCAAACAAATTCAACTGAAGCGTGCTCAGATGACTCAGATGGCCTCTGGCCCTGGTTGCTTCTCAACGGAACATGTCCTGACCAAAACTTTCTGACCTCAAATTTTGTGGGCAGGGCTTCGGGCTGGATTTCCAAGCTAAAAATGGCATGTATCTTGAATTCAATCTACACATAGGATACACCATGAATTCAGGTCTAATTATTTTAAAGTTGGTTATAAAGTAGTTTGGATCACAGTTCATATATTGGTAGGCCACAATAGCATGCCTTAAAATCCTTTAATTATTCAGTTCAAAGAAAAAAGGCAGTACAGTGTAACATTATGATAGGCACTTTGTGTAAACTTAGACAGCACGCTTGGCCCGACAGGTCCATATTTTTGCACCATCACACGACACCCAGGCTGGTTTGACAGCATTCCTTAAACGATTGGCTTAGCAGACAAGTATCTTGCAAGTATCTTGTTAAGATTGTGTTGAGATTGAGTTGAGATTGAGATTGTGTTCCCTCTTTGCAGCGGTGATAGCAACTACCACCCACACAACAACAGTGGTCACTTCACCATATCCTCAAAACACCACCCCTGCCCAACAGTATCCAGGATACCAACCTGTGGCACCACAGCCTGGATATGGAACCCCAGCAGGGTATGGGGGTCAATCCATGCCTAGTGCACCATATCAAGGACAACCCTATGCTGCTGGACCACCTCCTCCTTATCAAGAGAGTGGTAAGTATCAAATAATCTCTGTTTATATATCCTGTCTGTCTGTGTCTGTTCTGTTCATACCTCTCAGAACGTCTATCCGATCAACTTCAGGTGTTCGGTATTAAGTTGTTTGGATGTGATATGAGATACCATAGAGTGATGGAATCTTTTTCTCTTTTTTTTCAAATTATAAAGTCAGTTGATTTTCACAATGCCCAGGTCTACATGATGGCAACTTCCTCTGGATGCAGTGTCTGTTTGAAACTGGATAGAATGGTGCATTCGTAAACTGCCACTGAGCATTCTGTGTTACTTTACTGTTGTTAAATGTTAATTTGTTTAATTGTTTGTTTATTCAGAGTGTCACACTTTTAGAGCTATGCTGAACATTTTCGAAACACAGTGTGAACCTATGCAATTATCCAATTGCAAGGGCTGCAAACAATCATGCACAGCTAATCTATGAACAGTCACAGACATTTATGTCTGTTAATATTTTATTTTCCTGTCATCGTCTTTGGCTGTGCCACTTCTTTTTTTTTAAGTATATTTTTTGGGCTTTTTGTGCCTTTAATTTTGACAGGACAGTAGAGAGAGACAGGAAGTGAATGGGTGAGAGAGTCGGGGTGGGATCCGGAAAGGACCACGGGGCAGGAATCGAACCCGGGTCGCCGGCGTGCGGTGCAGGTGCCCCAGCCAGTTGCACCACGGCTGGGGCCGGCTGTGCCACTTCTGATTCTGAATCTTGACATTGAAAAATCCTAATCATTGTAAGTCGTAATCGCAATATCGGTCAGAAAAATTGCAATTAGATATTCTTCCCCACATTGTGCAGCCCTACTTAGAGCTTTCAGAACATACTCTGGCTCCAGCTGGAAAGATGGAACAGCAGAGTGAGATGAATCTGAGGTGAAAAAGAAAATTGAGGAAAGACTGCATATCTCTCTATTGATAAAGCAAGGAATAGCACTGAACAACTTTGTTGAACAGGGAGGTTGATAGTATGATCTTGTTCCGACCACGGAGCCTCATTAGCCAGTTGAAATCGGTTAGCCGATTAGTTAGCCACAGCAGCCATGCCATTTCGCAACTATATCGCATCTCTCTGTCGCTCTGCCTCCCGCTCACACACACACTGCCCTGGCACCGCCCTTCCACTCGCGTCACTTTCCCCCTCATCCCCTACAGTCTACAGAGTCCTGCAAACCAAGGAGCTTGTAAGTAAGCGTGGACAAATGGCTCCTTAGTTTCAAAATTGAGTGTGAGAGATAATAATTTGTTCACTTCATACGAAAAGATCTTGGCATGAAATAGATAGTAGTACACTGTCTATAATAGATAATTTAGAGATCACTTTTTTTTAACCGACTAGCGACAACTTTGATCAGATCAGGGCTACCCTCAATGACTCTCCGAGAATAAATAAAGGTTGAATGAATGAATGAATGTTAGCGTTGCCGTTGATACGGTCAACCATCGGTCAAACAGTCATCGGTTAACATCCCTAGTTGATGGCGTGCCATCTCAGCATTTTCAATAAATAAATATTGCACACAACTATGGCAGCGGCCCTTGAGAAATCAGAAACCTTAAAATTAGAAACCTACTTTAAAAATTGGACTCAACTGTGATGACTTGATGCGGTGTCTATCATTTGGAATCTTTTTAACCAGTTGTAGGCCAATGACTGCATGAGGCAGCACTGCAGTAATGGATGGTAATTAATGGTAAAGAGTAAAACCAAGAGTATGGAGGCTATGTTCACGAATTCTGGGTATGCAGTATAGACCTAAAGACCATAGAGAGGCTGACAAGACAGGCCTGCCAATTCGTCCTGAAAAGCACCAACAAAATTGTTTGTTTATTCAACAAACACACTTGGAAATTCGGAACGCTTTTGGGTCATTCCACGCCAAATCAACCAGAGCCCACGCACTTGCGTCTCAAAAAAATCTGTCGGTCGATTCCCCTCTCAAAGAAGCACACACGCACTTCAAACTATTATGCGTTTCACATAGGCAGGCTAAACCGAGCGCGTAATTTAGGCGCTCCGTTTGCTAATAGTTTAGAATAGTCTACTCTATTTTGTTTTCACACGTAGCCTACGCGTTGCTATCACATCTGATGTAGCCAGTTGCACTGATCATGGAAGGTGGTTGATGTGGCCTCCCTGTCAGTCTCACACGTGTGCATTGTATTGCAGTGTATTATTGCCTATATGCAAAAACCGTATCAGACCTTTTTTTTTTTTTTTTAAGTATATTTTT
This sequence comes from Sardina pilchardus, assembly GCF_963854185.1. Classification (NCBI taxonomy): domain Eukaryota; kingdom Metazoa; phylum Chordata; class Actinopteri; order Clupeiformes; family Clupeidae; genus Sardina; species Sardina pilchardus. The sequence goes on along the minus strand of NC_085002.1, from coordinate 31,160,834 downwards.
TGGCCTTTTTGCCTTTATCAGTATAGGACAGTGAAGAGGTAGACAGGAAACAAGTGGGAGAGAGAGATGGGGTGGGATCGGGACATGACCGCAGGCCGGACTCGAACCTGGGTCCCCGTGGGCACTCGGACCCGTAAATGGTACGGGCGCTGTAGCCTGCTGTGCCACAGCGCCCCCGTATCAGACCTTTTTAAGCTCTCGCGGGCCACATAGCCTACTGTGTCAGATCCTTTAAGCTCTCGCGGGCCATATGAAATGAGGTTGCGGCCGCATTTGACGCCTATGCCATAGACTGTATGGAATGCACGGCACAGAAAATGGAATTTTATCGAAAATTAAGTAATCTTTGCGGTATGTCTATCGCAAGCATTGATATCGCGATAACGATATATTTTAGATATATCGTGCAGCCCTATTATATATTTTCCACTATTTTATTGTCATTGCCTGTGTGTGATGTCAATGAAACACACTCTCGGGCACGGAATATTTAATTTATTTTCGCCCGTTAACTTAGCTAACTAGCTAACGTTAGCACAGTAAAGGAAAAGTGAATGGGAACTGCTAGTGATGTTCGCTAGGTAGGACTTCGGTTAAACTTGTATATTGCTGCAAGCTAACCAGAAATAACATGTTCAGCAACTGTGTGGTAGTCTACTAGTTCTAGCAAAAATATATTAAGATAGTTTATCAAAATGAGTTTGTAACTTACATCGCTGAATTTAGGGCTAATGGTTAGTTTAAACAAAGTCCTTGCTACCTAGCAATGGTCTGAGATGTTTCGAAGGGCTAGGACCAATCAGATTGGTCATTGAGGCCGACGGCCACTGGCCGACTCTACATGGCAAGTCGGCCAAAACTAACCCCAACGCTGACTGACAACGGCATGGGACACCCCAAACAGACTCGAGTCCCCGACCGCCCCCGAGTGTCCGACGGCCTATTATCGGAACAGTGGAAGTCGGGAATTGAACCCACAACTTATCAGGCTACTGCATGCAAGCCCAGCTCCTTAACCACTACACTACCATTGACCCATGGTGTCATTGAACAGACCTGCAGCCATTGTGAAAGCACAGATCAGTATGTAGTTGTGAGCGATTTCTGAGGACAGAGCTTGCCAGGTGGACCTCATGGTGGGTTGTGGACTTGTGGCAGTGGCATGTCTCTCACAGAGTAGGCTACAGCAGCAGTCTTGAAACATCTCTGACCAGATGCAAAACGTGCAGCTTGCAAATCAATTTATGAAAGTGTAACAGTAGCCAGCGGGGCTAGCTCCTCAGTTCAATGGCATAAGTAATTCAGGAGTGATTTAAACCCAGGGTTTTTTTCCCCACCATAACAAGTCGAGCACCCCCTTGAGAGCCAGATTACATTGAGAAAGGAGTACCAAGTTTGACTGGCTTCACGCTTACAACCCATAAGGTTAACAATGCATTTACTAAGGGCAATGCGCCTAACATATCCAAATCACTAATAATAAAATAAATACTAACTAGAAATGCAATTCCGAGGAATTACCAGTGCATGAAAATGCAAAAAAAATGTATAGATAGGAGATAATGTAGATATGGTTACTAAGGTGTAGCTAGGGTAAACATTGTGGTTGCATAGTTTAAAGAAAGCTGATAGTGTGAAGGCAGACAGTTTAAAGCTTAAATATTCCAGTTCTAACCTAACTAATGATTTCTAACAAATGTTAGAAACGGATGCAGTAAACAGATGTTAACCATGCTAACAATGATAACCAGGTCGATTGGTTAACTTAGCTAATGATTTCTAGCAGTTATGGTAAAAATGCTAACAATGTTAGCACTGCTAACTATGTTAACAATGCTAACCAGGTTGATTAGCTAACTTAGCTAATGATTTCTAGCAGTAATGTTAAAAATGCTAACTATGTTAACAATGCTAACAATGCTAATCAGGTTGATTAGCTGACTTAGTTGATGATTTCTAGCAGTTATGCTAAAATGTTAACAATGCTAACTAAGTTGATTAGCTAACTTAGCTAATCATTTCTAGCAGCTATGCTAAAAATGCTAACTATGCTAACCATGCTAATTAGCTAACTTGCTACTGAAGACCTCTATTTTGAAACATTTGTTGATAGGGTTTCCATGGCTGCCACTATCAGGAATAAATAAGTTACTGTAGTAAAATCATGTTGGTGGCCATGGAAACGGTCATAAACGCTTAATTTTAATGGTTGCTAGGTACATGGAGGTCTCATGTAGTGTTGACAGTTGGAATAGTTGAACAGTTAAATAGTTGAGTAGTTTCAATGGTTAAATGATTTAATAGTGTATTATTGCAGTGAGGACTTTTATTTTGAAGCAGTTGTGGAAAGAGGAAACAGTTTAACAGGATATTTAGTCTTCACAGAGAGATTAAAGCCTGAGAGAGAGAGGGCTGCTGCAGGTGGGGCTGGCCACCTGGCATAAGATTCTAATTGCTTAACGACTTGATTGTGATGTCATAGAGGCCAATGTTAAGTCTATGGGGAATTTTTAAATAGTTTTTAATTTATAGTATAAAAAGTATAAAAGTTACAAAGTTGAAAAATACATAGCAGCATTCCCCTATTGAAGACCTACGTTGCAACGTTTGAATGAAGTTTCTAGAAAAAATGAATTTGGTAAGCGGAATAATAATAAGAAGAAGAAGAAGAAGAAGAAGAAGCCTAGGAAGAACAGTACAGTGCATTTTCATGCACTGTAATAAAATAGCACCACACTTCTGCAGTAGTATGAATAGGGTCCCAAGTCATAAAACAAAGCATCAAAAACTTAGTAAGTGTACTGGGAGTTTTACAAGACTTACCTGCCATCTTGGTGACGTCCTCCATCTTGTGGGGAAAGTTTTTGTACTTTATTTTTATTTGACAATTGCTGTTCTACTGTTGTTGAACTCCCTTTGACCAGCCCTGTCACTTTTTCTTTTATCATAACTACTATTATAGCATGCCCTAGCAATACGTCAGGCATTTATTTATTTATTTACGATAAATCATTCATTCACAAAGAAAATTGGTGTCCTTAAAGGGATAGTTCGGGTTTTAAGACACGAAGTTATATGGGTTCCCTGTCAGCAACGTTGTGCATCAGCACTGACTTACCCCCCGACAGCGTCCTGTGAGCCGAGATCCAGCCGGTTTTTGATCGTTTTTGATGCCGGACTATTTTCTTCAGCAAGTTTCTGGGGTCACGAAAGTAAAGTGTTTTTCTTCTCAAAACCATATGCGTTCAACAGAGTGATATATTTGCATTGGTTTACCCCAATGTGCATGTCTACTGTATGTGTTGTCTTGTAAGGATGTCAATTCTCTCTCTAACTGCAACCTAGTTTACCCACGGGTACCAATAAAGTAACCTGAACCTGAACCTGAACCACAAAAACGTTGTCCAGCTGTCAGTAGCGCGCAGTGATAGGAATCGCGAAAAATAAGTAAGTGATAACGAGGTTTGAATTTTTCCTGGACAACGTTTTTGTGGTGCAAATATATCACTCTTTTGAACGCATATGGTTTTGAGAAGAAAAACACTTTACTTTCGTGACCCCAGAAACTTGCCGGACTACTTTCTTCAGCATCAAAAACCGGCTGGATCTCGGCTCACAGGACGCTGTTGCGGGGTAAGTCAGTGCTGATGCACAACGTTGCTGACGGGGAACCCATATAACTTCGTGTCTTAAAACCCGAACTATCCCTTTAAAGGTTGGATATTTCCTCATTTTTTAATTTAAGGCATTAAGATCAATTTGCAAAAGATGGTTTTGTATTCCTCTTTTTAGTCAACTTTAGCATGAGTTTAAATACTTATGGAGGGCACTGTATATACTTTAGCAAACCAAACCTATGTTTTCATTTGTTAACTATACAAGCCAAGCGTAAATAGTCTAGGCCAGGGGTTTCCCTGACATGGTCACATCATACAGCACTCTTTTTTTATTGGTGGTGACTTCAATCATTCACAACATCTCTGCTGTAACATCCAGTTGAGAGTGGTATATTTTTGTTTGTTTGACTAATCGGCCTTGTTGTTTTGCTACGTTGTTTGCAACGTTGATCAAGCATGATGATCTCATGTGGTGTGTCTAAAGCCGCTTTCAGACATAACTTCTGGAGTATATGCAGAGGTTTGTCAACCCAAGGTCCGACCCTTCAGGTGATTTAGACATGATGCTAACCTGCGGACCTTATACTGATCTTATAAAGACCTACGTGTGAATGACATACACACACATTACACGCACATTACAGAATACTTTTAACGTAAACTGCCACTACAGTGAAGATTACAATCTAAATTTAACGGGTTGCACCACGCAAAATAGTTGCAGCGTAACGCTAAGTTATGACTTAAATTACACACTAACTTACGCCCCCTTTCCCTAGGTGTAAGTCATAAGAAGTAAGTCATAAGAAAGAAAGTCTATCCACTGCAGTAGCCCAGGCTACGTTAGGCCAACAGTGGTGGCTTAAATATTCCCAAAGCACATAGGCTACAACAAAATAAAGTCTGTTATTTGAAAATACTGTGTTATTTTATTCCACACAACAAAGTAGGCTAATTGCGGAGGGAGTCAAACTTAAATGTGGCTTTATAATACAACCGTAAAGCAAACGTTAACAACGCAAGTGCTGTGAATCTGTGAGGCATGGTGTGAATTTTAACCGCATCTTCTTCGCTTTGTTCAGACATAGCTCATTTACATAATGTCCGGAGGAAACACTAGGAGTGGGGTAGTGTAAGAGCCGGCTAAGTTCGGAGTTCCAAATGTCAATTATGTTACTCAGACATAAGATCCGCATAACCTCCGGTTTTACACGTATGTCTGAAGGCGACTTAAGTTTACGTTTGTATAGCTAGATTGTAATGGAGGATCCGATTAGTGGTTTAGCTTGGATATCATGCCGTTATTCATATATGTAACGTATATATATTTATGTGTATTGTACAGGTCAGTTGGCAGATACCCTATAGCTGACCCCTTTTGAATTTTAGGTGACCCCACTTAGGGTCCCACCTCAGTGGTCTAAGCGTACTCTCTTCACTGCAATGGTGTTGAATCCAAATTGAGAAACTTTTTTTTTTTTTTTTTCGATTTGCCTTATTTTACCTGTTATCTGATGATGATATGTGGTCGCACATTGATGATGATATGTGGTTTGTACATTGTGAACTTTGTCATTTTAGCTTGAACTACACCTTTAAGGTAACTTTAGTTTAGCCCAACTTCATTTCTCCGTTCGGTAGTTCGAGTAGTTAAACTATTTCCAGTGTGCAGTAATTGGTTGCTTAAAGTTCCCCTAAACACTTGCAGTTTTCTCAAACCTATCGAAATAAGATTAAGTGACGAACTTAGCCACAAACTTAACTATGTCTGTCCCTACAGCTGGCCCTGGCCCTGGCCCTGGATATCCTGTGAACTACAGCCAAGCAGCATTCTCTCCAGGTCAAGAGTCCTACCCCATGCAACCGCCAGTGCCGGCAGGTTACATGGCCCAGCCTCCTCCACCCGCAGATTTAAATGCCATGCAGCCTGCCTACAACCCTGCCTACATTCCTCCACCTTCCAAGTCTGCCTACTAAACATTACATGTGTTCCTAACCAGGCCACAATATGGATGCCCCCCACCCCCTTCCTTTTTCTGTAGACTGGTCATATTTCGGATCTGAAATATAAATCCCTCATGCTGATCTTTGACACTGCTATTAATGTGAAGTGGCAGCCTCTTAGAAAGCCCTCTGCTTTTTCTTCTCTAAGTAACATTTCAGTGTTTTTTTCTGTTCTGTAAGGTAGTAAACAAAAGGGAATATATGTCTTGTTGTATGCAAGTCACATTTTTGCGCAACCATTGCAAGAATTGTTAGCTATGTCTAGCTTAATTTTAATTGTATGCACTGAAGTGAATTCTAAAGGAAATGTTTACATTTGTCACTTTATTTTAGTATATAGAATTCTATGACGTGCTTTTAAGTTATTATGTGTACTTCTGATTGTGGAGGGGCTAAATTGCAAGTGACAAGTTTTCTCCATCAACCAAATGATATGGAAGTTCAATCTCAAAGCTCAATTTTCCTCAGAATTCTCAGGTTATGTTAGGCCTGAAATTGTTCATGGAATTGGTGGTATTCTGTAGTTTTTCTTTTTCTTTTGAACAAGTTCCACAATATGCCTTATTTCTTTCTTGCTGTACAATGTTAGATATTAGCTAATATAGGAGCAAAGCCAACCAGTGCTTTGGTTAAGCTAACTAAGTTTAACTCAAGGGACTGATTTCTTCAGTATGGAAGCCTTTTCAAGATGCCATTTTAGTGTCAACTTATAGTTCATATTTTTTGTGAATAACATTGTCAATTACAAATTGTAAAAAAAAAAACATTTTATATATTGTGTGTCTTGGTCAAAGTATGCATTGGGCTCAGATATTGTTATCGCAGCATTAAACAATACTTTATTTTGATCACACAAGTTCAGTTGGTGAAATATTTGTGGAAGTGGTGAAATTGGTTGCCTCATATCCTTACCAGGTCAATGATCAAAATATTGTGTTGGCATTACATTTTATATAGTTTATCTGGAAAACAGTTTACTAACACAAGTTTTTGAAGATTTGCACATACTTAAAAATAAAACAAAGAAATCCCAAAACATTCTAACTCCTGGTTTAAGACTGGCTAATCCCTACCAGTGCCAAGGGCATTTCCTCAATGGACATCCTTTGTTTAATGTTACATTGAGATGTATTGGCTGTAAAGTGCCTTCTTGTCTGACAGCCCACTCAACATTTTACTATTTCTCTATTGAGAATGTTTTTTGAATACTTAATGCACCATGGACAACATCCATAACACACTTGGCCTGCATGGCTTAGACATTAGTGGAAATTGTTGTGATGATTTTGACACTCCAACCCAGCCTTAATTACACATACAGTTATGTAATGTTAACTTGCATATACAGGTACAGCAAAAAAAGAGAATATGGTGGAAAACTTCATTGTTTCCCGTAATTTATTTCAAAAACTGGAACGTTGGTAATCTAGATTCATTACACACGAAGCAAAATATTTCAATCATTTTCGTTTTAATCTTAATTATTATTATGGTTTATAGTTAAAGGAAATCAAAAATATAGAATTTCAAAATATTACAATAAACCTGTGAGATGAGCTCTGATCAGCTAATTACCGGTAAGTCGAATCACTGGCAAGGTTTCCTGAGCTTTTATTCTCTCTGTCTGGTCAGGGCAACGGACTTTTCCATGATATTATATATTTTTAGATGCACCTGTAGTTAATGAAAGACAGATTTAAGTGGTATATTTGCAATGCAATGCTATTTTATATCCTTCAACACATTTCTATGTCAACAAATAACAAATAAAGAACATCATTTTAACTCAAGTCTCCTGAGGAAATTCATACGGTCTCAACTTATGTGCTACTGCAAGTAGGAGTTACCTTTTGTCACTGCCATGTCTGTTGTCTTGCGTGTCACAAACTTTTCTGAGGAAGCGCATGGAAGCGCATTTCTGGCACATCATTCAATATTAGGGTGGTCCCTATTTTTGAAGTCTCCAATTGTCATGCTCTAAACCCTTCAAATGGTCCCTTTACATGAGAAAATACACCATGCCAATTTGTTTGGCAGTAGCATAATTATTACTGGTAGCTCAATAGCTTTAAACTTTTGAGATTTTGATGATTGTCATAAAAACATATCATTTGAATTGGTATTGCAACTGATACAAAGATACATATTTTAGATACATATCTCAGTTTACTTATTTCATAAACTAAATCCAAATTAACCCATCCATGACCTGGTGTAGCAAATGTACCTTTCCTGGTGGAATCGATACATATTTCTATTGATGATCACCTTTGTTATTGTGGGTTTAGAGCACATTTTTTGGTCCTCATTAAAACATTCAAACATTGTATCCACGGAACCCCAAATATGTGCCCAAATATGTGTGGGCTAGCCGTGGCTACTGGTTAGGACTTTGAGCTTGTTACTGAAGGGTTGCCGTTTCGATTCCCGACCAGTAGGGAAAATATTATCCCACATCCCTAAATATTATCCCACATCCTGAAGTATCCTTGAGCTTGAGCAAGGCACCCAACTCCTCACTCAAGCAGCTCATTGCTCCAGGTTAGTGGGTGCTTCCCCTCACCTGTGTATGTTTCACGCATAAATGCAGGGACTGAATTTCCCTCATGGGATCAAAGAGTATACTTAAACCTTAAACTAAAACTTAAAGGCACCTTACCCATTCCCTGCCCAACTTTGTTTGCAGCTGTGTTGTGTACCAAGAGCAAAAGTCATGGAAAAAGTTAACCTTATTTGATTGGTTCCACCATACCATAATTAGTTGGATCAAAACCACCATCTATTAGAATGGAACTTGGATTATGTTCTTCACCATCATCTAACTCTCAAAGAGACTATACCTCAGTCGTCCTCTGCTACAATCAGAAATATGGGATTGTTGAAAACATCATACTTTTTGTTGAGATTGTGGTCATCGTCGTCATGTCAGTGTTGCTCTGATTTCAGTAAAATGTAGTTTATTTGCAGCAACTTTTAATATTACTTGCATATCACAATACTGCTGCATAGCTTAACATAGGCAATCTTCCACATGATTGAGCTACCTCTAAATATATTTTTTTTGCCAAACTTTTTGCACATTTCTAATTCTGAAGTTAAAAGGAACAGTCTAAGAGGTTAAAACACTAACATTTTGCAAAAAGCCTATACTGTACAAGGACCACCCTATTCAACATGACGAACTTCCTACCGTTTACATTGAGTAAATTCAACTTTCAAAATTGAGAAAAACTGTTTTCCTCGGATGGCCATACACCACTTCTGATTGCCTCTTCCTCTATCTTGGTTCGAGCAAATTAACAAACTTGCAGTGGTGAGAGTTAACGCAAACATTTCCATTGATTTTTACCAATTAAAGGCTCTGCTTTTTATGAAAAGAGGACACATCTGATTTTGGATTAAGTTTTACTTTAATCATATATGACAGCATGAGAGACATGTGACAATGAAGATTTCAAATTCAAATACAAACAAAAAATAACAGAAGGTAAAAAAAAGATACTGAAGTAGGAAAATAAAAGTTCATGACAAATGTATGACATTCTAAAGAAATGTTCACAGATCCTGTCAAATACCAATTCCTTAATGAAGACTTAAGTCATCAAAATCCTGCATCAACATCCATGTCTTCAACATTCTCTGCCACAGAGCGGCAGATTTCATCCAGTGCTAGTTCTAGAAGTAGGGAGAAATATACTGTATTTAAATAAATATATGTATTTATTGTCTATTGAAAATAAAATGCTGACACACGATACACGAATACGAGACTTTCTGATGCAGTCCAGTGCCATATACTATAATAATACTAAAAAAAGAGGACTAACCTTCACTTTCTGTGAGGTTGGGGATCTTGCGGAAGGTGTCCCTGATGGCAGGTATCATCTTCTCATACATGTGCAGCACATCCAGACAGTGGTCGGAGAAGTTGGAGTCGTTTTGTAGCAGCCAATAGAGCAACATTAGCGCCTCCCTGAGCAGAGTCACGCCGGGCCCTTCCCAGTTCCCCGGCTGCTCCAGATGCCACTCCGCACCATGCATACTCAGCCACTGTCTATGCAACAGCACCACCAGTGTTCGCACCACCTGCTCACACATGCACATACACAGGATTAATACATTTAAGGGCTAACTTAAACAAACCCAAAACAAGTCTTGTGTTAAATTATTGAGTTATAGCCATGGGTGAATATAACGACAGGTACTGCGCAGCTTTGCAAATTCAACCCCCCTGAAAGCCATCATTTTCTGGTTTATAGAGGATACATCATACATATCAGTTTTCACTGCGTGCGAACACAGGTAATGCAGCTTATATGGAGTGGACATGCTAGGGGAATGGGTTGGCTGTAAACCGAATTGCCCCAAATAAAGTTTATTAGTCCTTTAATAAAGTAATTAAAGGATTAATAAAGTTATCTGAATCTGAATCTGAATGTTAACTTGTGCAAGGGACTGTATGTACAATAATAAAATACAAATGCAATCATTTTTGAATGAGAAGATAATAATAATAATAATAATAATAATAATAATAATAATCCATTTTATTTAAAGCGACTTTCATGACAACCAAGGTAACTTAACAAGGTTGTTCAAATCAAAATTCTCATAAAAAAAAAAAAAAAAGAAATAAATAATTAAATGTCAGTCAGTCAATAAGCTTTCTTGAAGAAATACGTTTTCAGTCTACTTTTAAAGTATTAAAGTAAGATGGGGATTTTCGGTCAGGTGTGGCGCAAAACTGTGGACCTGTCGGGCCGTGTGTGCTGTAAAAGTCTACAGTTCTATGCAAATAGCCTCTCATAATGCTATGCTGTAGGCTACTGCATTATATCTTTGAACCAAATGATTTAAGGATTCCATATTGAGGCTTACTAGTGTAACCCATTCCAATGCTAATTGTAATGCAAACTTACTTAAATGAGAAACAGCAACCAACTTCATAAGAATTAGACCTGACATAGTGGTCCACATTTATCAACAGTGCGTACGACCAAAAACAGGCGTAAAACAGGCGTACGCTTGTTTCCACGCAAAGTATGGCATTTATCAATGTGAACGTGATCGGTGGCTACGCTCAAATCTCACGTCTAGTCTCAACTCGTGTACGCAAGATTTTCAGGCGGCATATCATCGCGCAGCAGTAAATCGGCGGTGCATTAGAAAGTTGAATAGTTGAATTGATGGACTATCTCGGACATAACACCTTTCCTGTACATGTGCAGCCTATTTGCTGTAATGTACCATATTATATTGACACATTTCATGGCTTAGAATAGCCATAGGCGATGATTACTTTCTCTTTGGCAAACGCAACATTCATGAATTAGGCCTAGGCATATATATTTTAAATTATTTTCAAAGGGCAAATTTCAGTGTCGTACCGTTTTGTAATTAATGTATTTATAGTATGATGCGTTCTCTCCGCGAAAATAAAGTCTGTTGCGCTTCAATAGCTCTAGTTTCCCGCCTTCCTTGATGACAGCTTCTAGCTGTCAAAATTAACAAGGTTCAGCTGGACGTCACTGACTCTCGAGATCACTAATGATCTCTTTTGGACGTATAATGCACCTTCATGTCGTAAATTCTAGGGGCGAGGCCATTAAAACGAGCATAATATAGGGGAGTGATATTTAAATCACGCTTGTTTCCAGCCGCCACATTTATCAACACACGTTTATTCTTACGCTGGAATTGGAGTGATAGGAAAGTTTGATGAATCACACGTGAGCAACGTCGTAAGATGATTTCTGCGCTCAGATATACGCTGGTTTCTACGCTCTGTTGATAAATGAGGGCCAATGTATCCTGAGAGTAAATTCATGATTTATACAATTATATCTATTTTTTGTTTCTTTTTAGATTTGTCGCATAGCTTAGCCTGTCAAGAGGTCTCTCACCTATATTAAATACTTGAAGACTGTAGTTTTTACATCCCGGTTAGAAGGACTGAATGGATAAATCAGTCTCAGAGTGCGTTGTTTCTATGGATGCTGAAAAGGCATTTGATAGGGTGGAGTGGGACTACTTATTTGCTGTTCTAGAGAAGTTTGATTTTGGCAGAGTTTTCATATCTTGGATAAGGCTGCTATACAGTTCCCCTTAACCAATAGTCAATACTCCAATCCATTCAATCTTCATTGTGGAACCCGACAGGGCTGTCCTCTGAGTCCATTGCCTTTTGTCCTGGCCATTGAGCCACTTGCGATTGCGATGCGGGAATCAAGTCAGATCTCAGGTGTGGTGCGGGGAGATAGCGAACACAGGGTGTCGCTGTACGCTGATGACCTATTGCTTTATATTTCTAATCCAGATGTGTCGTTACCAGCTGTTCTGTCCTTGCTTAAGAAATTTAGCCAGTTTTCTGGATATAAACTGAACTTGCACAAGAGCGAACGTATTCCTATTAACCATGAGGCATCACAGCTACACTTAAATATACCTTTTAAGATTGCTCAGAGCAGTTCTACATACCTTGGAATATCTGTTACACACTCTTTTAACCATCTCTTTAAGGCTAATTTTGCCAAATTGTTAGAGCAAACTAAACAAGACCTTTCAAAATGGTCACCTCTTAATATGACTGTAGTTGGCCGTATCAACTCAATTAAAATTAATGTTCTTCCCAAGTATTTGTATCTGTTCCAATGTATACCAATTTTTCCCCCTATCTTTTTTCAAATCTTTAGATTCTATCATTTCATCATTTATTTGGAATGGCAAAAAACCTAGGTTGCGTAAGGCTTTTCTCCAAAGGCCAAAGGACCAGGGTGGCATGGCCCTACCCAATTTCAAATACTACTATTGGGCAGCTAACATACGATGTATGTTATACTGGTGACGATTCCATCTTAAGTCTGACTGTCCATCCTGGATCTCCATGGAAAAGAGTGCCTGTAAGCAGACCTCTCTGTCAGGTTTTTTGGGTGCTGCCCTTCCTGGGATTGGTTGTAAGCCTACCAATAACCCAGTGGTGAATCATTCTCTTAGGGTGTGGGTTCAGTTCAGGGGGACGTTTGGCTTTCAGAAATCTTCTATTTTAAGCCCAACAGCCTTTAATCACTTCTTTGCACCATCAATGCCAGATAAGACTTTAAAAAACTGTCATGAATTAGGACTACACTGTTTTCAGGACCTGTTTTTAGAGAACACTGCCTCTTTTGGGCAGTTGTCAAAGCAGTTTGGCCTGCCTACTACACATTTTTTTAGGTTTCTCCAGGTGAGGCATTATGTGCAGCATCAGGTACCAAATTTCCCATCTCCCACCTGTGAATCCTCTTGATGCATTTCTCTCTCTTGATCCAGTTTCAAAAGGGTCGGTTTCAAGGTTATATAATTTAATATCAGGCCTGAACTCTCCACCTTTAGTCACAATCCGGGCAGCCTGGGAGCAAGACTTAGGTTTAGACTTCTCAGACCATGTCTGGGAGTCTATTCTGAGACAAGTTCATGGATCTTCTATGTGTGCACGTCACTCTCTAATTCAGTTCAAGGTAGTGCACCGTGTCCATCTGTCTTAAGTAAAACATTCTAAATTATATCCAGATCTTTCCCCAATATGTGACAAATGTCAGAGCGCACATGGGTCCCTTATTCATGTACTGGTCCTGCCCCACTCTAGAAGATTTTTGGCGTTCAGTTTTTAACACTCTTTCTGAAATTCTAGAATTTAGGATTGCACCAGATCCTCTTGTGGCATTGTTTGGTGTTGCCCCTGAAGAGCTGCAGCTGCCTGTAGCAAAACGTAGGGCACTTGCCTTCGCCTCTCTTCTAGCACGCCGCTCAATCTTAATGCATTGGAAGGGAGCTGCTCCACCCAAACACACTCAATGGGTTAAAGATGTTCTATAATGTTTTTCATTAGAGAAAATTAGGTTTACCCTAAGGGGAACAGGGAATACATTTTATAACATTTCTTGATAGCATTGCAGACTCTGACAGTATAGTCGAGGACTAGTTGCTTGTGCCGGATGGTTGTCCTTTCTTTTTTTCATATATTGTGGCTTCTCTGATATTGCACTGAATTGATTGTTTCAAATTTTGGTCATTTATTTTATTATTCTATTTTATTTTGATTTTTCTATCATTACAATTACTATAATTATTATTGTAGTATTATCATTTATCTTTTGTCTTCCTTTCTTTTCTCCCTTGTCTGTGTCAGAATGGGGGAGGGATAGGGGTGGGGGTTGTGGGCTGGAAAATTGTGTTGAACTCTTAATGAATTGTATGTTTTACATTGTGATGAAAAAGTCAATAAAAAGACATGTGAAAGAAAGAAGGACCGAATGGAGAAACAATTGACCTCTAACAAATTCGGGGGTTACCTGCAGGGGGCAGTACAGGGCATGTGACATTTCTATAACAGCTACACCACTTCAGAAGGTTTGATAAAATCCCAATTCCATTGACTATTTATTAGGTCATTCGCTAAGTATGTAACGGAGTACAACTTCCATTTTCAATTACACCTAAGATCAGTTTCACATGTACCTCACTGTTGCATTGACAAGATTTCTCAATAAAGGTGGTCCACAGGGTGGCCCTCTGGGTGAAAAGCCTGGACAAAAACCGGATCATCTGTCAATAAAGAAATCTATTTACCACACCCATTTAAACAAAACACATTGTCCCAAACAAAATGCATCCCATGTTAAAATTGCACATTCATCCCTAAAGGTACCAAATGATTTTTTTTTTAAATTTGTATAAAATTATTGTGTCTACCTGTAAATGAATGATACAGACCTCAATTTGTAGTTTAGACCAGTGATCATCTGAAGTGGTCTTATCTGGTCTAGACATTGCATGCTGGAATATTTTGAGAAAAGGACAAGAATCTGAAAAGAGAAAGGCAAAGACCATAATTCCACCATTTCAATGTCCATGTCTTGAGCAGTTTTCTTTGGCATGATGAGCCACTTACATAGATGAGAACACAGTTTTTCTGCTAGGTCATCACTGCTGACTAAGATGGTCAAAAGTCTCACAGAAGGAAAGATGATGTTGTATGTGGAGTCCAAAGACAGGCACTGTGCCAAGGTCTGACTTGCCAACAGACAGACAAACCTAGAAAGAGAGGGTAAAAGTATGAATAAAACAATAAGTTACAAGATATTTAAATATTGTTCACCCCCAACCAGAAATGCTGGCCTTTCACTTAATTTTCAGTGAAAATTAAATGTTGATTCTGACATGCTCTAATATTTTTGAAAATCAATTCAAAGTTGTATACTAGGTAGCATGTAAGCAGGCTTTTAGAGGTGTCAACAAGGATCTGAGTGGTATTATTTGTAAGGTTTTGCAAGCCTTTTTTTATTGTTAGCTTGCTAGGAAATAGTTGCATATTTACTTCAAGATGACTTTGATTTCATATTGTTTGGTAAAAAGCTTACAAGAATTAGTCAGACAAGTATCATACTAACTTCTGGAGCTGTGCTTCATCAGCTCGTTGTGCCAGCAAGCTCAGTGTCGCCAAACTGCCTATTACAAGTGCTTGCTTTCGTGTGGTGCTACAGCTATAGGTCGGATCTGCTAGCTGAACCAGCCGCTTGAACAGAGGATGCTGTGGAACTTTCTGGTCTTCTTTCTGCCTCTCTGACACCCCGCTTTCTTTGGATGTACCTGGCTGTTGGTTGATTGGCGCAGCACTAGATTGTTCCATTTCTTCCATTTGAAGAGTTACCTCTTGTGATGGCTGGGACAGCAGAGTCTGTACAGCCTCATCACTCTGAGATACAATGAGGCGAACAGCTGTCAGGGAGGCCAGGGCGATATCCTCTTGGCTGACCAAGCTTTCCCCCATGTTGGAAGACAGGGTGCTCCCAGAAGACCCTGACAGGGAAATGCCACGCAGTGGAGTCTTCACTGAGCTGTCCATAGTCTCCAGTGTCTGGCAGAAGAGACTAATATGGTGCTCCAGTAATGGCAGAAGATGCACTGCACTCGGGCAGCTCCTTGGCGAAACTAAATGATCATTTGTGTGGAACATTGGGTGTGTAGTATAACTCAAGGCCAAAGAACTCAGGCCAGACATGGCCAGACTCTGTAGGTGGCTGAAGTGAGCATGAAATCGGGGTAGAACACGTGTGTCTGTAGAGGAGGAACTGTTGGAACTGCACAAAGATCCTCTAAATGAAGTGGACAGAAAGCACAAGTTAGTTTATTGCAAAGCATTATCTGAGCAATCACTCATTTTGAAGGATTTTGATTACACTTCTAACAACATGTAATAGTACAGTAGTACAAACTTCAGAAAGTTTTAGCGAGTACATTTTACAAAACTCCTCAATCGGTCAGTCTGCCGTGCCTTTTCATGAGACTTTACAGTGGGTACGGGTTGAGAATGCACCTTCTCCCGCGGGACTCCCGAAGAGATCCCGCAGTGCGTCAAGCCGATTTTTTTCGAGGCTAAGGCAATGTACCCAAACAACCACCAGGTGGCAGAAAGTTTCAACTGCATTTAATGATGAAGACCGCATATCCGTCAATAGTCGACTCCTTAATCTCATTGAATCATTAAAATGAAGGTGATGACTGTCGAAATCATTCAAACGACACTTCAATGAACCATTGTTGAAATGAATGAAAATGGTTATAGAAATCGCCTACAGCCAGCGTTATAAGAAATATATAAGTAATAGTTAGTCTTCTTCCGTATTAAACAGATAGTCTACGGGACGCTCGTTCCGTAGGCTATTTTAAGGAACTACTCAATGCAGCGTTTCGTTATAAGAAATATATAAGTAATAGTTAAAGTCTTCTTCTGTATTGAACAGATAGCCTACGGGACGCTCTTTGATCCATATTTTAAGGAACTACTCAATGCACACACACTGGGTAAACTAGCGCGCTACAAACATTAAAATGTCAAATCATATTTATTTCTCTTTGTCGCCATGGTATTGGGGGAAACGCGGAGAGGCGAGATGGTCAGTCCTCGTATTTTTTCTTCGCGTTTCGTTATAAGAAATATATAAGTAATAGTTAAAGTATTTTTCTTTATTGAACAGATAGCCTATGGGACGCTCTTTGTTCCGTATTTTAAGGAACTACTCAATGCACACACACTGGGTAAACTGGCGCGCTACAAACATTAAAATGTCCAATCATATTTATTTCTCTTTGTCGCCATGATATTGGGGGAAACGCGGAGAGGCGAGATGGTCAGTCCTCGTATTTTTTCTTCGCGTTTCGTTATAAGAAATATATAAGTAAAAGTCTTCTTCTGTATTGAACAGATAGCCTACGGGACGCTCTTTGTTCCGTATTTTAAGGAACTACTCAATGCAAACACACTAAAATGCAAAACACACAAAGAAAACACTAAACATATAGCCTACAACTTAATGACACTTTAATGCAGCGTTTCTCAAACTATGGGCCGCGAAACGTGGAGACTGCTGCTGGTCCGCGAGACATGGAGTGAAATTAGGTCCGCTTCATCTGATAATTTGCTGCGCAATTGACCAAGCAACCGCGGACCGACAGAAAAAAAAAGCAAATGTTGCTGCTATCGGGAGGAAATGCTTGCTAATTTGATGTGTTCAAACATAGAGCCATACAATTAGGTGTGTCTGTTATTATGATAATTTTCGAGCATAACTGCTTGTCCATAGCTCAGTGACAGGTGTTAATAGCCTTGCCATAAGCACTGCTGCAGGTGCTTCTTTTATTATGCGGTTAGAGCATAAGCGCTTACTCATATAGACTCACTATTATTACTCAGGGACAGGTGCAAAACCACCAACTGGGATGGATCGAAGGGCAAGCAAGCACTGCCACACAACGTGAAGGCCTTTGTGTTGTCAACACTAAACAGAAAGTTTCCTAAGATGGGGAGAAGTGGCCGCAAGGACTGCATCGATAAGATCAACGAATACAGTAATGTTTTACAACCCAGCTGGTATCCGCTGTTCATTCCGACATATCCCCACTCGGCGGTAGGCCTAGGCCTATTTAACTTTTTTTTTTTTTTTTCAAACAACGTGCCATTCCGACATGAGGTCATTAATAGGCTATTAATGTCATAACTATTAGGCTATCATTAGGCTTACTATGCATGGCTGTAGGCAGCTTTGAGTCCACTGAGATCTGGACCTCATCGGTTTTGAGAGCTGGAAATGCATGTGTTTGCTAAATATCGGTTGTTGTGCATGTTGCGTTCGCGACTCGGGGAAGTGAAAGCAGTTCTGTAAAGACATTGCAAGTTTTCATGCGCAGCTGTAGCTGATTGTGAAAGCCGATTGGAAATACATAAGTTTAGAGCGAACGTTTCAACTATGTTTGCCATGGTAGACAAAAATACTCAAATAAAACAATAGCCTAAAAAATAACTGCATGCGTAATGGACACGGCTCTATATCCTAAATAATTTTCGAGGTTCGCCATTTGGTAATATGACCTATTCTTACTGACAATAATTTAGATTGAGCACAACTAAAGTTGCACGAAGGCAAAATACAGTCCTAAAAGCCTTTTCTATATAGCCTGGCCAATATTGTAGATGTGCAATAAAAGCAGCATTTGCGTGCGTGCTTGCCGGTGAGGTGTAGCCTACAAAAATGAGCATAACATCTGATTATTAAAGTATGGCTATAGGATGGTTGGTTTAAAATTCAAGTGTAGTAAAAAAGTTTGTGCACATCCCCGGTCAAGGTGCAGAACAAGAGTAGGCTAAATCATAAAAAAATGGAAAAAGGTTCGCACACTTGAAATCCTTCTTTTTTGATTTTATTTTATTTTCTTTATCACAAAGGAATGACTTTTCGACCGTGTGGTCTTCTTCAGATTAAAATTCAAGTACGTGCGTTATTTAACCCCTCGAGACCGACTGCAGTCTGCTGACACAGCCAGACGACTCTCCCAACCCATTCATTCGTTTTGGCCGATATAACCCATTCATTCGTTTTGTGCGTATATAGATTCCTGCATGCTGCATTACCGTGACCCTTAGCCTACCTTGTGGATGATTTTTTCTCATTGGAATACAGCAGGACAGAATGCCTTTTATCTAACAAACGCAAAAGCTGAGATTGTTGGAAGGACTAGGCTACTCAACAAACTTGTTTTTCGTTTCTGGGAGATCTCGTTATCGTTTTGGATTGTCGAATTTTTATACTTATTGTTTGGACTTATGGACAATGAACTTTGAGGGGTGGTTGTTAGTGCTTTACAAAGCTTTGTGTTAATAAGTGTCGGTCCTCCTATCCTTCAGCTCACTGCGCGATGCAGTTGCGCATAGTGGCCACGAAGTCATTAACTGTTTACGACACAATACATGATATTTGTGTTTTTCGTGTTACTCTTGATTATAATAAGAGGCAAATTGTTACAGGACAACTTAAACTGACTTCCCCAATGCTTCCCCGCAGCACATTACATTTTAATATAGGATGAACAAAGTCTATGGACTTGCTATATTAAATCCAGTAGCCTATAATTCTATGTGCCACGTCCGATTTCGCAAGTGATGTAGTAGGCTACGTTTAAACATCGACAAACGTCTGTGAGACTACCCATTTCATGAAGAGCAATTGTCGTGTGCGATCATTCCCCCTCCCCCACACTTGTCTAACCAGTTCACTAGACATTATAGCCTACCTATATGCGGCATCGAGGACGATTGCCTCCCTCCCCCCTCTCCCTCGACAGACACTTCCTGACACTATGGCTCGGGATCATGACATCAAAACTTCGCGGGCACAGCCACATTGGCAGCTTCACTCCTTAGTTTACTATGGATTACTATGGATTTACTCCCGCCTTTTAGTGTGTTCCTGTTACTTAGTTTTTGCCTTCTTGGTCGTATGTTGCTGTGTAGTGGGGTGTAACAGTGCAACCCACGATCGCAAGAGGAACATAATAAATCGCTACTTTATTTCTGCTTCTTGTCTTGTGCATCTGAATGAATGGATATTACGTTCAGTGCGCTACCAAATGGCGGCGATATTCCTAGAGTTCAAGGCGTGTGCCCGAGCCCTATTATGTAAATGTAAAAATGTGTGTGTGTGTGTGTGTGTGTGTGTGTGTGTGTGTGTGTGCGCGCGCTGAACCACGAATTCACATATTAACTTTTCTTTTCAGCAAACATCGCAATCATAAAAAAAATCGCAAAACTTTTTAATAAAATAATGCCTCTTGTCTTAATGGGTTCCGGAGGTTCGTAGAGTAAGTTTTGAACCCCGGTCGCTGACGTGTGAATAAGATGCCTCATCCAGTTACGCCACCGTTCGAGTATCAATATCTTCGCACTTAGCCAAGAAATATAAAGGATTCAGTCAGTCGAGTTCATTTATTCGCAGCATGCACTTGAAACGCCGATCAAAAGTTCTGACATGTTAAACTGACGTTAGTCATTAATTCACCACATGATAAAATGCTGTTATATTGACGCACAGTAGCCCACGGTAGTCTATGTCTATCTCTGAATCAACATGAAGATGCATAACGAGATCCATATATTCTAAGTTGCTAGAAACTTCTTTTGCGGAACTAGGCCTACTAGTCGATGGTTACAATGAATCACCCTCACTGCCCTATCGCATATCTGACCATCCATACAATGTTACAAAATGCGCGATCTTCTCCATGCATGTAGCCTACGGTTATAAGTAAAGTGACATGATAGGCATGTATGCCTATTAAAGATATTTCTGTTAAATACATTTTATTTTCAGTTGTCAAAAGTGGTGGGGACAAAATCTGTGATAAAGTGCTGGGTAAGCTACCCAGCGTCGCCGGTTAAAATGAACATGCCTCCGTTTTAAAATAGCCTATAGGCCTACACATTTCTAAGTATTCCTAGCATAAATGTAGCCTAAATGTCCATCTTGTCCATCTCTTTCGTCTTCGCCTTGACAATAATAGCCTATTCACGGAAATGCGGTTTGTAACCGTAATGAATTAATGAATTAATCTAAGGTTGCCTATCGAGTCTTTCAGGTTGAATTGAAGCTTAGGCTTCTAAAACCATTTTCATTAATTTCAACAATGGTTTATTGAAACGTCGTTTGATTATAATTTCGCCAGTCATCACCTTCATTTTAATGATTAAATGAGACGGATTAAATGAGACGGATATGCGGAGCATTTCTCTCCCTCTCCATTGACCAAAACGTTGCTCTGGCATCTCTGCTGGACTGACTGAGTTATAGGCTACGTCGAGTGAGAGAGCCAGCTGTGAGGTAGGCTGTAAAACATTCGAAAACTCTGAAACTGCAATCTGACATGCCGAGCGTGATGTCTCTTTTCTCCGCTCGTCACCAGCGCGGTGT
The DNA here is from genome assembly GCF_963854185.1 of Sardina pilchardus. Lineage (NCBI taxonomy): Eukaryota > Metazoa > Chordata > Actinopteri > Clupeiformes > Clupeidae > Sardina > Sardina pilchardus. Next base: position 31,139,935 of record NC_085002.1, on the reverse strand, counting down.
CCTCGGGTTTTTCCATGAGCCGAACCTTCATATTATTAGGGCGGTCTATGTTGCCCCCTTGCGGTTGCAGTTTTCCCGATGCTTCGGGAGTCCCGATGTGCGGGAAAGAAAGGAGCATTCTCAACCCGTACCATCTGTACATGACACTTCCTGGAGTAGAGCATGGGTGCGTGCCCTAGGGCTCCTGAAGTTGCCAGCGTGGTTCTACCGCTACAGACCACTAGGGCGTCCGAAAAAAACATTGTTCGACCGGTAATGACTCATTTAATCATATATAACAGTATTATATGGAACGATTAACTGAAAAACGTTGCATAGTTTACCTTTAAAGGGATGGTTCAAAGTAATTTCACCCTAGGATCCATAATTTCGAGCCAAACACAACTTTTTTTCCTTGGTTGAACATCGGTCGAGTTTGCGCTTTCAGCTTAGTGCAGGTGCTAACGTGCAGGTGCTATGTCTCGTAAATGAGTGCAATTTAATGTTGGGCTGGAAAAGTAAACACGATCACTGAACTGAGTTCTACTTACTAAAAATGTTAAGTAAGGAAAGCTATTATGATTTTATGATTTACATTTCTATTATAAATAAAGGTAGCAAGCTGGGGGGGGGGGGGGGGGGGGGGGCGTTTGCATTACATTTGTACGTAATACAAACTTAATAATTATTGTGTTATTATGTTGGTGAGAAGTTATTACGCTGGAGGGTTTAATCAAAGCAAAAGCAAAAACAAAAACAAAGGAGAGAGACCACATCACTCCAGTTCTGAGGTCTTTGCACTGTGTCTCAGTTAGTTCTAATTGTCCATAAGTGACTTACTGGCCTGGGCCCAAAATATATTGCAGACATGTTTGCACAAGATAAACCTGCTAGGTGGAGCTACTGAAGCTGGTCTGCTGGTAGTGACCAGAGTCAAAACCAAACTGGGTGAAATTACATTTAGCCATTATGGTGCCCACTGCTGGAACCAACTCCCAATGGAAATCAGATCTGCTCCAACAGTAGCTTGTTTTAATCTGTTGACTTTTGACTTTTGTTGCATTTTGAGATATTTATTATTTTAATTTCATGTTTCTAGTTTATTCTATGTTATTAGATTTTTGGTCACTTTTTGTTTCTTAGTGCTGTGCTATTACACGGCTCTTCAGAGTGCTGCAGAAATTTCCATTCACATGAATGGGCCTTCCCAACGCTCGGAGGTCTGTTAAATCTATAATGACTGCTGCAAAGTACATAATTACAGGTTTAATTCACATTTTTTCATATCAGTCTTCGCTTATGGAATTCCATTGAAAGTGAAACTCAGCAACTGTCAAGTTCTATCTGTGTGGCAAACAATTTATTTTGTTAGCGGAAGCCATGAAACGGTAGCCAAGTCATTGCTAAAGACACATTCTGTTAAGTTTGTTTTCTCGTTTTGGCAAGTAGTCGTACAATAAGCAGGATAATGTGACGCCGTGTGCGTTGGGGTTCTGTTCATCCTGTTGGGAGTCTCGGGACTTATTTTCCGATCAGGCCTATTAGCCTGTTTGGTTTGCATTGAGCTCAATGAGCATCAAACAGGCTAATAGGCCTAGTGGAAAAAGCACCATGCCAATCTCTAGCTATGGTGAAGGGTATGTGATGATGTGGGGCTATTTTAATTCCAACGGCCAAGGGAACTTTATCAGGATGCATAATATCCTGGATCCATGAAATAGCTGGCCTTTAAAATAAAAATCTGCCTGCCCCTATGTTAACCCTAATGTGTTAAATTCCCATAGGGTTACATAGGGGGTCAAATACTTCCTTCCCCCTAGCATTTAGGAAGAACATTTATTTATTTACGATACATTCTTCAATCACAAAGAAAATGGATGTACTTAGCGGTTTTATTTTTACTCATATTTTGAATTAAGACATTAAGATTTATTGTCAAATGATGATTTCATATTTCTCTTTTTAGGCAACTTCTACTACATTTTCTCCTCACTGTATCAAATTTCTCATGAGAATCTGATGCAATCGAGGAGTGGATGTACGTACCGTAATTTTCCAACTACTAGCCGCAGCTTATATATTGATTTTGGTAAATTAATACACTAGGTTAATAATTAGGTTAATACACAGGGGCAATTAACATGGTTTTAATATGGTTGTGTTTCTTTTAACTGGGGAAAAAAACGGTCCTGCGACTTATACACAATGCGGTTAAAACACAGGAAATTAACTGTATGATTAAGCACAATGGTTTTCAAACTGGGTCACAACCACATTGTAAGTGGGGCATGTGGCTACAGAACTAGCTCTCGCAAAATGCAAGGGATGGCAATCAACCTACAATTGCATCAACAATAATAGCAGTTTAAAGTTCAAATTTATTTATATAGCACATTATCATGGACACACTGTGCATTTAATGTGTAGGCCTAGTGCATTTTATGCATATGACACTAGAGCATTCAGTATACAAGAACATATATATTTAAAATAAATTATATCATTAATGGTTCTGGAGTATATGAGCAAAGACATACGTACGGGCAGATGTAACTGTGCTGAGAAAGGAGTCCAGATAGTGAATCAGGGCTGATACACAGCAGATGACACAGGCCGAGAGAGCTGGGGTCCAATGGATGTTGCAGTAACAAATTTAGCAACACCGACCCTGCATTAGGACATAGAGGAGCCAGGTTGGCCACCAGTGTGCATGATGGTCCGGGACAGAATTATTTCAAAAGGTCCCCACTCCCCACTCTGACCTCAATTAATGTAAGAGGATGCTTGACAACAGGCTTAAGTACATTCTAGTATTTCCCACACACTGACTTATTTGTGCACCACCACAAATTCAAAATTGACCACCACACAAAGATTTTGTTTTTCTTCTAAAATTAAAGCCGCATCAGCATCATGACCATACTGGGCCAATCTGTTAAAAACGGCTCCATTCAAGTTAATTGTGGTAAGTTCTTGTCACAAGTTACGTTGTCAATTGTGGCGACCAGAGTCTTCAATTCAATTATTTGCAAGCTTGTATAAAGCATTATAAACATGTGCCTACTTAAGATACTACAGTATATTGACTACGCTAATCATGCATAATAAGTGTAACTGTAGCTTACTTTTAACTTTCTCAATATCGTTTGCTCAATCCAGATGTAACTCTTGATGACTTATCCCCAGAATATTAAGTAAGCTCTTAGTTTGCAATGTCACGCTATTCCTAATAAGTCCATCTCCAAGTTTTATTCAGTGCTACTGACTGATGGACAGCAAACACAGCTATAAGCAGGCCAGGTGTCACAAGTAGAATTTGACAATAAAATGGAGCTAATTTTAATCAGGGCTACCCATAAGCCAAGCATATGCCTACTGTACAGTGTGTAACCAATAGCCTTGTACATTATTTGTTCAGTCCTCAATAAATGTCTGAAGTATTTATTTCTAATATTCAATATGCACTGACTGAGGTGAGATGACCTTTCATCTAGGTTGCTAAAGCATTTTTCATCTGTCACACGAACGCTATTTGTTTATCCAGCAAATACGTAACAATGTCCACAGACAAGGTAGAGTATGTTGCATGACTTTTATGAAAGTATTATGTATTGCAACATTGAACCAAGAGAAATGTGTGTTTTCTTATGTCGCATTCCATCGTACTACAGAACTGCTACCCGATCTGGTAAACTTACATAGAACGGTTATAGCCTATAGAGTGCCGTTCACCCTGTTACGAGTTGATGAACCACTGAAATGATTTTGGGAACATTATTTTAAGGTACAAACAATTATTTAGTGTTGCTTTAACTTTCATCTAGTAAACAAGGGAGTAGGGACACATTTTACATACCACTAACCTTAAAGGGGCTATGAGCAGAATTCTGTAGGATTCAAGTTGCCTTGAATGCAAAATACAATCATGTTTGTTCCAGCTCTCTCTTTCAGTGACGTGCATTACACAGTATTTAATAAGCACCACCAAGGGGTACAAAGTGGTATTACAAGAGAGATGGCCTAGTGCTGGCTGATTTGCATGCTAACTTTGGTGGATATCAAGGCACCACAGAGGATTGTCATTGTCAGAAAAAAATAAATACACATATCAGCTTTAAGACCAAACCACCAATTTGTAATAATAGAAGATGTTTAAGCTACACAACCATAAATGTGGCTAAATATTCCACCAAATGATAAGTAACGTTTATGAGTGGCCATCAGTCAAAACAAAACAAACTTAACTAACCTTGTTGTAGGTGTTGAGTAGGGAATATGTCTCTAGGTGTTTCTTTTTGAAGACTGTCTCTGGTCTGTTTGCCACCTAGTTCCATGTCAAAACACAAAAACAAAACATGTCAAGGAATGCAATTTAATGTTCAGAATACGGGTCCTTCCACATTAGGAGCCTACCGTCTGCAGTACATGACTTCAGTGGGGAGGGTCTCACAGGTAACTGAGCTGTAAAGGTCTCCTTGGTGATGAATGGACTGCCCCCTGGAGAAGTATGACAGTCTCTGTCCGGCTGCAAAGCTGCTACAGAATTCATCTTGGGGCTAGTGACATACAACACACAAACAAAGGTCATGTTTCTGTTAACAACTATTTAACTAAGCTGTTATATTTTGTCAGCATGCAACTTGGGAAGACTGCAACGGCTTCTGTACCGCATTCACAATAAACTACGGCTCAGCCGTACAGCATTTTCCTATGCAGTATAGTGCCATGACACAATACAGAGAGTCCACAAATAAACAGGTAACAAACATCAATAGAAAACACAATGGCCCTCATTTATCAACAGAGCGTACGACCAAAAACAGGCGTAAAACAGGCGTACGCCTTGTTTCCACGCAAAGTATGGCATTTATCAATGTGAAGGTGATCGGTGGCTACGCTAAAATCTCACGTCTAGTTTCAACTCGTGTACACAAGTTTTTCAGGCGGCATAGCATAGCGCAGCAGTAAATCGGCGGTGCATTAGAAAGTTGAATAGTTGAATTGATGGACTATCTCGGACATAACACCTTTCCTGTACATGTGCAGCCTATTTGCTGTAATGTAGCATATTATATTGACACATTTCATGGCTTAGAATAGCCATAGGCGATGATTACTTTCTCTTTGGCAAACGCAACATTCATGAATTAGGCCTAGGCATATATATTTAAAATTATTTTCAAAGGGCAAATTTCAGTGTTGTATGGTTTTGTAATTAATGTATTTATAGTGTGATGCGTTCTCTCTGCAAAAATAAAGTCTGTGGCGCTTAAATCGCTCTAGTTTCCCGCCTTCCTTGATGACAGCTTCTAGCTGTCAAAATTAACAAGGTTCAGCTGGACGTCACTGTGGCTCGAGATCACTAATGATCTCTTTTGGACGTATAATGCACCTTCATGTCGTAAATTCTAGGGGCGAGGCCATTAAAACGAGCATAATATAGAGGCGTGATATTTAAATCACGCTTGTTTCCAGCCGCCACATTTATCAACACACGTTTATTCTTACGCTGGAATTGGAGTGATACGAAAGTTTGATGAATCACACGTGAACAACGTCGTAAGATGATTTCTGCGCTCAGATATACGCTGGTTTCTACGCTCTGTTGATAAATGAGGGCCAATTTGTGTAAACAGTGCCATAAACACTCAACAAAACAACTCAACTACTGTACCTGCTTTTGGCAGAAGGTGTGCCTGTTAGTTTCCCTCCCCTCTCAGAATGCTGAAGTTTGTTTTTCATTTTGTTTATTTCTGCCTCTTTGAAATGAAGCTCAGACTGCAGGGACTGAATCTGCAAAAAATGTCAGAAAGCATATGAGTTACACCAACACAAATCTTTAATACATTGTAAAAAATATAAAATGCAAAATCTAAAAATGTAAATGATTATCAAACCCAAGATTATGAGATCAACCTTACTTCTGGCATATGCATTCACTGAACTAGAGGTTTTAGGCACGTTAAGCTACCTTCTTAGACAGCTCCTTTTCTTTCTCACTTTGTGCTTGAGCCTTTTCCCTCTCCTGGTGGTACAACGTCATTCTCTGCTGCTCCTTCTCCTGATTGGCCACTCTGAGAGAGTCCCTTAAGACCCGAATCTCACCATTCTTCATGAGAATCTCCTCCTCCACCTCCTTCAGCTACCACACACAAAAGCATTTTGATAATTTGTATTCTTGAGAATCATTTCTCAAATTGTAGAAACAAGTTTAAGTTAAAACATGACGACAAACATAGTCTCAGCATAACTGAACCATTACAGGTTTGTGCTGTATGCTCATTGATTTTCTACCAGGCTTGACATTTGGGAAAAAGTGCAAAGAGTGACAATTAAGTGAACTACCGTATAAAGTTATTTTTGTACGCATTTCTTTTTTTATTAATCATTATCATTTATTTTTAATAAAATATTGTATTAAATGTGCCAATATCTGAGCTCTCCACATACAGTGTGGAGCACATGTATTTGATATCATGCTAAAGTTGACTAAAAAGAGGAATATAAAATCATCATTTGACAATTGATTTTAATGCCTTAATTTAAAAAATGAGTAAAAATCAAACCACTACGGACACCAATTTTCTGTGATTCTGTGATTTCTGTGCGGAATTAAAATAGCCCCACATCATCACAAACAGGCTAATAGGCTAACTGGAAAAAAACATCATGCCAATCTCTAGCTATGGTGAAGGGTATGTGATGATGTGGGGCTACGTATGATGTATGGCTTCCATAATGAGATCTTTCTATGAGTGTAAAATTGCTGAAACATTTACAAAAACCGACACCACAACACAACATTGACAGAGCTGCAGACCACAACACTCACCTTTTCCAAAAGGGAAGCATGCTGTGCCTCCAATTTGATATAGTGGCCCTCTTCTCTGTCTCTCTCCGCTAACTGGACATGGCCTATCAAAAAGAGGATAACTTCTTACAGACAACCAGCCCTATTAATAGTCATGTGTTTGGTAAATGTCGTACAATCCATAGATATAGAACCATATGGTACAATCCACCAATAAAGCAGAAGAAGACGAAGAAGAAGAAATGTAGTACAGTTCAGTCACATCTCATGTGATGGATGATGAAATTGATTCATATAGTAAACTTCAATGTCATGGGTGCAGGGACCAGGGTGTTCTTAACCGCACCAAATATGCAGCTCACCACTTTCATATGTGGATGAACACACTTTGTCCCGGAAGAGTGACGAACTCCACTTACCAGATATAACGTTGCGTCCATTACTATTCCTGAATTTGTTGGTTTCAACACCCCTACTTGGTCCAGGATGGCTTGAGAGAGCAAATGTTCTTCTACCCTGACTGTGTCCACCTGAACCACGTACGGGGTCGGGAGTTTTACCGATCGTGGTCTGAATGTTCCCGGTGACGGCCTGTGATGCTATGACATCTATTTCATTGAAATCATCTTGAGTGAAATCTTCATCGTCCGAAAATGGATCGGGGACAGCATCGTGGTGGTACTCTTTCAGTCGTTTACTTGGGGGATATTCCATCATGAACATAGGAGTAAAATTACCGTTTCTGCGAGAAAAGAGAAACGTTGATGAACGTTAGGTAATAGCAGCTATAGGCTATATTTTTTACGGTAACGGTAAGTTAAGGTATGGGTTAAGGTAACTCGAGCACAGAGCTGAGACCCCTGGCACTAGCAGTTTAGGGCATGTTTACCAAAAGTAACATTTGCCAGACTAGAGTCTTAAGCTGGTTGGCGTCGATTTGACTAGTTAATGTAAGATCTCTAACGTTACTGTTATGGTTTGGGTAAACACTGTTACATTAACACTACACACAGGGCAAAATGTTTCCTTGAGACTTACTACTTTTGTTATCTACTATAGTAGCTAAATGGCTAACAGTTAATGTTAAAAACAGCAAATCTGTGTCATATCCTTAACTTTGTCCGAACTCAATAGCTTTAGTTTGTTAGCGTTCAAGCGAACACTATTCGATAACATGAGCATAATGTAAAGCAATCCGCGCAATGTTTGAAAGTTTGATCATACCAGGACCGAATAAACATCCGGCGAGAGTTCTTCTTCTTCTTCTTCTTCTTTTTCTTCTGGTTTCATGGCGGTTGGCAACCAGCTTTTATTGAGCATTACCGCCACCATCTGGACTGGAGTGTGAATCAGGAGTTTACAGTCCCTACAGGGAGTAGTACTTACATTTAAAGGGTCACTGCACCCTAAAATATTTGTTTTGAGCTGTTGATTGATTCATTGAAAATACTCATAAGTGGTGAACTGTACTATTACCAGGGTTAATATTGACAAAAATCGTGTTTCTCGACAAAAGTAACATTTCGTCTGATTTTGTATTGGAGATATTGCTCTCTCGCGCATACTACAGTTTGAAAACATGCCATGGCATGTTGGTCCAAAATACTATTGGAATGATGACGTTGTCCTGCACTTCTAGTCCGACACTACGTCACCGGGTCATTACAAATTAGGACTGAAACGCCCCAACACCTGCTGCCCTGATTAGCCTACCTGTGATAAGCCATGTCTGCAGCACTCATTCCCAGATTGACACGAAATCACCATGGTTGATTGGTTGCAGCAGTGCTGCACTCTCTCTCCAAATTTCAGAACGTCTCGCCCATTTTGAAAGCCGTTTTCAGAAATGTGAAGTGGGTGGAGTCAAAGATAATTAAGGGCGGAGCAAGATACTTCATGAGAAGCCACTTCCTGGAACCCGAATCGCAAGAGGGGGGGGTCAAAATCCCCCTTTATGCAGAGCAGAGGCAGCAACTGTTCCATTGAAGTCTATGGACATAGATCAGAATTTCAACTATATGCTAAAATCTCCATTCTCTAGAGTTAGGAATGTGAATTTTGGGCACGGTTTCATGACCCTCAACCCCTTCTGACCACTTCAGGTACATTTTTAGCATTTTTGAGCATTCCCGTCTGGAGAAAATCGACTTTATATCAGGTGTGCCCCTCTTGTTTATTCTGCTTATGTTGGCCGGTTGCTACGCTCTACCTTGACAACACATTAGCCAGCCAGCTGAACCAAATCCTGATTTTGTGCTAACGACGATCAGATGGCGCTGGGGTAACTTAATGAGAGCAGCGACATATTTCCATTATTCCATTGATGTTTTTATTCAATTCCTTGAAAGTGTACATGCTTTGTGTGTGTTACTTCCATATTAGAACTAATAAATATAGAGGGCTTGAAAGAGCAGCATGTTATTTTGGAACATCATCAAGCATTGATAATCGAGTGCTTGATTTTGTACACCTGTGGAAAGGGACCTGATGAAACCCATCATACGTCTGACACGCAATGACGCGCCTCTTTATGCAGAGGAAGTGATCCCCGTTTTGCGCCCATAGACATGAACTACGACGACGTATCTTGCTACGCCTTAAAGGGATATTCCGCCATTTTTGGAAATACGCTCATTTTCCACCTCCCCTCGAGCAAAACAATCGATATTTACCTTGTTCTCGTTCATCCAGCCATTCTGTGAGTCTGGCGATACAACTTTTAGCTTCAGCCTAGCATAGATCATTGAATCGGATTAGACCATTAGCTTCTCGCCTGCTAGCTTCATGTTTAAAAGTGACTAAGATTTCTGGTAATTTTCCCATTTAAAACGTGTCTCCTCTCAAGTTAGAAAGTGCAATAAGACCAACTGAAAATGAAACCTGCCGTTTTTCTAGGCTGATTTGACATGGAACTACACTCTCATCTGGCGTAATAATCGAGGCAACTTGCAAACGTACCATAGGCGCAGTGATATCGTACGCAGCATCTGAAAATAGTCCCCATAGACAACAAGCAGTAGTAGTGCCAGTAGTGTGCAAGTTGCCTTGATTATTACGCCAGATGAGAGTGTAGTTCCATGTCAAATCAGCCTAGAAAAATGCCAGGTTTCATTTTCAGTTGGTCTTATTGCACTTTCTAGCTTGAGGGGAGACACGTTTTAAATGAGAAAATTACCAGAAATCTTAGTCACTTTTAAACATGAAGCTAGCAGGCGAGAAGCTAATGGTCTAATCCAATTCAATGATCTATGCTAGGCTGAAGCTAAAAGTTGTATCGCCAGACTCACAGAATGGCTGGATGAACGGGAACAAGGTAAATATCGATTATTTTGCTCGAGGGGAGGTGGAAAATGAGCGTATTTCCAAAAATGGCGGAATATCCCTTTAAGGATCTTTGGTGGAGTTATGGGGTGAAGTGACTCTTTAACTAAGTTTAAAACAACGCCCCTTACCTGTTCGATTAGTATAACGCACGGCCTCTCGGGGCTTATTGCTTAATTGCATTCCACTGCAATATAATTAAAACCATTATCCTGAGCTAGCCCATTCTTGAGATTGTTGTAGGCCTACATCCTCACTCAATGTGTCTCTAATTGACTCCCATCTTAATTCTTTAACATCCAGGTATTTCTCTGCAGATTTGACTATTATTTTAATCCTCTCAGTCCTGCTTGTAGTTTGAGCTGAGCAGTTAATGACCTCTGCCATAAAGAATAAGAAGTTACTCTTAGGATTAATGTAGGCTATCTTCCTTGAGTTTATCACATTTATCGCCTTTCCCTTGGCTCCCCTCTTTAATAGCAGATTGAGGAGCAGTTTCCACTCGTCTTGCCGACCTTGCTGCTTCTGCATAAGACAGCCCTTCAGTAGCTTTAAGTAGCTGTACTTCCTGCATCTTTTTATTTACCTGTGAGAGTTAGCATCTTTGACATCATCTTCTTCTTTAGTTTATTGGCAGATTACAGCGTACAAGTGCTGTATAAGTCTAGTCGTAATTTCTTGAACCCAGAAATGTTGAGTACCCTAAAGTTTTATTGCAGAAATGTCATCTATAGGCCTAATAGATGGAATTTAACTTGGTTGCCTAAAGTTGCACTTTGGGCAATTTGCATAGTTAGCATATAGGCAATTAAGGTGAATAGGGTGCAGGTGAATAGGGTAAAAAAAATTAATAATAGATATCACTATGGAACTTTCTTAGTTGGTTACTTGTGCTAAGATGAGAAAAAAATGTATTGCATGTTTTCTATATTTTAATGTTTACATATGCAAATGAGGCCATGTCTCATTAAACATGCGCTCATTTGCATACTGACAAAATCAGATTGTTTAATAATAAAGTCATGCTCAAAATATTTTTTTTCCAAGGGTAAACATGTGTACTTGGGGTCTGAGTTGGTGAAAACCTTTAAGGAACCTGGTCAGGAGGCAGTGTTGACCGATAGACGGATTAAGAAATTAGGTGCTCCATGCAAAATAACTATAACAGCATGCACACACACGCAAACCTACAAGAACTGTACATAATATGCAAAATAACTATATCCAGCATGCACACGTACACAAATACACATTAACTATATACAAGAACTATACAACATATAAAATAAATATGACATTTTAAAGGCACAGGAGCAAGATGTTTTTATACGGTCACAATTATGACCATTGGGAATAAATGGGTCAATGGGTTAACACTGCCTCCTTACCAGGTTCCTTTAAAGGTTTTCACCAACTCAGCCCTCCAAGAATACATGTTTACTTTGGAAAAAAGAAACATTTTGAGCCTGGCTTTATCACGCTATCTGATTTTGTGTGTATGCAAATGAGAGCCTTTTTTATGAGATAGGGCCTAATTTGCATAAACATTAAAATATTAAAAACATGCAATACATTTTTTTCTCATCCTAACACAAGTAACCAACTGAGAAATTTTCATAGTGATATCTATTATTTATTTTTTTTACCCTATTAACCTGCACCCTATTTGCCTTAATTGGCTATATATTTATGCTAATTATGCAAATTGCCCAAAGTGCAACTTTAGGCAACCAAGTTGAATTTCATCCACTAGGCCTGTAGATTACATTTATGCAATAAAACTTTAGGGTACTCAACATTTCTGGGTTTACTATTGGGCCTATGGGGATTACGACCAGACTATATACCGCCACCTACTGTAGGCTACAGTGAGTATAGTGTTGCAGAAACTTTGGCTACTCAATCAAGAAGAGTGTGTCAAATGCTAGGAGTTGGATAGTAAATCAGATTCTGTTACTCTGTTCCATATAGCATCCTTAGAATTCATGTCTTCCAGTAGCCTGAGTAGTAGTAGTAACGCCCAAATGTTCGCCTGATGTTGGCGAACCAATCACAGAACATCCGAGAAGTTTCCGTTGCCTTCTTGCGTCTACATTAGACGCCAAAGGATTTACACTGATGTCAATGGCAGCCCTTAGCGTTGCATACGAACGAGTTGGGTGAGCTATGCGCATTTGATAGACATCCGTGGCGCCCAATGAACGGATCTGGGCATTTTTTCAAATATGAGAAAATGAACGTCTGGTTGCCAGACCACGTCTCATTTGAGAAGTGGTAGGCGTTAGCCAGGCTAGTCTTCCAGGGCTTTTGAGTAAGAAAGGAAATGATTGTGACACCCACTAAAAGTCAGCTTCACTTTCAAGTAGCCTATCTATTTATGAAAAATTTAATGACTACTGTACATTGAGAAGGTGAAGCTTCAGAGAGTAAAAGTCCAATCACGTATTGGTTCTATGTGTGCTCTTAACACAGGTGATCTCACCAATTAGCTGCTCTGCCTGGCTAAAGAGTTGTGCTAATTAAGGAGCTTGCCCACTGCTCGAACATGTTGGTGTTTGTTGGCACTTGTTTGGGCAGTGTGCAAGTGCATGCTTTAGAATCAGCTGGTTGAAGTGGTTGGACTTTTCCACCTCTGCACACACTGCCCCTTACCAGCATCTTATTAAGCCACATACAACACACTGCCCCCCTCCCCATCCACTCTGTCTCAAGCTTTAAAGGGATATTCCGCCATTTTTGGAAATACGCTCATTTTCCACCTCCCCTCGAGCAAAACAATCGATATTTACCTTGTTCCCGTTCATCCAGCCATTCTGTGAGTCTGGCGATACAACTTTTAGCTTCAGCCTAGCATAGATCATTGAATCGGATTAGACCATTAGCTTCTCGCCTGCTAGCTTCATGTTTAAAAGTGACTAAGATTTCTGGTAATTTTCCCATTTAAAACGTGTCTCCTCTCAAGTTAGAAAGTGCAATAAGACCAACTGAAAATGAAACCTGGCGTTTTTCTAGGCTGATTTGACATGGAACTACACTCTCATCTGGCGTAATAATCAAGGCAACTTGCAAACGTACCATAGGCGCAGTGATATCTTATGCAGCATCTGAAAATAGTCCCCATAGACAACAAGCAATAGTAGTGCCAGTAGCTGCAAGTTGCCTTGATTATTACGCCAGATGAGAGTGTAGTTCCATGTCAAATCAGCCTAGAAAAACGCCAGGTTTCATTTTCAGTTGGTCTTATTGCACTTTCTAACTTGAGAGGAGACACGTTTTAAATGGGAAAATTACCAGAAATCTTAGTCACTTTTAAACATGAAGCTAGCAGGCGAGAAGCTAATGGTCTAATCCGATTCAATGATCTATGCTAGGCTGAAGCTAAAAGTTGTATCGCCAGACTCACAGAATGGCTGGATGAACGGGAACAAGGTAAATATCGATTGTTTTGCTCGAGGGAAGGTGGAAAATGAGCGTATTTCCACAAATGGCGGAATATCCCTTTAAGCTACATCGGACTCTCTTAAGACTACAGATCCTGTTCACCTTCCTCTGTCCACAACTGTTTCTAAATTAAAGTTTGTTTCACATTTTATCTTAATGTACTGTACAGTATGTCTTGCTTTTGCATGCACTGGTAATTTCCTGGCGTTTTTCTAGGCTGATTTGACATGGAACTACACTCTCATCTGGCGTAATAATCAAGGCAACTTGCAAACGTACCATAGGCGCAGTGATATCTTACGCAGCATCTGAAAATAGTCCCCATAGACAACAAGCAGTAGTAGTGCCAGTAGCTGCAAGTTGCCTTGATTATTACGCCAGATGAGAGTGTAGTTCCATGTCAAATCAGCCTAGAAAAACGCCAGGTTTCATTTTCAGTTGGTCTTATTGCACTTTCTAACTTGAGAGGAGACACGTTTTAAATGGGAAAATTACCAGAAATCTTTGTCACTTTTAAACATGAAGCTAGCAGGCAAGAAGCTAATGGTCTAATCCGATTCAATGATCTATGCTAGGCTGAAGCTAAAAGTTGTATCGCCAGACTCACAGAATGGCTGGATGAACGGGAGCAAGGTAAATATCGATTGTTTTGCTCGAGGGAAGGTGGAAAATGAGCGTATTTCCAAAAATATCGGAATATCCCTTTAAGGGTAATAGTACACTACTGTTTATGTCTTTGAAAAAACGCCATGTCTGATATAAGACGGCAAATCACCCCCTCCAAATCAGATAATATGGGTAAATGATACATTTTCTGAATCCTTAGGGTCATGCCAGTATTTCAGTGTTTGGATTTTGTTTCTCTGATGCTCCCAGGTGCCACAGGATTAAAAGACAAAAAATGGCAGGAAAATGTGTGTGATTAAAGGTTTGGAGAGCTCCAGGGTTGGCTGTACTTATCCAAAATGTTCACAAAAGGATTTAAATGAAAGCTCAGAGTCTCCCCTTTAAAATGATACCAAACATAACAAAATAAAATATTTCAGTGTTCTGCTTGATTTATACACATTATTTCTTTAACCTTAGTTTACATTATGCATCATAACTCAAAACAGCTACTTTTGTCAGATGGCCATCATACATCATTGAAAAGCTGAGATTCCAGGCTTTTGGAAAAGGTATGGTAGCCTTTGCCACTTTTTCGGTAACGACCAACCCCTCTGGCTCACAGACTATACATTGAACTGCAATATTTGGCTTTCAAAAGTTCACTATCCGAAATTTGCCAGATAAATAAATGTGGGAGTGGTCCTCTTGAACAGTCCAACCAAAGGGCTCTGGAATCAGGTCACCCGTCAGCATCTTCTCTGGGATACAATGAGGAGTACTGTGTTTGTGAGCAACGTAAAAGTTAGTCATCTTGCACTGGATCATCTTCCTAAATTTCAATATGATCACAACAAGTCTGAGTAAATTATGAATGAAATTCATTTTTCATTGTGTTATTGTAGGTCATACATGGGGCAACTTATTACAGGGTTTCCACATAACTTGTTTCATGCATTCCAATTGGATGATTAACATTCCCAAGAAACTTGAGTGTGTGAGCAACCTACTCATGTTGGATAATACTTGAATCTCAATAAATCTACTAACTGGGCACTGTAAACTTTACCAAAATGTAGGACGTCGTCTTCCCTCTATGATAAGAGGAAAAGACACTGCCTCCTACTTTTACTTCCGGATGTGTTACAATTAAAAATATTCTGAAAAATGTATGGCATATCATACTAGATTTACTGTTAGAAAGCATAACACGGAAATACTCTACCATGACAACAGTTGTCATGTGCCCCCCTGATAAAACATGAAGGTTGATATGGACGCTATTGTTTTTAGTGCAACATTTGACACTGTTGATCATAACATTGATTTTACTACACGGAACACTGGGTTGGATTTACAGGCATAGTTAACTGGCTGAAATCATATAGCCTAGAAAGGAGCTTCTTTGTTGCCATCAGCAACTACTTCAACACAAACATCCTTGACCTGTGGTGTTCCCCAGGGGTTGATCTTGGGGCCACTATATTATTCCACCTATGACAAATCATCAAAAATAATTTCATTAGGCCTACATATCATAGCTATGCAGATGACACAATTTAAGGTAAGGTGACCAGATGTCCGAGACCTAAACCGGGGACATAATCCCAAAAATGTGGAAAAAACAGGGACATTTTCAGTTTGACTATCAATCTGATTGAAATATACAAGTTTTATCTTCAAAAGGGGGACAGGCAACAAAAAACGGGGACTGTCCACCGAAACCGGCAAGTCTACGCATATCAACATTGGCAAGAATGAAGGAAATTTATCTTTTTTTGTTTTTGTATACAAAAATCTAAACTTAAACTCTTTAAAAGCTTGCGGTATAGGCCTAGGTGAGTTTTAAGGAGAGATTCAAGATGTCACAGAATCAGCTAACCTTATTTGCTCAGGCATTCTGCCCCCTCTAGGCCTACTAACACTCAGTAATGTTCGTGTTACGTGTATGGCACCAGAAATGTAACCAGTACCGAGGGGGCAAAGGGGGTAAAGGGGGTTTTACAGACATGGGCTGCTGTAAAAGGTTGTCATGCAAAAATAAAATCTAGGATGTCCCAGGATCACAACCTGGGTGGACAACCCGGTCAATGAGCAGCTGTTTGTGTGTTCACAGCCTTTTTATGCCACATTATAAGTCTATGGACGAATATATTATGGGGTGAAGAGGGTTTAACATTTTAACAAATAGATATTCCCACAAAAATTCCTTAGATGATTACTCACTGTAAGATAATACTTTTTTGTATTGCAAGTTTTTTAAATATCATGTACAAATATGTAAATGAGGCATCATACACTTAAATGTACGCAATAGCCTAATTATCAAAAGTTTGGCCTACCTTATGGGTAAATACAGTAAGTAGGCTAACAGCCTAGGCTGAGCCTAACCTATATATTTTCTAGGATCTTACACCCTGTGGGTGATTTAGACGAGCCCCCGTCGATTCTCACAGGTGTGGAGAGGGTGGGCAACACCGCCTGGTGCGTTGTGCACTGGACACTGCACAGCAGTGCCGACCCCAGGGAGTCTGTTGCCAGAAGGCTAATATTTAAGTAATTTGCTTGGGGAACTTCAGTGTATCACTCAGTCAGAGAGAGAGAAACGGACCACAGCTTGTGTGATGGATCACAATCAGGACTAGATTTCTATCATTACATTATTATGGCTTTTGAATACAAGTTTCAATTCTGAACAAATGTCAAAGACTTTTCACAGTGTGTTTGAATCAGTTGATTTAATTGTTCTCATATTAGAAAGTAGGAATATATTGAAATCATGCAAATGTTATGTTAATATCATATGTACTATACTGATTTAATGATTCTATTTTTCAGTGGGTTCACTTGAAAGTTCCTGGCGCTAATCTGCTCAGATGCTTCTCAACTGAATGAGCCTTGTCAGGTTTCAGAACACCTTTATGCTGTGCAAGTGTGAGTTCTGGCTCAGAGGTATAGGCCTACTGTCACAGTGCTGCTCGGATCGACACGGACTTGGACCTGTGGACTGCACCAGACACAACGACCTTCCTAAAACTTAGCCTTTGCTGTAAGGATGGTCATGGGTCAAGAACTTGATACAATTCAATGTCATCAGTCATTGTGGCTTTGCTGCTGTATCGCTGCACTTCCTGATCTGTCTGGGTGCCTACACTGATGTTTTTTATTGTTTGCTGCTGTTCCTCAACACAGTCTGCAATATGGTTGCTGTCTAACTGATGCATTGGATGCATGTGTCTCTCTCTGACCTATGGAAATAAATAAAAGTGCATGTAGTACAAAAGAATGCGCTGTTTGCATTTGTCCATTTAAATATTTTGGTAACATATGTGACTGAAAACTAGTAGGCTGCGGGCTAAATAGGGTCAGAGGCCACACACACACACACACACACATCTTCAATGGCCATGGCTGAAACAGGCAGTGCATCTCAAAATGTTCACTATTAACATCCAAAGTCACTTTCAGCATAGCAAGAGCATGCATATAAAGGTTAGTTTCGTGGTGGGGATGAACTCTGACCCTGTTTGACCCGCTGCCTATAAGGATTGTACAATGAATGATGTTACTTCTGTTCATGTAGTGTGTGCATTATGGAGTAATATAAATTACTCCATAATTGTAATCATGTTTAATTTTCGTGTATTAAACTTTACTAGTTTATCAGTGGCAAATGATTATTATTTTCGTTTACGATTGTAGAATTTTAAGACAACCAACCTAGTGACGTAACGTTCTATTGTAGTCCAAGATGGCGCTACACAGTAGCAAAAATGTAACTTTGTAGGACTTGTTATTTCTAAACCAGTGTCTCTGATATTATTCAACCCATTCGGATTGATAGAGTGAGAATCAATATTTCAAAGAAAGAAAACTTAATCTAGTGTTTCATGTCCACTTTAACACAGGGTTTCCAAAGTGCTGTACAACACAACAATAATGACAACAGTAGAACAGTAGAAAAATAAACAGGATAAAAGTAATACAATAAAATAAAATAACACAAATAATAAAACAAGAAATAAAACAAGTAGGCCTAAAAACAAATCAGATAAATAAGTAATTAAATAAGGACCACTGCCCACACAACACATATACATAAACACGCTACCTGGTGTTAAAAGCTAGTGAAAAAAGGTGGGTTTTTAGTAGTGATTTAAAAAGAGATAGTGAAGGGGCTTGTCTGATGTGGAGTGGCAATACATTCCACAGTTTTGGAGCTGCAACAGCAAAAGCTCGTTCTCCTCTGAGTTTTAGCCTAGTTTTAGGCACAGTCAAAAGCAGCTGGTCAGCTGACCTGAGAGAGCGGCTGGGAGTGTAGGGGTGTAGCAGCTCGGAGAGATACAGTGGGGCAAGGCCATTCAAGACTTTAAATGCAAGCAAAAGAATTTTAAAATGAATCCTAAAATGAATAGGCAGCCAATGAAGTGAGGCTAAAATAGGTTTTATATGCTCATACTTTTTAGTGTTTGTTAGGAGACGAGCAGCAGCATTTTGGACAAGTTGCAGACGGGCAATGGAGGACCCACTAACCCCCATATAATGCATTGCAGTAATCCAGCCGAGTGGTCACAAAGGGATTACTGTTTCAAAGTCCTGTCTCTGAAGGACTGGTTTAATTTTTGCCAGCTGCCTTAATTGAAAAAAGCTGGACTTAACCACAGCTTTAATCTGGGTGTCAAATTTAAGGTCAGTGTCCACCTTTACCCCCAGATTTTTAACGATTGGCCTGCGATACTGCGCTAGGTAGCCCAGATCAACCAGGGGGGGTCACAGAAGTGCCACTAAAGACCATCACTTCTGTCTTCTTTTCATTAAAATGTAAAAAGTTAAGGGACATCCAGGTCTTAATGTCATGTAAAAACACTCTAGCAATGGCTTTACACTGTAGGAGTCTACCTTTTTAAGAGGGACATACATCTGACTGTCATCTGCATAACAATGAAAAGAGATACCATGCTTCCTGAGAATTTAACCAAGCTGGGAGTAGATAGAGGGAAAATAAGAGAGGGCCAAGCACAGAGCCCTGTGGCACCCCCTGTGACAGGGAGGCGGTGGATGACACAGAGTCAGCAAGGCCAACACAGAAAGTTCGCTGGGACAAGTGACTGAACCATTCTAGTGGTGTGCCACTTATGCCCACCCACTGCTCCAAACGAGCAATCAGGATGTTATGATCCACTGTATCAAAAGCTGCAGTCAAATCCAAAAGTAAAAGTACAACACAGTGACCAGAGTCAGAAGCTAAAAAGATGTCATTAAAAACTCTTAAAAGTGCTGATTCGGTGCTGTGTAATGTTTTAAAACCGGATTGGAAAGTCTCACTAATATTTTGTTCATTTATGAAATCCATGAGCTGGGAATAGACAATCTTTTCCAAGATTTTAGAAGTGAAGGGCAATTTGGAAATAGGCCTAAAGTTAGCCAAAACAGTGGAGTCCAGTCCAGGTTTCTTTAACAAGGGTTGGACAAGGGCATGTTTAAAATTAACAGGAACCACTCCCGATGACAGGCTGCTATTTATAACTGCAGTAGCCTAAATGAAGGTCCAATAGTTGGGAAAACCTCCTTAAAGAGCCGAGGAGAGACCACGTCACCTGGAGAACCTGAGGGCTTCGAATGACCAACAATCTTCTCTACACAGGGCAAGGTCAAAGGCTCAAAAGTGTTAGAACACCAGAACATGGGACACACACTAAGGGATCAGTACCAGGGGGTGAAATAAGTGCTCTAGCTAGCAGAAGTGACTTTATCAATGAAGAATTGAAGAAAGTCTTCACATACAGCTGGGGAAGCATCAATTGTAACAGTCTGTGGTGCATTCAAAGCAGAGTTGATAACTTTAGACAAAACACGAGGCTTGTGGGAGTTTAACAGGATAATTTTAGAAAAATATTTTCTTTTAGCCTCTTTCACAGAGAGAATAAAGGGGGTGATAACACACAAACAGCAGATTATTGACTGGGTTGTCCACCCATGGACCCTACAGGTTGTGATCCTGGGACACCCTAGATTTTATTTTTGTATGACAACCTTTTACAGCAGCCCATATATGATTTCCCTGAAAAAGGGGGTTTTGCCCACTAGTGGGGTACGAATTGTAATTCCGTAGGATTTTTTTGCTAAAATTGATTTTTTCGTTTTATTTGCTTTATTTGGGGTCCTACTGTTGAAAAATGACGGGTTGCAAATTTTCTGACCCCGTTTTGCCCTTCCTCTGGGGGGCGCTTTCTCACCTTGGCCAGGATACTGACTGCAATCATACATCTATTAATAATGATCACATTTTCACAATCTTGGTGTCAATTTAGGGGTTATTGAGGATGCTGAGTCCATTTATTACAGTTTCATTGTGATGAGAAGTTGTTATGACTCATTTTTATATAACATTGCAGTAATAAAGGCAAATCCAATGGGGCAAAGTCGCAAAACAGTAAGTGAGCTCATATCTTGGGAACGCTTTGATGTATGTTAACGAAACTTGGTCACATGACAACTGACCCCCTCCCAAGGGTACACAACAAATTTGGTGTAATTTGGCCAATGGGGGGCGCTATAATTAGCAAACCTGCTTTTAGAGGTTACAGTAGATCATGATGATGTTGGGTTAGCAAAAAAAATCCAATGGCTAGTCATACTCTTCATACTCATATTGATGATCATTGCAAATTTTACCCGCTCATTATAAACAATTGCCCATTTTGGATTTTCCTGAAAGAGAAACTAGATCATCAGCAGTCACAACTTTGTTTGGCCCCCTCATTGCTGCTTGCCAATTTTTGTCAAAGATAACTATTTCAACACAATAGGCCAGTCAATCTAGCTCAAAAAAGGGCCAAAACTTAAACTAATTGCAATAGTAATGGTTCATACTTTTTATTGATCCTTAAACCCTCCTGCATCACATATTAAAAATCTACCCATTTATATTTAGTGGAACATACTTTTATTCAAGGTCAAAGGTAGCAATTTCCAATGCATTTTGCCGTTGGGATTTACTACTGGTGAAATGGGTAAAATTTTAAACTATAGATATCAAATTGAAACTTTCACAGTTGCTTACTCACATTAAGGCAAATATTTTTTGTATTGCAAGTTTTCTGAAATGTGATGTTTAGATATGCAAATGAGACCAGTTTTACCTAAATATGCAATAATTTGCATATATTTCTAGAAAACTAAATCTGAACAATAGGTACAGTCAGCTTCAAAATAATTGCTGCATTTTGCTTCTATATTGGATACCAAAAGCCTATGCAAAGGGAATATTAGATATTACTTCATATCACCTCAGAAATGAGGAAATCAAGTCAAGTCAACATCAATGCGTTTCAATGGAAGTACATTATAGAACAAATGATTGTCAATGATATGGTATGATGGAAGTATCTAAATCACATGCGAGGATGTTTTACAAGGACCCGCCTTCATAAATACATCTCCTATCGAGAAGTCCCAGATTCTTGTGTGAAGCAGACAGCGAACTACAGGATCTGGCGAAAGTCAGGTTATAGATAATCACGATTCACAACACTTTTTCACAGTCAAGGAATAGCACCGAGTGAAAGTCAACGTTGGGTTTATATCTAGTGACAGTGGTGATGTCGTTAATTTGAATAAGTAGACCTAGGCCTACAGTAAACTTAGTCAGAAGATCTAAAAATATAAAGCATCATGCTAGCACCCGTTTGCAATTTGGTGTTGGGGGAATTTCTCATTTGAACTGAGTTAGTGGGTCCCTAGACATGAAAAATCACAGAGGTGCTCGTCCACCATAGCGCCACGAATTACGTAATGGTCAAATCAAACATGGCCATTATCGGCTATGATGAAAATCCAACTTTTTTGTTTCTGAATGTATATACACATGTTATACATCAATTTAGACTTATTATGGTATGTGGAATTCATTTCTGATATATTGTTATGAACATATTGGGTGATTTCGACCTTGCAAAGGTCATGGTTAAGGTCATTTTCCTATCTCAAAAAGACATGGAAAGTAACTCAAATGTACAATTTGCCCTTATGTGCACTAGACAGAGTTCATAGAAATAGTCAATGTGCATGTTCTACTGCACAATCTGCTCACCAAGCAGGCTGTTGACCACACCCATCCCTCAGCCACTTGACAAGTTCTGGGTGTCTTGGGAGAACAAGCGGAATCTCCAGCGGTCAGCTCGGGATATGGTGTGCAATCGAGCCGGTGGCAATGCTACTGTCATTGTCAACTCTGTTGTGATTGATGATGAGGTTACTCATACTTACAATACTTAACTTTGGAGAAGCAGACACCTTGACAGGGCAAGATGCAGCGTTGACTGAGAGTACTTGGTGTGTGTCTGGGCTGGGGCCAGGTCAACTACAATGCCACTTGCTTGCAACAGCCAAGGACCCAAAAGCAAGACTATAGGTCAATGGAACATGGATGGACGGAGCAATTTGGCACACTCCTGCCATCAAAATGTCCGAAGCCCTTACCACAAGTAATCACAGTGGCCCTCATTTATGAAATGTGTGTACGACCAAAAACAGGTGTATGACAGGCGTACGCTTTTTTCCACGCAAAGCATGGCATTTATAAATTTAAACGTGATCGGTGCTATATGCTCAAATCTCACGTCTAGTCTGAACTCACGTACGCAAGTTTTTCAGGCGGCATAGCACCGTGCAGCAGTAAATCGGCGGTGTAGTAGTGGATTAGAAAGATGATTTCTGCGCTCAGATGTACGCTGGTTTCTACGCTCGGCTGATTAATGAGGGCAATTATGTAAGTGAGAAGGGAAGTGTGAAAATTCTTGATGTGGATGTGGTTCATGCACCGTATTCTGCCATCATCCTGTAAAAACCCATCCCACTAACATGTATGTACAGTACACTGGTCATGTTTATGTTAGTAACATTACACAAATAATAATACAAAATGCCAATGCAGACTCAAAGCAAGCACAATATACAGTATTAATTTTCATATTAAATATGAAAATGTTCTAATTAACTATACGTGACATAAAAATGTCTAACATAGAAATGGATTCTACACGAAAAAGTACTATAGAATCAATTGAGAAAAGTTTGATAGTGACCTTAACATATCGTTCAAGTTGCTGGCAAACAGATTCCGCATATTTGCGGCAAGGTCATATTTTCAAATGCAAATTATGTTTCTGGTGAATAGTTGTGGTGGTTAACTTTTGTTGTATGTCATTTTTTTCTGTTAAGGATTTGCATAGAGGCAATAGGACTGGTATCTGTGGTCAGAGCCTTTTGTTCTGTGAACTTGCACAGGCAAACTTGCTCATCACTGAAATACTTTAAAACTGCAGCATTTGACTGGTTTGATCAGTTGGAGCAGTTTCATTTCCCTGTTGTTGAGATTATGAGTTTCAGGCAGACACAACAATCTTGTTTGGGATGTGTTCAATTATTGGGCTATAGGCCCGGTTTCATTTGACATTTCAAGTTCAAGTATTTATTTGCCATTTGCTCAAGTATAGTGCGGAATCGGATCACTCACTCAACATTCATTAGCACCATGAATAAATAACAATAAGATCAATAACAAAATTGCAGAAGTGGTAGATGAGTTAGATGTGTGTGTGTGTGTGTGTGTGTGTGTGTGTGTGTGTGTGTGTGTGTGTAATCTACATGCATAGTTACAGTTGTGCTGTTAGTCATTTTGCTGTTTTTGCAACATGTATGAGAAATCAACTTCATTGTCAAGTGTTACTCTCATTAGATGTTGTGTGTATTAAAACATATCTCTCTGTTGTGTTATAACAAATGTATAGGGTTCATGCTTGCATGAGCACCTAATTGAGCCGTCTCTCTCCCGGTTATATCCCGAGATTTAATGGGGAAATGCCCGTCCCTGCCCGTCCCTGCCGCTAATTGCGTGCCCACAGCTGAACCACAAGCGCAATGATTGTCAATGATATGGTACGATGGAAGTATCTCAATGCATGTCAAGTCACATAAAGAAGATATTGACCCTTAGACAACATATCAAGTGAGTTGGCATGCACTGAAATACTTCCATCATACCATATCATTGACAATCATTTGTTCTATAATGTACTTCCATTGAAACGCATTGATTTTGACTTGACTTGATTTCCTCATTTCTGAGGTGACATGAAGTAATATCTAATATTCCCTTTGCATAGGCTTTTGGTATCCAATATAGAAGCAAAATGCAGCAATTATTTTGAAGCTGACTGTACCTATTGTTCAGATTTAGTTTTCTAGAAATATATGCAAATTATTGCATATTTAAGTAAAACTGGTCTCATTTGCATATCTAAACATCACATTTCAGAAAACTTGCAATACAAAAAATCTTTGCCTTAATGTGAGTAAACAACTGTGAAAGTTTCAATTTGATATCTATAATCTAAAATGTTACCCATTTCACCAGTAGTAAATCCCAATGGCAAAATGCATTGGAAATTGCTACCTTTGACCTTGAAAAAAAGTATGTTCCACTAAATATAAATGGGTAGATTTTTTATATGTTAATTAGATATACCTAGGGATCACAAAAAACTTGGAATGATTACTATTGCAATTAGTTATGGGTCAAACGCTAGATTGACTGGCCTACAAGATATGTCTTTTAATTCTGTCTAATGACACAAAGCTGAGAATCACATTGCTAAGATACAGACAGAAGATATCAAATGATGCCATTTGTAATGGATGGCAGCTAAAAATCGTTATGTAAAAATGTATGAAAATCAATATCGGATTAAATGAGAAAATTATCTTTTTCTTGTAAACAACTTAAGTGTGACAAGCAGTATGACACAAAATACCCCAGAAATGTTTCACTAACAGTAAACTGAAGAGTGTGTGTTATATGAAAGTCTCGATTTCAATTTGAAATTTGGAGCAAGAAAATCTAAACCGAGAGATGAGAGGAAAAATCACATGTAAAATTCTAGCTCTCTAAATAAGGTGGTTCTTCAAATCCAAAGGATAGGAGAAAACCTATGAGCCCTAGGCTGTTTTAAGGGCATTTCCACTACCTTTAGTTAGAAGCCTTTATCCTGGTCATTGTAAGTGCCATTCACACATGCTACATAATACAAGAACCATGGTGGAGGGATACTTTGGAGCTGAGCAATTTACAGAAATATGTGGTGTGTGCCTTACAGAAATAAATGGCAATTTTGATTTAGTGATGAGAAATTATTTTTTGACACTTTTTGTGCTCCATATTTGTGACACGAGCTGATCTAACCTGACTTGTTTGCGTGGCACACATTACGTGCACACATGATGATTCTCTATAATAACTTTTTACTGCATCGCAATGAACAAAGTAAAGGCAAAAAAGTGTTTATTTGTCAAACAAATTTGGATGCAAATGAATTGGATACCATACAGGAATTTGTTAGGATCTCAAAACTGGATTATGAATGTGCCTTGCCATAGAGAAACACATGATAATGTTGGATTATGAACATAAGCTATTATGCCACAAAAAATACACAAAAACATGGGGTAAGTGGAGCTAAATGAAGTTATTATTTTGCTGTCACTTCGTCTCTTTCATGACCTAGAAGGTTGTATGGTATCTGTGGATAGCTCTGTGTCTACTCTTTCATCTGACATGTGTGCTATAGCTTTCTGATCTTTGGTTCAAGAGTAAATCAAACGAGAGTAATGGTAGCCTAAGCTATATGACATTATTATTTGTTTGTCACTTTGTCTATTTTTATAACACAGAAGGATGTATTTGGTATCAATGGAAAGCTCTGTTTCTCCTCTTTCATCTGATATGCGTGCATGTCTGTGCGATCCCGGGTTTGTGAGTAATTCAAGCGAGAGTAATGGATGTGCGGGTGAACGCAGAGAGCAGTATAGACTATAAATATGATATACTTTGATTTAATTTAATGACAAGTGTTTAGTCTCGTTGGAAAGCCCCAGTTCTGCTCTTTCGTGTTATAAAGGCTTCATCTCGCTGCAACTAATAATTGCGGAGCAATGTAACAGAGAAGAGTGGGAGTGTTTTTTTTTTTTTTTTGATCAGTCTTTTTATTGTATTTTCACATACAACAAACAGTTAGACACATAACAACCCAAAACCCACCCACCCACCCACATCGCACCGCTAATGTAAAGAGAAAGACAGCAAAACAAAGTGCATCAGAGATGCATCAAATCACAGCGTACAGTTTGGCATATTATGTAGATAACAAAACAAAAACAAAAACAAAACAAAGAAAAAACAAGGGGTGGAGGAAAACAACAATCACATCATACAATGTCATTAGAGTCCATTTGTTCAATCAATGTAAGAACAGGTTGCCAGATATTACTGAATTTAATGTTATTACCCTGCAAACTATAACGAATTTGCTCAAGAGTTAAGTAGTGCATAACATCGTTAATCCAGTGTTTAAATACAGGTGGAGACTTATCCTTCCATTTCAATAAGATAATGCGTCTGGCCAAGAGAGTTACAAATGCTATCACGGTTTTATCCCATTTGCCTATGCCAAGTTCTTGTGGTACTACTCCAAAAATAGCAATGATCGGTGATGGGTCAATATGAATATGCAATAATGCTCTAGAAAGAAAAGCAAAAATCGACTCCCAAAGCTCAGACAATTTAGGGCAGCTCCAGAACATATGTGACAGAGTGCCTGGCTCTATATTACACCGATCACACTCTGGGTCAATATCTGGTGCAATTCTAGCCAACTTTGCTTTTGACCAATGGAAACGATGAGTAACTTTAAACTGGATAATGGTATGTCGCAGGCAGACAGAAGATGAGTGTATGTTATTGAGAACGGCCTGCCATAGCTCATCCGATATCTCTGTGTCCAGTTCTTCCTCCCACTGATGTTTTAATATTGTTAATGGTTTCAAGTTATCCATGCTGAGTACAGAGTACAACCTACCAACAACCTCCCCAAGCCCAAGGGGCATCTTAAGTATTTTGTCTAAGAGGGAGTCTGGTGGTACCAAAGGAAAAGATGTAACATTTGCAGAAACAAAACTGCGAAGTTGTAAATATCTAAAAAAATGTGAGTTAGGAATGTCAAAATGTCTTTTCAAATGTTCAAAACTGGCAAAGGTGCCACCTATATATACATCTTTGACTGTTTTCAGTCCCTTTTCAGCCCATATTTTAAAAGCATCATCAGTTATGGAGGGAGCAAACATGTTATTTCCCACCAAAGGAGTATCTATGGACATCTCAGTTAAAGAAAAGGCCCGTCTGAACTGTGTCCATATCTTGAGAGAGTGCCTCACAACTGGATTTATGCAGTATGTTGATATGGATTCTGGGAAGGGTATTTTAGAACAGGCTAGTGCATGTAAAGATGCTTGTGTGCAAGACGCACGCTCAAGCTCTAGCCACTTGGGACTTGGGTCTTCAACTCTAGAAAAATGAATCCAGTGCATTATGTTTTTAATGTTGGCAGACCAATAATAGTACTGAAAATTGGGTAGGGAAAGCCCACCATGTAATCGGTGACGTTGCAGAATTTCCCTACGTATACGCGGGTTTTTACCATTCCAAATAAAACCAGACAGAAGTTTATCTATATTTATGAAAAAAGATTTTGTTAAGAAGATGGGGATACACTGGAAAAGAAACAAAAATCGGGGCATAACATTCATTTTGACAACATTTATTCTCCCCCCTAAAGACAAGGGAAGAAGATTCCAACGATCTAAATCTTTTTTTAAGCAATTTAAAAGTGGAGGGAAATTGGCTTCATAGAGATCTTTAAACTTACGGGTTATCCAAATACCTAAATATTTAAATTTGTTAGTGCATATTTTAACTTGCAGGGACTGGATTGTAGAGAGCTGGTAATTAGGGTCAATACACATAAGCTCACTTTTCTGCACATTGATTTTATATCCTGAGATCTTGCCAAAGGAATTCAACAAATCAAACATCTTTGGCAGACAGGTCGTAGGGTCAGTCATGTACACTAACATGTCATCAGCATATAACGACACTTTATGCTCAGCCCCTCCTCTCATTATGCCCTTGATATCAACACTGTTACGCAATGCTATAGCTAGCGGTTCTATTGTTAGGGCGAATAGAAGGGGTGACAAAGGACAGCCTTGTCTAGTGCCACGTTGTAGATCAAAGAAAGCAGACAAGTTGCAGAGGTGTGGACTCGAGTCATGTGACTTGGACTCGAGTCAGACTCGAGTCATGAATTTGATGACTTTAGACTCGACTTGACAAAATATAAAAAGACTTGCAACTCGACTTGGACTTGAACATCAATGACTCGGACTTTCACTTGGACTTGCGCCTATTGACTTGTAAAGACTTGCTACTTCCCATAAAAAAAAAACAAAGATAAAAAGACAAAAGTATGTTAACACGGACTGATCTATCTCTGTGTGTGTGCGCCTGTGCGTGTGTGGCAGAGACCCGTATTCGGCACAAGATCCAATCAAATCACTTAGATTGTTTTGATTCGACAGCGGCCAACCACGCGGAACAAGCTATTAGTCCAGGGCCAGACAACGAACGTGAATGCGCTAGCAAAATGATACCGATTATTTCGTCTGCCTACAAAAATTACGTGGAGACCAACAAGAAACGAATCACGGTGTGTAGAACTTGTTAAATTCCTCCCAGCTTCATCCGAGCCTTCATCACATTAAATCCATTCCACTGGTTACCAGGAGGAGAATAGCCTAGCCTACCTTAACGTTTTGTTTTGAGCACTGGTTGTCACTCATTGGATACATATCAAACTCCATGTCATGTAATGGTAGAACGGGACAACACAATGCCATGCCACGGTAACCTACCTAAATCATAGAAGTTAACATTGCAAGATATTTTCTATGACACCAGAAATATTTCCTTTACCTTGTTAGTTTTTTTAACATTCATTTTATTTAATGAAAACTATATCCTTGAACTATGCGTGACTATTTTGCTAAAACCGAATGACAGGCACTCAATTAGACCTACACACCACCCCTGCAATATCATTAAAGACAAGTGTAATCAATATGAAGTATTCAAATTACTGAATATTTTTAGTTATAGGCTAGTAATTATGCAGATCCTAAAATGCTATAAATTGTTAACAAAATATGTAACGGTTTTGCCTACATTTTTGTAATGTAATAAACGGTCACTACCTGTTTCACTCAATTTTAAAAAAGACTCGAAAGGACTCGAAATTCAAAACGTAGGACTTGGGACTTGACTTGAGACTTGTTGGCCTTTGACTTGGACTTGACTCGGGACTTGCCTGTCTTGACTCGGGACTTGACTCGGGACTTGAGGGCAATGAATTGAGACTGACTTGTGACTTGCCAAACAATGACTTTGTCCCACCTCTGACAAGTTGTTATTAGTCCGAACAGCTGCCATAGGTAGAGAATAAAGTGTCTCAATCCAATGTATAAATTTTGGTCCAAAACCGAAACTTTTCAATGTATAAAATAGGTAATCCCACTCCACCCTATCAAAGGCTTTTTCTGCATCTAGGGATATTAATACCTCTTTGCCTTTGGGTGGAGTGGGATCATAAAGAACGTTAAGTAATCTACGTATATTGGTAGATATTTGCCTATGTCTAATAAATCCTGTCTGATCATCTGAAATCAATGAAGGAAGTACTTTTTCCAGTCGTAGGGCCAGCATTTTAGCAAGTATTTTACTGTCAACATTTAACAAAGAAATGGGACGATATGAGCCGCATTCTACTGGGTTTTTCTCTTTTTTAAGAATAAGGGATATAACAGCCTGACGCATAGTAGGAGGAAGTAAGCCAGATGTAGATGATTCTTTATATGTAGAGAGCAACAGAGGGGCTAATTCTCTAGAAAATGTTTTAAAAAATTCACTAGGAAATCCATCTGGCCCTGGGCATTTACCATTTTGCATAGATTTAACAGCAAAATGAAATTCTTCCTCTGTGAATGCTTTTTCCAGTTCAGAAGCCATGGTCACCCACTGAGGGGATTTCTAAATTATCAAAAAAAGACTTGAACAGGTATTCATCTTTATGTGACTCTGAAGTGTATAGTTTTGAATAAAACTGATGAAATACCTGGTTAATTTTGGAGTGATTTATATGTTTGGTGCTAGACTCATCTGTTATTTCAGATATAGACTGAGCTGCAGCTTTTTGGCGTAGTTGGTGTGCAAGGATTCTGCCTATCTTCTCTCCATGTTCATAGGTTCTCTGGTGTGTCCTATTGAGGAGGTTTGATATATGTTTGGTTGAAAGGAGATTGAACTCTGTCTGAAGTACTAGTCTTTGCCTAAATAAATCTGATGATGGGGCTTGTGCAAGTGTTGTGTCTATATGTAATATATCATCAGTTAGCGTCTTAAGCCGTGCCATTTCACTCTTTTTCTTTTGGGCGCAATATGAGATAATTTGTCCCCTTAAATATGCTTTCATGGATTCCCATATTGTTGAGAACGACATGCCTGGTGTTTGATTGTGTTCCAAAAATGTAGCTATTTCAGATGAGATAAAATGAACAAAACATTCATCAGCAAGACATAGACTATTAAGGCGCCATGGGCGGTATGTCACTTTTTTAATAGACGGGTATCTGTAGTCTCATCAACATTGGAGCGTGGTCAGAGATAACAATAGCATTATATTCACATTTGCTGACAATAGGAAGGAAACGATTATCGATGAAAAAATAGTCTATTCGTGAGTATGTCTTGTGAACATGAGAAAAGAAAGAATAACACCTAGAGGTGGGATTGTTGAAACGCCAAACATCTGAAACACCGTACGAGTGGAGGAATAATTCAATAGTCTGGGCAGACTTGGTTGGAGATATGACTCTAAGAGAACTGCGATCTAAATTGGAAAGAGCACAATTCATATCTCCTGCCAAGATAAGGTAATGTGTGTCCATATCTGGTAGACGGGAAAAAAAGTTTGAGAAAAAAGCATGGTCATCCCAAGTGGGTGCATATACATTAGCTAGAATAACTGGAGTTTCATATAATCTACCTGTGACTATAACATATCTGCCGGATCTATCTGCCTCTACTTTTGACATTGTAAATGGAATGTTCTTATGGATTAAGATGGCTGTACCCCTAGATTTACTATGAAAATCAGAGTGATATAGTTGGCCTATCCACCCTCCTCTGAGTCTAGAATGATCAGATGTCCGCAAATGCGTTTCCTGAAGAAATGCTATTCCCACATTAAATTGGTTGAGATGTGACAATACCTTTTTACGCTTCACAGGATGATTTAAAGATTTAACATTCCAACTCACAAAATTTACAGGGCATCCTGTATCTCCTGTCAACATCTGTGCATTAACCATTTTCTATTTTGTGCAAAATTATTAATGGATTCTAACTTTAATGAACATAGCAAAGATACATCCTCCAAAAAACAAAACAAAACCCTTAAAGAAAACCCCAGTGCGATTACCTCCCACCCCGAATCACCTATTATCAGAACAAGGTGAACCCTAAACCCCTTACAGTGGTATCCACACATTTTGTGTTTGTATTGGGGAACTCCAGTACCAACAGGTTGCTCTGCTAACAGTTTAAAAACAGTTGAGATAGCGCTTCTTTATATAATTATAGGTAACATGGTATTGTCCAGCTGATAGCCTGCATTCTTTAAAAAATAAAATCAAACAGAAATAAAAGTTGAGCTACTTAATTGTTATTCAATGGCTACTTTCACTCACCAGAACATCGACATACAGGTATGCAAGAAAGTGTGCCTCACTAGGCCATTATTTTGCACACTCTCATTCATCAGAGGTGGGTCTCCCTCTATCGACGATGTTCGACTGAGCATATAACAGTGCTTGCTTCGGGTCAAGGAAGTCCTTCCTAACCCCGTTGTGAGTGATACGAAACTTCGCAGGGTGAATGACTCCGTAGCGAACATCTGGCCGGTCTTTCAGTAGTTGTTTAACTTCGTTAAATGCAGATCTTGCGCGTGCCACGGTGGGGGGATAATCTGGAAATATTGAGATGGACAGTTCTCCGTATTTCAAAGCGCCACCCGCTTGCCTTGCTCGGCGTAGTATCTCCACGCAGTCCTGGTGATAGTGTAGCTTTGCGATAATGGCTCGGGGCTTTCCCTTAGCTTTCTCCAGTTGAGGAGTTCGGTGCGATCTGTCTACCATCACATCTTTGTCCATGTTCAACACTTCACCAAGCAGTTTAGTGACAAAAGATGGCGAACCTGACCCAGCATCCTCCGGTACATTCAATATTCGGATATTCGACCTCCTCATTCTCCCTTCCATATCAATACACTTGTTTTGCAGTTCTGAGACTTCTGCTTGAAGTTTGCTAACTGTAGTCTGAAGACATGCTACATCATCTGAACATGTGGTCAGACTGTGTTCCATGTCAGTGACTGTAGTTTTCACCGAGTCCAGGTCGGAGCGAAGCAATGAGATACTATTGACGACTTCGGTTTTGACCGACTGTATTTCACTTTTAACGGCCTCAAATTCACTTGCAAGGACATCTTTCAGTTCTGACCTGAGTAATGCAGATATGTCTTCCTTCATCGAGGCGAGAAGTTCAGTCTTAGCATCAGGCATGCTGGCTTGTTTGCTGTTAGCCGTATTTCTTCCCGTGTAGGTGAATTGTTCAAGGTTTTTCGCCATTGACAGAGTTTGCTCAAAATAAAATAAAACAGAGTTGCAGGCTATCTTATGTATAAATCCGGATATGTAATTTAGACCTTTTTGGTCAGTATTATGCGCTAGAAACAAAGTTTTTCAATAAAATTCAGCAGAGCTTCCAAAAACGCAGCTTACTCCATGGCCTGCTCTCTAGCGCCCCTCCGAGTGGGAGTGTTTTTTGACGCACTTGGTCAATAGGGCTCATAGGGTTAAAAGGGATCCAAATGGCATCATTTGATAATTTTGTCTTCTTGTATCTTCTGTCTGTATCTTAGCAATGTGATTCTCAGCTTTGTGTCATTAGACAGAATTAGAAGACATAGCTTGTGTTGAAATAGTTATCTTTGACAAAAATTGGTAAGCAGCAATGAGGGGGCCAAACAAAGTTCTGACTGCTGATGATCTAGTTTCTCTTTCAGGAAAATCCAAAATGGGCAATTGTTTATAATGAGTGGGTAAAATTTGCAATGATCATCAATATGAGTATGAAGAGTATGACTAGCCATTGGAATTTTGCTAACCAACGTCATCATGATATACTGTAACCCCTAAACGCAGGTTCGCTAATTATAGCGCCCCCTAGTGGCCAAATTACACCAAATTTGTTGTGTACCCTTGGGAGGGGGTCAGTTGTCATGTGACCAAGTTTCGTTAACATACATCAAAGCGTTCCCAAGATATGAGCTCACTTACTGTTTGGCGACGTTGCCCCATTGGATTTGCCTTTATTACTGCAATGTTATGTAAAAATGAGTCATAACAACTTCTGATCACAATGAAACTGTCATAAATGGACTCAGCATCCTCAATAACCCCTAAATTGACACCAAGATTGTGAAAATGTGATCATTATTAGTAGATGTATGATTGCAGTCAGTATCCTGGCCAAGGTGAGAAAGCGCCCCCCAGAGGAAGGGCAAAACGGGGTCAGAAAATTTGCACCCCGTCATTTTTCAACAGTAGGACCCCAAATAAAGCAAATAAAACAAAAAAAAATCAATTTTAGCAAAAAAATTGTCAGTATCCTGGCCAAGGTGAGAAAGCGCCCCCATTATTTCATGACAATTCGTACCCCACTAACAGGGCAATGAAGAGAATGATTCATATATATACAGTCTATGATTCAAATAATAAATTTCGAACGGTCGAAAATACCCGGGCTACGAAATATACCGCTGACCCATGTAAATGCCCTATGTTTATATTTGCACTGACTTTTATGCAGCTACCACTGACAGGGAATGCCTGATTGGTGGTTGTGTCATGTGTGCTTGCTGATGTCAAAATTCAGGAGGGATGTCCTTGTGAACGCGGTAATAGCTATATACCCGTACTGTTGAACTGTTTCCTATCGCATTAGGTCTGTGCCCTGTTCGGCGGTGATTTTTGTGTTGTCTGCCAGTGAAAATTACGAGTGATAGTTTTTTTACGACATTGAATTTAAAATTAACTGTGTTATGGAACTGGACAAAATGGACGAGAATGACTGGAAATACCATGGAGAAGGGAATAAGAGCCTTGTGGTTTCGCATGTTCAGGTGAGTTTGATTAGCTAACTTATGCTAGCTGATGTGATTATCTAGCTAGCTGCGTGAGTTAGCTTCATATACCGTTTAGCTTTGTAAAGAGTTCTTCGGTTGTATGCTGTCGACATCTTTTAGAAAAGAACGTCAGCTTAATTATGGATGTGAGCGTGTTCAAACATAGGTTAGTTTCACAAATTAAAACAAAAACAACACGGTAAAAACGAGTAAAGGATGCTCAAGTTTCATATTCCTAAATGATTCAGAATGAAGTTGTGCTAGCCTGCTAGCTAACGTTAACTTCATGAAGTAACGTTATTAGTCACTGTTAGCATGTCCAGATACATAGCTAGCAACACACTTGGCCTGTTGTGAAGTTTTTTTTAAGTAGCCATTCATGGTTTCAGTTAAAAATGCCGTCCAGCTAACTTCAGTTCTTGCAGGTCATAGTTAGATATTTATGATAGATGAAACCATACAATACCAAGTTCACAAAATAAGGTTAGCGTTAACGTTATTTATTTTTCACAAGTGAAGTGTGCCATGTAACATTAGCGTAATAGTGACACCTAACATGCAATGCATTTCAGAGTTTCTTATGGTCTGCAGAAACCACTCATAAGGCACAAGATTCATTTGGCTAAAGTTACAATATTGGAAATGAGCGTTCAAGTTAAAGTGTCTTTTCGCATAATCTTAGAGCCTCACGCTGATTTAACAAATTCCCTCACCAAAGAAGCTAACTTCAAGTCAGCTAGTCAAAAAGCTATTCTAACCTCAAGGGAACTGAGAATTCAGATTGAGCAATGTCAAGTTGAATGAGTTAACAACTACTAGGTCCTCTGGAAGTTAACGTCGTGAAATGGCTTTTCTTGAAAACGGGTCTGTGTTTACACCTGTCGATGGTCTAGTGCAGGGACATGCTAGATCTGAAAACCAGAGGTTTTAGATCATATTCTGTAATCGAATTACTCTGCTTGCCCTACTAATGTAAAATGCGCCGCTCACTTCATTGACAGCAACGTTACGGGGAAGCTACACCGGTTGTGTATCAGATTCAGAGGTGTTCCATTCGCGGCGCGTAAAAGCAATTTATTTATTCCGAATGTACGCGCCGCTATCATGTCTAGTGTAGCAACTTCATTGAAGTGGAAGACGCAACGCGAACGGAACGCTTCAGTTACGCGCCCGGTGTAGCCTGATTGCCATCGACTTGAAAGGCTCTGCAAGACTTTAGTCATAAGAACTGGAGAAAGTGAACAAGTCCCGCCCCCATTCATTTCAATGGGAATGCTAGGCTAGTGAAAATTGCCAAAATTGAACGATTTTTTCAGGCTTCAACATGGCGTTTCAAGGGGCTTGTTTCCGGTGCCGTTTTACTTAGCCAATTAAGTGCCATGTTACTGATTGACGTAAGGTACAGAAGGAGAGCTCGTGCTCACACTAAGCTCGTGCATGAGCTAAGGGTGGAACAGCCACCAATCAGTATGAGGAAAACTATGGGAAAACGGCACCGGACATGATGTATTTCTGGAAAATGGCGACGAGGAAGTGCCTTGCTAATCGGCGAAGCTAATCAGTCAAATCCTGACCCCCTGGACCAAGAGCCTGTGTATATACGGTTTCTCCAAGCGCTTGGTTGACCCGCCTCCTTTAAGTGCCTCGATTTGCTACTGGTCGATGTCAGAAAGCGTTTTGCCGAGTTTAAACCAATAACGACACTCTTTCCTCTACCTTGAACACGCCTCTACCCAGAGCCGTTGGAGCTGCTCAAAGTTGATTGGTTCTCGACCAAAGGGGGCAGTTCCGCAGATTTGGGGAATTCAGAAATCTTTCCTGATAAGCAGTTGACCAGACCAAAGCCTTCAATATAACAAAGTTGCAACAGCCGTTGACTTCCATGTTAAAGCCAAGGGGGCAGCGAACGTTCTGAGAGTGTAGACAGTATGGCGGCCGCCATGCTAAAAAGTAGACCGTGGCTAGCTGGCCATTCCATTGAATCCTATGGGGCGTAAGCGCCACTTTGACATCAAATAACGTTACAGCTGAAGCGTTTTAAGCCTTTATATGAACATTTTCTATTGTCGGAGTGCATACTACATTGTGAAATTGGCGTCATAATCTCGTAACTGTTTTATCGGCAGAGTAATAAACTTTTTCCGAAATCAATGCTAAAGTGTTAATGCGCATGCGTCCAGCGAGAGTAAAGCGTCGCCATAGGTCAGACTCGGTCAGACTACGTGCCTACGTCACATGTACGACACCTGAGCCTGCGCTGGAGACCTAAGACGGAAATAGAAGACCTAAAAAAATTTGCTTCCTCGGTCTCTGCTGCCGTCTACGTGATAGCTCTGTCCATATCTTTTACTGTCTATGGTTAAAGCCAGATTAGAGCGGTCACGTGGTTAGTGGGTAGCCTCAGTAGTTCCCTTGGTCCCTGATTTACTACGGGATTGACCGCAGCGATCGCATTAATATTTACGGTAAATACTCGATGAAAATTACTATAAACTGCATTTCCACATGCATATATTACTTAATGGAAATGCATTATTATGCACACGACCATAAGTCATGTAGAAAAGTCTTATTATAACACCTGAGATATTCATTCATTCTCAATGGAATAGTTCCTTTCAACGACCCTGACATACCGGATGTGCCGCCATTGTTTGTTCACGGGAGTCAATGGAAGTGACTTTGTTATATCGAAGGCTTTGGACCAGACCAGCGACAGCAACGCCGAAGGTGTTACGTCAATGGGAGGGCGTGCCAGGCTACGCCCGGTGTAGCTTTCCGGTCATAGGGGTCACTTACTGTACAAGCAGCATCAGAAAAAATGCTCATGTCAAGGTGTGTTCGGTTGTGAAGTGGGTGCGACGCTCCCTAAGAATGACGAAGACTCGTCCAAAATTTCCAAGGCTGTCGGTTTTATGAAGTGCTCGGTGTTTCATATAAGAACTTTTCTCTACCCTGCCCCACCCAAGGGAGTTATCAGGGGTGGCGCTACCATTTTCACACTGTACAAGATATTACACAACAGTTATTTATCATCTGGAGGTTTTTAAACTTTTGCCTGACTGAACTGGATGATTAAGTGGATAAAGTGGTGGTCAGTTAGCACCATGCCTGAAGGGCTGACTGACAATGGTTAGTATTTGTTATTAGGAACTCTGTCCTCAGTCCCCAGCACACCAGTTTCTTCCTTGTTGTCTGTCATGTATGGTTAGAAAATGTTGGCAAGGCTACAGCACAAGTATCTGGAGTCCCCCCCCCCCCCCCCCCCCCCCACACGCACTTTTACACAAAACTTGGTTTTTAACATTGTATTGAGTTCCCTCTTTTAGTTTCCTCTCATGCAGAGCTTCAACTAGGTGAGCTGAGTTGACTCGTCATGGTGATGAGGAAATACTGTGAGTCAGCAACTGCCCAACTCTCTGGCCCAACTTGCTCTTTTACTAGCTCCATCTGTCATGACACAAAACTTTTGGAATACTACCCAGGACTGAATCAAGGAATTAATCAGCTGTATTGTTCGTCATCACAAACATAGACTGATCAGTTGATGTCCATTGCAAACCCCATGTTGTCAATCTGATCTGGGGCAGTTGCACATTTATTACTTTTTTAATTAACACGTCCATAACACCAAGAAATGGTGATGTGATGGTCTGGTATGGTGATGTGATGGTCTGGTATGACGTGGATGATTACATGAAATTTGAGCATTTGCTCATTTCGGCTGAAGAATGTACAAGAGAAAAATGCAAGTTATCAAAGGGCTGGCCGATATGGCTGAAATCTCTATCACAATATAAGTGTTTCATATCGGTCGATAGGGGTGTCAACAATAACCGATTCAGTGATGCAGCGCAATGCGGGGCATGCACGATTCAGCATCGATGTGGCAACGTGCCATAATCGATTATGTCACTATTTATTTTCTGGCCTCAAGTACAATAAAGTTGACGTCTCAATTAATTCCGAGGGCATTACCAGAGCAATGTTGCAATGACATGTACCAGGGCTCCAAACTAACTTTTTGTGTTGGTTGCACTGGTGCGCCTAACTTTTTTTTTTTCAAAATTTAGGTGCACCCACATTTTTCACTTCATCGCCTTTAACGCCAAAAGGTCACCTTTCTATCGCTCTCCTTTCATATAATATTATTGTTTTAAAAATAACAAGGTGCCGAAGAAAAGCTTGTCTTTATTTGAAACACAATAAAGAAGACATACATGTTACAAAGAATATATATAGGCCTATACATATGTAATTCTATATATTCTATAAATTGAAATACTTCAATGCGTCATCGCTTTCACGATTGTTAATGTTTTATTTGGATTAAATGTGCTTGTCGAGGGGCGGGTATACATTGAGCGCGCACGAGAGAGAGAGAGAGAGCGCGAGAGAAAGCGGGCCAAGGAGAGGGGGTTTACTTCTATACTGTTTGGTAAAGTTGCACGTATAGTCTACAATGAAAACTTGTGAAAGAAATGTATGCTTTCACCCGAGCAACGTCAGGTGCACCAGTGCGACCCAGAATTTTTTGCAGGCGCACTCTTGAAATTTTTGGGCGCATGTGCGACTAAATTGGCCGCACTCTGGAGCCCTGTGTCCAGTGTTTCCCACACATAGACTAACTTGTGGCAGTGCACAACAGATTCAACACGGCTGCCACATATGCGTTTTTTTATTCATTATTTTTTTAACGCAATTTAAAACATGCATCGTATTCGGAAAGATGCATTTCCTTCCCCTGCTCTCCCTCCGTGCACACCGCATCTGTCTCCATGAAAGATTTCCATTGTAGCCTTTGCGTGCAACTTTACCGAACAGTAGAAGTAAAGCCAGAGACACTTATATATATATGCCTTAAAAGGACTTTGGTAAAGCCCCTCTTCGCACTTTTTTTGTAAACAAGCCTACTCATATATAGCGCTTTGATGTAGTCAGATCTTTCCATAGGGTCGTTGTAACGCTAATAAGATTAGACTAAGCTAGGCCTACATAATGGCAACATTATTTTTTATTTAGGCCTATAGGTCATTAAACGTCACAAATGTGGTGTTGTTTGTGTTACTCAGACATCAGCAACTTTCATTTTATACGTGGTAGCTTCCTGTCCTCACGGCTGCAACTTCGTCGTTTGCGCTTTTTAGCGGCATGTTCATCAGGGGCCTATTGCACAAAACTAGGATAAGGGATTAACCCGGGATATCTTGGTTATCCTGGCTCAATTTATCCGTGATCCAGTTGCACAAAAGCGGGATAGGGGGCAGCAGGATATGTTATGGTATAAGTTACCATGGCGATTTATTCTAGATAAGTTGATCCTAATGGTAATTACATTATCTGATTGGTTCAGCTAGCTGTCATTCAAATGAGACCTCCACGTGATTTTTTTTTAAAGAGCTGTAGATTCCATTTATATATTATTTGCTACATGCTAGAGATGCACCGATTGCAAGTTTTTGGCCGATTCCGATTTCCGATTTTTCATCGAGTTTGACCGGCCGATACCGATTTTAGCCGATTCCGATTTAATTTCTTCTAACCACTTTACAGCACAAACAAAGAGTTATTTTCTAGCCTATATTTTTTTTAATACAACATGTTAGAAATGTAATCAACTTATCAATGGCTGGTAGAAAAATGTGAATAGACAGATTCTTCTTCAAGTCTTCTTCAGCTGCAGTAATCCAAGTGTGGGACATTCATTTCACACATGTAGAAATGCACTAGGAACACTATTTCTTTTCTTCTCACATCCATATGCAATATCCAACTGTAAATATCTTCAGAATACTGATAACTGAAGTTAGTGCTACATAGGCTGAGATGTTGGAAAATGACAACAAAAAAAAATAATTTTGAGAAGCCTTGAAACACAGCAAATTACTTTACATTCTCAGTCCACACTCTTCTTTGAACTTTCGCGATTGCTTGCGGATACTAAGGAAGTGTCCATATTTGGATGGCATAACGTCATGCAGGAGCTTTCCAACGACACCACGCATGATATGTTTTGTATCACGGTCGCGGTAGTTTATGACACGTTAGAATGCTAACTTTTGGCGAATTTAGAAGAAATATACAGGCGTGATCACACAAAAGGTAATGAAATAAACCTCTAAATGTGTAAATCGGACTTAGTTGTTGTAGTAGTGTGAAAGAATACATGATAAGTTGGCAAACCGAGGCAAACCGAAGCAAAACTATGTTTATTCCTGCCGTGCTATGTCGCTGCTTATTGATAGCGCTTGTGGTTCAGCTGTGGGCACGCAATTAGCGGCAAGGACGGGCTTGGACGGGCTTTGATGAGCGCTGTAACCTGAAGTGACAGCTTAGTATAGTAAATTCCACGCAATATGGCAAAGCACAGCGTTCGCTGCATAGAAAAACTCAGTATTAGCGCTTTATCTAGCCCTGACTGTTGGCCTAGCTTCATCAAACTTTGCAAACTCAGCTGTGAGTGTGATGTTGTTACAAGTATGTGCGAGTGCATTTGACCGGCATAAAATCGGCATGTCTCAGACTGACCGGCCGGTCGCCGGTCGTGGCCGATCACGTGAAAATCGGCCGATTCCAATCGGCGGCCGATCGATCGGTGCATCTCTACTACATGCATTTACTCGCAAAACACAGCAGAATGTCTGCCTAATACCATATGGATGTCATTTAAATTATGGTGGCCTTATAATTAATAACATAGCCTACTTGTTGTTTGCTTCTTTTTTGACAGATGTTTGATGAATAGGCTGCTGTAGGCTAGTAGTTGATTGGAAGTGGAGGGGACATTTTTCGAAGGTGTTTTCAACTAATTCAGCTTTTAAGACAAATTAAGATACTTTGTGCATCTTTGCGTTGGCAAACCGCTTCCTTAATGACGTTGCGTGCCGAGACAAGGAAGCTCTCACACGTGGGTGCATACGTAAATTTGCATTCAGTTGATCTGCCACACCTACTCCCGCTATGTAACAGAAATAATCATGATCCCCCATCCAAAAGAGTAAAACTTTACCTCGTTGTTAGTCTATATCAAAAGCGGTTGTTCACTTTGTGTGCAAGACGCTATTTTTCGCGTCTTTTTTATTCCAACCGCGAGTTATTTGGGGGAGAAACGAGGACGCGCACACATACCGAATAACTTACACCTGGCTTGATGAATCCGTGTCTGCTCATCCTGGATTGGTCTTTGTGCAACCAATTCAGCCGGTATGCTCTTGTTTAGGATTCAGTGATCGCAGCTCAGTAACTTATCCCGGATGTCTTAATTCTGCTTTTGTGCAACGGGCCCCAGGTCACGGAGCTGCCTGAGCCTCTATGTCAACAATGAATTTATTATCAATTTGCGCAAGTAGGCTTTGCCACACACATTTCCCCCCTAAACATACAGGCAATGAGAAGCCATGAATTAATAGTTTTTAATGTATCAGACAATGACTATAGAGACAATATTTCGGGACAATTAGGGCAGGATTAGGGATTCGGGACAACTGCTTGTATTTCGTGACTGTTCCAATTTTTTTGGTCACCCTAAGGAAACTGAACAGTCCAACCAGTAGACTATGATAAGCTTGCCAACTATGCTACTTGTTTACAATATTATTTTGAGGCTTTAACCAGACAGCTGAATTAAAGAGGTGTAATATGTATAGTAGGCTATAATATGCATAACGTGAGCTGTCATGAATATCCGAATTTCAGTATTTTCTCTTTTTATAGGATATAGGCTAATATAATATACTCCATGGTTTGAAATGTTATTTCATACAATTTCGAGCCCCCCCCCCCCCCCCCACATAACAGCCAATACAATCTTTGTTCAATATCTGACTGCTTGTATTGCCTCATGTCTGATGACAAATTTGCCTTGTTGTGTGCAGTAGAATTTTGATGCATCGCAATGCATCGTAGAATCGAATTGAATCGAATCGTTACCTGGTGAATCGTAATCGAATCGTGAGGGCAGTGCCAATGCACACCCCTATCGGTCGATATCGATAATTATTGAAATATTGTATGACCTATTTAAAAGAAGGACCAGGAAAGGAAAATACTCCATTTAAACATTTTTATTTGAAACTTAACCTTCCTCTGTTTGTAGGCAAGGACGCATGTCCCTGGCTATGTAATATGCCACTCCCTGAGTTATGTCTTTATGGTGTTTAGATTTTTTTTTTTTAGGTGCACCAGCACGAAATTTAAGTGCACCCACATTTTTCATTGAGTCTCCTTTAATGCCAAAAGCTCACCTTTTTAATAATTTGAAGATTTTTTTTTAACAATAAGGAGAAGAAAAAGCTTGCTTGTATAAGTCTACATATTTTCTATACTGACATTTCTGATGTTCATGACAGAACTGTCTGGTTGAAGCCTTGAAATATTATAAACAAAGTAGCATAGTTGGCTAGCTTATCATAGTCTACTGGTTGGACTGTTCTTGAAGTTTCCCCATGTGTGTTTTCACAATTGTGAACGTTTTATTTGGATTAAATGTGCCCATTGAGCGCGCACGAGAGAGAGAGAAAACGGGGCAAGGAGAGGGGGGTTTGCTCCTATACTGTTTGAAGTTGCACGCATAGTCTACAATGAAAACTTGCGAAAGAAATACATGCTTTCACCTGAGCAGCGTCACAAATAAATAAATAAATAATCGAAACCTTCTATCGAGCACATTTTCTATTGATATCGAATACGTGTCTATCGAGATATGTATCGTTATCGTTTTATCGCCCAGCCCGATGTTATCATCCACATCATACAAATACCAAGGCATTTCAGTGGCGTCATGGACGTATTTAAAAAGTAAA
This sequence comes from Sardina pilchardus, assembly GCF_963854185.1. Taxonomy (NCBI): domain Eukaryota; kingdom Metazoa; phylum Chordata; class Actinopteri; order Clupeiformes; family Clupeidae; genus Sardina; species Sardina pilchardus. The sequence continues at coordinate 31,096,784 of NC_085002.1, read as the reverse complement.
TTTTTGGTGGAATTGACCTCTGATGCTTGGAGAGTGTTGTTATCGAGTTACTTGGTATAACCACATTTATGTTTCACAAAGACACCACCAATCAAATTAGCCTCCATCACTCAACCAATGCTAACTTGAATTTACCTTTGGACCTAACATTAATCTGGTGACCAATGGCTCTAAGAGTAACATGCCAGAAGTAGGTACACTCAACTCTGCGATCAAAGTTGTTGCTAGTCGGTTATAAAGAAAAAAAGCGATATCTAAATTAGGTTATTATAGACAGTGAACTAAGCGTTACTACAGCTAGCCATCTCATTCCAAGATCTTTTTTGTGTGAAGTTAACAAATTATCCCTCACCCTCAATTTTTCATAACTCGCCTGCTTGTAGACTAGGCTAGGTAATAAACCAATAAAAACATTTGGCACATGTTTGGGTTCGCCTTGGCCGGTGTGTCTTTTAGAATCTGGAGGTGCCTGTTTTATCCATTGGTTTTATCGTGTTGCAGTCTATTGGGCAACTTTCCGCATAAGATGGGCTTAGATTTGGAAATACATTACATCTTCTTCTCATCAATGGTAACAGATAAGGTAATGATGCTCACCTTTCTTCATTATTTTTAGCACTTCCTCAAACTAAGTGGCGTCTCTTCGGAGCTGTCATTTTCTTAAGTGAGCCGCGGCAATTTCAGTTTCAAATAAGCTTCTAACGCTAGACAAACGCCTTTATTTGCAAAGCGATCACCTTGTACCCAGACCATTTCGAAACGAAGGAGCCACTTCCTCCACTTACTTACAAGCTCCTTGGTTTGTGGGACTCATGTTTTCGCGCTGTAGGGGATTTAAAAAAAGTGACGTGAGTGAAAGGGTGGCGAAATTGATTTGAAAATGTTTATTGTAAATGCCAATACTATAGTTTGGAAGATGCCTAATATCAAATAGGTGGGGGCCGTTGGGCTCTGGTTTAAAAAAATACTCACTAAATACTTGAAATACTTAAATTGAGACTTTGGTAATCCCGTATGGCCGTCTCAGGCACATCTCCTAAAGCACTTGTTTTCTTCATTTCACTTTTGAAAGGCTCGCAACAAGATTTCTGATTGGGTCGTAATAACTTCTTTTCTGATTGCATTGTCTTTACTGTGGCAGAATACATTTTCGCAATGTTTTTATCACCACCAATTGATATAAAGACTGCCGTTGATTTCCATACGGACCTAGCTCACCTCTCTCCCCACTTATTAAAGGAGGAGCATGGACATTTATTGGTCCTATTGGGATGCTGTGTTTCCCACACATTGTCTTATTTGTGGTTCACCGCCAGAAATTGAACATTGACGGCAAACAAAGATTTTGTTTTATAAATTCTTCTAAATGAAAGAAAGTTTCATTGCGCGCCCTCACAGTGCTATAGTAAACTGTTAGCTACCATTGCTCCATTGAGATTGAATGGGATTTCGCTAACTAGCAGTGGTTTTGCACAGGGAAAGTTGACCAATTACAGTCTTTGCGGTTTGCGTTGCCTAGTTTTCTGTAAAATGCAGTCTTTGATCCTAAGCTTCTATTTTTGCTTTTCAGCATTCCAGAGTACTCCGACTGCTGAAGTACCCATCACAGGATGCAGAGCACACCCAGCAGGTAAAGACTTACGTACCTAGGGCTGATGCCCTTTGAGGTACTCTTCATTCTCTTTATAACTGAATAAAACAATTTGCATCCTGACCTTGTGTTAATAACTGTATTTTTGCAGCCAAGTTGTAATTAATTAATATTAAAATGATATTAATTTCATAGCAAATAATAATTTGGCTTTCACTATTTTTAGAGAACAGAACAGGCGTATCGACACATACACAGCATTGTGGATTTTAGTAAAAATGTTATGAAGCCATTGTTGGGGGAGGCGTATGTCCACAGTGGTGTAAGTGACTCTTTTTTTTATTTATATAGTTTTCATTATATATAAATATTTCAACTCTGTCTGAGTACACAACTGATTTTAAATAAAATGATTTATTCTACTATTTACAGGAAGTTGTTAACCTACCACTGGATTTTGTGAGACATCTGTCTTTGAAAGTCCAGCAAGAGAGACCAGGTAAAATCCCTTGGCGACTTGGCTTAGTCTCCTTGACTCCATCACTGACTAAGATTGTAGATTGTAGAATTGAATTGTAGAAAGGGCTTACCACAGGCCAGTGTCTGATGAATATAATAGGCTAGAAGTGCTGTACAAAAGTCTGTGCCTTGAAAATAAAAAGGAATGTGTAGATGTACATTTCAGCCACTGAGGAGTCTGAATCCTTTACCTTACACCCTTTCACCTCTTGCTACCAAGGAATAAGGAAAAAAAATGCAGCAAAAGTCTGTAGGCAAGAATACTCTACAAGGACACGTTATAGGCTACCAGCAGATGAATTCTTGATCACTTGCAATTAGCCCCATGCCAATTGACCTGCATTTATTCCCACATCATGGCATCCCATGAAACAAGACCTAAGGAATCCCGAAACCCAAAAATGCCTTTTCATGTTGAGCTGATTTTGAGACTTAAACTTTGCCTCAGGTTATGTTGTTGACTCCGTTTCTTGGTTGCTAATTACCAAGACTAGGAGTTAATATTAGTAATTATGCTAACTGTGCTTTTGGCAGTTTGGGTTGTGGACTTGACCTAGCAGGTGATTTGCTAATGTTAAACAGATACTCTTGAATGTCTCTTTAAAGTTAGAACTTTAATTGGTGTTTTGGTGAATACTAGTGCACGTGTTGGCTAGATAAAGACCACCTTAAATATGGCATTGAATGGATGAATCAGGTATTTACCTTATTCTGTTGGTGATAGCATAGACTGTATGCAACTTTGGTCAGTCAAAAACATACTCCATTGCAATTTCACAAGCCCATACAGAACCCTATTATCATGTTGGGGGATACAATGGCCAATTTGTAGCAGATATCTAGTGCCCTCTCATGCTTATCTGGCACCCACATGAATAATTTCAGCTTTACACTGATTTCCTGCCTTGCAGCCAAAGATCGGCTACAGTAGGCTACAGCAACTAACCTGATTCTCCAACTGAAAGTGGTAATGTGACATGTGGAGGAGGGCGGTGATCAGAGGGATGGTTGCTCAACAGTCTGTATATGTCACAGGCTGTCTTTGTTCAGATTCACCAGTTTTTTTTAGTGGGCATTTCAAAGTCTGAGATTTGCATTAAGGAAGAAACAACCATGTTTTTGGCTAATGGTTGGTTTGGCCATGCATCAAAGCCAAGGTAAATGCTATTGTCCATTCTACAGTATGACATCTTTAAACAAATTGCAAATGGTGGAGTGCTATATCTTACCGACATGTGGTCTTCAATTCAACTTATAAAAGAGGGTGGAAATGCTGCTGCTTGGCCAATTCATAAACACACTAGCAACTGTCACTGGTTAAGAGAAGATGGCGCTTGTGAAAAGACTTAAATATTTTTTTTACTAAGGGAACACCAAATATTTTATTTTATTTTTTGCATACAGTTTTTTACTTCAGAAAGCAGCCTCTCATAAGTTTTTTTTTTTCCCTTCACACTTTCTCATTTATATTTTTTCAGTGCCGAAGACTTTTGCACAGTACTGCAAGTGCACAATAGGCCTAACCTATCAATAGGTCAAATGTCATCAATACAAATTGTTTTCAATAAAACTACTAGGTTGAAGAATGTAATCACACGTGTTGTACATGAAGGAGTTCACTTGGTGATTTTGAGTTTAAAAGAAAGAATTGTTGGTTCATGTTGTCTTCTCTGTTTATTTTTGTCTTTTCAGAACTGCGCTGTGACAAAGTCATGGATACATTCAGTGGATATGCTTTGTGTCTACCGAATCTCACTCATCTCAATGCTCGTCACTTTGGAGATCACAGACTTCCTCTTTGTGTAGAAATAAAGGTGAATAACTGCCGTTTGTCATTTAACACAAAGTTAAGTAAGGTCTGCCGGTCAATATGGGAAAATAACTCCTGACAAAGTGAATGAGTCTTGTTTTGTCCTGATCGGACTTTGCAAAATTACAAAATTAACTTCACACAGCATGTCTTATTTATTTGTTACCGTTTTGTAGCTTCCACTAAGTCACAAATAGTTTGCCACATAAATTTGGTTATTAAGTCTTAATGCAGTAATGGGCTGATCATTCTTTTTCCGGATCCAACGGCTTTCAGAGCTGCTAGTTTTTCTCCTTAGACAGTAAAATAAACTATATTTTCCGCTATTCCGCTATGTATGGTTTAATTCAAGTTGATTTATATAGCGCATTGAAGTCATAAACAAAATCAAACAGTAATTGCAGATAAAAGCATAGATGGGCAAAGAGTAATTAGAAAAAAGATCATAATAATACATAAAAAGAAAGCATGAAGCACAAGGTAAAATCTTTTAAAAATAAAGAATACAGTACCCTCCAGAATTATTGGCACCCTTGGTAAAAGTTGACTAAAAATAGGTATACAAAATAATCTTTAGGTGATTTATTGTACTCCCACAATGAAAACAATGAGGAAAAATATACCCTGCAAGGCAAGCAAATTTATTCTGAGAAAAAGGAAAATCTCATAAAGAAATAAATATTTTTTAACAAAAACAGCTTGCTCACAATTATTGGCACCCCTGAAACATATTATGTACAACATTTAACAGGAGCATTTTCCTATGTAAATGCAACGTTTTAAAGTAAATCAGAGTGTCTGTTAACTTTCAGAAGTAGTTCATGACGTTCTTTTTCACTATGGTATGAAAATGAAGTCACTCAGAGGCTAAATCCTCTAGTCATTTTTCAACATTGGAGAGACAAGAGAATACACTAAATTGAAATAAAAAGAAATTGTGTTGACATTTCTAAGTAAGAGAATGTCTATGGAAACTAGGTATTTTGTTGAAAATGCCTATATTTCCAGTTAAAATGATGACTAAAAGGTTCTAATCATCTGGAAATGTGGCAAACATGCTTGGACAAAGACCCATGGCTATTTTGCTCCCACGCACAGTATGGAGGATGGTATGATAGGCAAAAAAATCCATAAGAACCACTGTTGAGAGTTACAGACAAAGCTATCATCTTGGGGTCACCAAGTCCCCCCAAAAAATCTTCAAAAGTGACCTCACTGCTAATAGATTATTTAGACAGCATGTCAGGTTAAAGCCAGTAGAGTCATTTAATGAACAATGTAAATGGCAGGAGTTACTGAATGGTACCATGACATGTCTGGGAGTGTGGTCTATTGTCAGATGAAAATAAAATTATGCTCTTTTGCTAAAAACACTTAAGGTGTCTTTGGCGTACATAGAAGAATGACTATACTAAAAAGAACCCCATGCCTAATCAGAATTATGGTGGAGGGGCTGTGCTATTGTGGGGCTGTTTTAATTCCCAAAGGCCTTGGGAACCTAATTAAGGTGCATGGCATCATGAACACCAAGAAAAACCTGAACATGGAACAAGGAAATCAAACAATCTCTGCCAAGGCCCTAAAAGTTGGTCATGATTGGATCATTCATTAGGTCAATGAACCAAAACAAATGCACAGATAAAAACAAATATGGTTTACTGAACACAAAATCAAGCTTCAGACATTGCCATAGCAGTCCCCTGATCTAAACTCCATAGAAAAACAGTGGGATGAGTCAACGAGAAGAATGCACAAGTGTGGACCTAGCAATCTGGACGATCTGGGGAGGTTTTGTAAAGATGAATGGTCTTAAATCCCTTACTTTGTATTCTCAATCTTTATGGGGTGTCAGAGAAGAATATTACATGCTGTTTTATTGACAAAGGGAGGTTTAAGAAGGTATTACAAGTAGGGGTGCCAATAATTGTGAGTGACGTGTTTTTATTAAAAACATTTATTTCTTTATGAGATTTTCCTTTTTCTCAGAATAAATTTGCTTCCCTTGCAGGGTGTATTTTTCCTCATTGTTTTCATTGTGGGAGTACAATAAATCACCTAAAGATTATTTTTTAGACCTATTTTTAGTCAACTTTTACCAAGGGTGCCAATAATTCTGGAGGGTACTGTAGTTAACAAGAAAACATAAGACAAAAGGTGGCACTCCGACTGAACATGACTGATACACCCTCCACAATTTTGCGACTTCTGCGATTTCATTTTTTTTTTTTTTTCCATTTGCAATCAAAGTCCATAATTTCATGGCAGCAATGTCTCAAGGCGCCTTACAGCAAAGAGCACCCAAGAGCACCAGAGGCAAGGAAAAACTCCCTTTTGTGAGTTGGTTAGGTTACCTTGGGCAGTTCCACATCTCAAAAGGCTGACCCAACTGCCTGGGGTCATGCAGTAAAAGTCAAATCAGTTGCTAGGGTAGGCTACAGGATGTCCATAATTTTCACGAAGGCAATATGATATGCAACATGATAGTCAAAAATACACAATGGTGATAAGTTCCAAAATAATAGACTGTAACATTATGTAAGGGATAACGACCGACGTGTAATGACCGAGGTGTTTAAGACGTGAGGTGGGGTGGACCATGGGGGTAGCAACAGTCATTTGGGAGGGAGATGCACCCTGTCCTGGAAGCCAGTGCAGAGACTTAAAGGGATATTCCGCCATTTTTGGAAATACGCTCATTTTCCACCTCCCCTCGAGCAAAACAATAGATATTTACCTTGTTCCCGTTCATCCAGCCATTCTGTGAGTCTGGCGATACAACTTTTAGCTTCAGCCTAGCATAGATCATTGAATCGAATTAGACCATTAGCTTCTCGCCAGCTAGCTTCATGTTTAACCCTACAATCACACACGCTACAAGAGACAGCGACAACTCAACGAACTTGCCGTTGAGTGGAGAGGTGATTCGCGAGTGATTGACGGCTAACGATTGCTACGTGCTAGGTGGCCGACCGATAGCTCGTACATACCTTCAGATATATTTTTTGGTTACAAAACCTGGCTTTTTGGATTTTAAAGTTCATATTCCTCACTAGAAGTAGCAAAATATAAGGCAACAAACCCTGAACTTACTTGTTAGTACAGAAATACTGCCGTCGATTAGTTAGCTCCGCCATCTTGGATAAAAATTTCAACTTTACTTTCAAACAAGGAATGTCACGCTGCCTTCACTCCGATTGGCAGTCGCTTTGTCGCTTCGCTCAACATTTGCATAAAATAGCCTGCTTGTCTATTTTAGCCCCGCCTTGCTCGCGACAGCGGCAAGCTTGTCGCTTGTCTCTGGCAAAAGTCTACTCGCATTGAAAATGAACAGCAGCCTGTCGTTTTGTCGCTGTCTCTTGTAGCGTGTGTGACTGCAGGGTTAAAGTGACTAAGATTTCTGGTAATTTTCCCATTTAAAACGTGTCTCCTCTCAAGTTAGAAAGTGCAATAAGACCAACTGAAAATGAGACCTGGCGTTTTTCTAGGCTGATTTGACATGGAACTACACTCTCATCTGGCGTAACAATCAAGGCAACTTGCAAACAACTGGCACTACAACTGCTTGTTGTCTATGGGGACTATTTTCAGATGCTACGTACGATATCACTGTGCCTATGGTACGTTTGCAAGTTGCCTAATCCGATTCAATGATCTAAGCTAGGCTGAAGCTAAAAGTTGTATCGCCAGACTCACAGAATGGCTGGATGAACGAGAACAAGGTAAATATCGATTGTTTTGCTCGAGGGGAGGTGGAAAATGAGCGTATTTCCAAAAATGGCGGAATATCACTTTAAAGGGATAATCCGCCATTTTTGGAAATGAGAATTTTCCACCTCCCCTCGAGCAAAACAATTGATATTTACCTTTCATTAGTCTTGAATGCATCCACATACTCCTCCATTGACCTGCATTGTATTTAATAGGATGGATGAAGTGTAGATAAAAAAAAGCATTATCCAGAAGGATATTGGATTAAAGCAACTGACCTGGTATGGTATGATGGTACTTAAACGATTTTCAAAATAGTGTGCTTCTGGCCATTAACGTGTAATAGGAAGCAACAAATCTCTGATGAGGTTGGAATTACTATTTGAATTCAGTGAAAGCACAGGGTGTGCCTTTTGGCAAGAATGAGCGAGGAGAACTGCCAAAATTAGAAGACTGTTTTGGATATTCAGTTAGCTAGGAATCTTGTCACATGCTTCTCAGCTGAGATGGCTGTGTGTCACATGTTTGTTTACATTTGTTAACTCATCAGGCATAAGCATTCAGACTTGCATTCTGAGGACAATATATTGATGTAGAAGACTAATTATTACTACTGATCTGATCTTTTTTTTTCTCCAGCCAAAATGTGGATTTCTTCCTTTTTCGGGGCACGTCACTAAGGAATGCAAACGCAAAGTGTGCCGATTCTGCATGCACCAACATTATAAGGCAAGTTCAGAATAAATCTCATCATAGTAACCAGACGTTACTGCTCAGTCCTCCATCATCTCAAGTTTTAGCATTCAATGAAGTGTGAGCTGAACTGAAAATCCTCTGCTGAAGTGCATGTAGTTTGCTCAACAGAACGATTACATGTAAGAGGTGTTTTTCTAGCAGTTTGAGGTATTTGAAAGGTGGAGAATATTCTGGCCGCACTGTTGTTAGATTACTTAAAATGCACCACAGCACTGGAAATACAATAGGTCCTTGTGATTCATGATATTGACACTTCTGCAGTTAGCCAATGGAAAGTGGAAACGACAGAGTCGGTATTGCCCCTTGGACCTCTTCTCAGGGTGAGTGCTGTATTACTTCACTGCATTTGAAACATTAAAATGTAAAACAACCCCACAGCATTGCAAACTGAGTTTTCATTTGTTGCCGTAAAAGTAAGAATCATACAGAATGTTAAGAAAAATAATGGAAACCAAATTATGGAAATAGCATCTGTATTTTTTCTGTTGGTGTAAATCCTATCCTTCATAAGATTAATAAACAGACTCAGACTCCTACTGCAGTTTGCTTAAGCTGCATTAACACTGGCAGGCCTTGATGCACAATTGTGATTTTTATTCGCCTATATTTGAGTTTTTGGACTGCCTGTTTACATCTACATTTCAGAGTGGCCCATATCTGATGTCTGTGTTTACATGGGGGGTATTCCATCAAGCCCGCTAACCGTAAATCGCGGCTAACTTTGATAAGCCTCGCTAATTTTAGAGAGAGTTCGGTTCCATTACTCCCGCTAACAGGAATATCAGATGAGTTGCTGGGGTAACATATGCTTCTGAACTAATCTGGTCGGTGGCAGGCTAAATTAATCTGTGTTGCAAAAAAAAAACACCAGTTGGAAAACGAGTCCCAAACCGTTGGTTTCGTCACCTGTAGCTTACAACTTAAAAAATAGAAGGAGAAACTTTTTTCCGACAGTGTTGCAAGCATTGATTAAGGCTACCTATTCGCTTACATTGTTTGAACTTGATCTGTGTGTGGTCCAAGGAATCTTGTGACTCTGCCTAAAGTGCGTCTCTCATGGTGTCATGCGCAGCGTGACAGGATATTGATCGAGTTATGTTTTGCGTGTTCTCGGGTTCGGTTCCCATGCGATGCATTTACATAGGCTATGTAAACACATTAATAATGCCATGTTTAGTTATACTCTTTAATGAAAGGCATATCACTATTGATAAAGGGTCATGTACAGTAGCTTGTTCAGTGACAGTAGGCAGGCTGTCAGCAAGGCAAGCCAGCCTATAGCCTAATTCTGTAACCTTTTAAAGGCTATAATAGGCCAAATTAAAACCGCTTCATAGTCTATTGATTAGGCCTATAGTTCATGGATATCAAATCAACTGTATTACACAAATTAAATATTAAATGACAAATTGAAAGCCAATATTGCATTTCAGATAATTATATTTCACAAACACTTTGGCAGAACTATAGCCTATGCTTATGTGAGACAATAGGCTAGGTTTTCTCCCAATACTCCCAGGACAATATACTAATTTATTTTATGACCACCAAAAAAATATTTCAGAGTGAACCCTTTTAATCTACAAACGTAGGTTATCTTTATTGTTGAATAGCCTATGCCAAAGTTGTTTTGAGTTTAAATAGCCTACTTATGCACTCGTTTTGTTCAGAGTGAAGACAATCAAAGTCACAATTCAAATCATCATAATTAAGCTACTGTTTTGCGATTTACAGTAGCCTACGATTTCGTTATTATCCTTTTATGTAGGCAACTATCTTTTTTTCACTTCCGATGAAAATCCTGTAGATGGCGCTTGTAAATTTGTTTGGCTGAAATGTTGGCTGAAATCGTCTAGTTTGCCTTAATTTTACGACATATCCTCTTTTCGTCAATCTACGGTTTCGGTCTACTTTTCTACCTCGTGCACGAGCAGACATGAAGCTGATTTAAGCCTTGTTTGAATAAACGAGGCCAAGATGCAGCTAACATAAGTTAATGGAACAGCTTCAGCCCCAAGTAAAAGTTGACGCTAGTTCAAGCCAGGTTATTTTTGTTAAGCGCCGCCTTTATTAGCGAGGTTAATGGAATACCCCCATGGCTCACTAATTTGCTTACCAACACTTGAGAGAACCCGCATGCTCGCCAGAGGGATTAAGCAAGCATATTACAGATGACACTACTGCGCAAAATTACACAAGCTGGCATTAATAGGCGATTTCAGTGGCTAATTGTTTACTTTAGTATCTAGAGAAGTCTGCAAAATAGGCTACGGGTTTCATTTTGAGGTGAAAAAGAAAGTGGAAAGACCTTACAGCAGCTTGTAAATGCAAAAAGGTAAAAGATTATGGGCATTTTCAACAATGTGCAAGTTGAAAATGACCGGGAATATCCGATCTGCCTGCTTACATGGCAGTCTTATTGGCGCATGTCTGATTCATATCTGATTTTATTTCCGTGAATGAGGCCTGAAGCCAATCTGAATATTGGAATCCAAGCGATATTGAAGCTAATACATTGCAAAGAACAATTAGCATACTAATCATGCAATAAATCCACTTGAGTCAGCTGTGTTTTTTACTGAAACATTTTCACACTAAATCAACGAGTAGCCTACACATAATTTCTCTAATTTGGGTAAATGCCAGCTCTATGCTTAGAACACACGGCAGGATACGCTCAAATCTCACGTCTAGTCTCAAGTCGTGTACACAAGTTTTTCAGGCGGCATAGTACCGTGCAGCAGTAAATCGGCGGGGATTTGAAAGTTGAAGAGTTGAATACATGGAATATCTCGGACATAACACTCTTCCTGCACGTGTGTAGTCTATTTGCTGTAATGTAGCCTATTATGTTGACAATATAGCAATATAGGAGATGATTACTTTCTCTTTGGTAAACGCAACATTCATGAATTATATATTTGTTGCTGAGAATGTGGTAAATCTTTGAATGTGTTTAAATCAATATGTACAGTATAAACTTCAGACTTTTAAAATTAATTTAAGATGCCTCTCTCCAACATCTTTGTCTAGGAACAAACAGAGAATGTACATTGCAATTAAACACCTTCTTGAGGAACCACAAAACAACTTTAAAATCTTTAAGGTGAGTGTCTTGCTGAGGTGAGTTTCTTATGGATAAATATGGTTGAAGGCTTTCATAACTGAGTGAATGAAGATCCAGTCATTTTTAGGTTGTATGTCCTAGATCAGAGAGATTATTTATAGATTTTTGTAACAACTGCACATTGTATAAAAGGTTGAGTCAGCCGACACTTGGGGCCTTAATTAGATTTTTTTTTTTTTACGATTATTATAAATGTAGCAAACCTCTCACTACAAACTTTATACACTTTTCTCAGACAGGTATTATCATTTGCTCACATTTTCTCTTGCTTAAATACTCTCAAAGTTCAAACCTTCATAGAAAAATAAAGACAGGCTATTAGAGAATGAAACCAAAGATCAAAAGTTGTTTTCAGGCCCAACATTTATCAGGGTTAGGGTGAAAATTAAAATAAACGTTTTCCTATAGATGCTTTTAGAAATAACCTATGAGGCTGAACACATTAGAAATATTAAGAGTGACGTATTGCGTATTTCACAGTTCCTCCAACCGGTCCTTTTCGTCCTGGCGCTGTTCCGCGGTAAAAAAAAAACCACTGGAACAAAATCCGCCAAAACAGAGCGCGAAAAGTGATCGGCGATATAGCGAGTGATCACTGTACTATGAAGCAAGATTATGGTGAATTTGTGAGTTACAGTGGGGAGAATAAGTATTTGAACCCATGCTAAAGTTGACTAAAAAGAGGAATATAAAATCATCTTTTGAAAATTGATCTTAATACCTTAATTACAAAAATGAGTACAGGTAAAAATCTAACCTTTAAGCACACCAGTTTTCTTTGAGAATGAATGTATCGTAAATAAATAAATGTTCTTCCTAAAAATATAGGGGTTAATAAGTATTTGACCCATTCCCATAATTCCCATAGAGGCAGGAAGATTTTTTTTACATGTTTTTATTCTGAAAGGCCAGCTATTTCAAGGATCCAGGATACTATGCTTCCTGATAAGTTCCCCTTGGCCTTTGGAATTGAAATAGCCCCACATGACCACATAACCTTCATCATACCTAGAGATTGGCATGGTGTTTTTTTTTTAAAGTTAATCTATTAACTAGTCTGATTTGCATTGAGCTCAACAAGCATCAAACAGGCTAATAAGCTAACTAGAAAAAACATCATGCCAATCTCTAGGTATAGTGAACGGTATGTGGTGTTGTTGGGCTATTTTAATTCCAAAGGCCAAGGGGAACTTATCAGGATGGATAGTATAGGGCTGATGGTTAGTTGAACCAAAGTCCTTGCTGCTTAGCAATGGTCATACTAATCCGAGATGTTTAGAAGGGCTGGCACTCCACCAATTAGATTGGTCATTGAGGCCGACTGCCACTGGCCGACATGTCAAATCGGCTGAAATGAACACCGACGGCTGACTGACGCCGGCACGGGACACACCAAACAGACTCGACTTCCAGATCTCGCCCGACGGACAGTTATCGGGTTGGAATGTCCCGGCCTATAAGAAGGCCTGGGGTTTCATATCTCCATGAAATGCTGTGGCAGTGACAATCCGGTGATCCGGGTTCGATTCCCGCCCTGTGGTCATTTCCAGATTCCACCCCTGCTCTTTCTCCCATTCACTTCCTGTCATTCTCCACGGTCTTCATCATTAAAGACATAAAAAGCCCCAAAAACATACTTAAAAAAATAAAAATTATTCTAAACAGTGAATGGTAAACATTAAATTGCAAGCATTGACTTTGTAACTGAATTTGTGGCTATCTAAACCATAAAGCTACATTAACATACTGCCCAGTCAATACTATGTTCTATGTTAATATAGTATAATGTCATATTTAAATGGCAATGATGACATTTATATAACCACAAAATTGAATAGTTGTGAATGTAATGCTTTATGCATGTTTATGTTACGCCCAGCTCGTTCCGAGACCGAAAAATAAAGAGGCACGCAACAGCAAGGTTTAAATAAAATAATATATATTTTTAATTACAGTAAAATGTCTAGGGGAGAATGAATGGGGAGTGGTGGGGTGCATGTTTGGACGCAAAGAGGGTGTCAGTATGTGAGTAGCTAGATCAAATAAACAAAGAAAGAGAATGAGACCACGTCCTATTGAGATGTGGTGGTGTTAGCTAGGCTAGCAATTTATTACACTTCCTCACGAAAGGAATTGGAATGTATCTGGCTCCTCCCACGGCTCCATGCAGTCACCTGCTGCTGAGTGGCTCGGTCACATTCTCCTGAGCTAAAACAAATATACATGAGGCTGCTTTAACTCCTCAGAAAAGACGAGTCACTGTCAGGTCAGCAAAGGTTGTTGCAATGGAAATGACATGTTAAAGGTGTACTATACAGTTTCAGGTATTTTTAGCAACTCTACAGCTCCCGCGATATATTTATATTTTACTTTGCTATTGTAAATAGCCTACTTCACATGGCTTGTTCCCCCTGTACACAATGGGAACACATTTGCTGTGGAGACAAAGAAAACAGGCAAAAACTATTTCCAAAGAGCAATATCTACTGACAATGCAGTTCTTGAAGTAGCATTGCTGGTTCTCTCGGTAGCAAACCGCTACGGCTATGCTAATTAATTCATTTTATGCCAGGTATACACAAGTCACTAATAGCACACAATACCAATATCATTCTGACAACTGCATGAACTAAGTGGAGAAAACAAGAAAAAAAACTACTATCCCATTCTCAAAATATTCTTCTTTACAATGTGTCTATATGCTATTGCAGGGTGGAGAGCTGATATTTAGTTGTAAAGATGCTGCAGAGCAGCAACCAGACTTGAGTGCACTGGCCCAGCAGCTGAGACCCTACTTCACCCACAGTGCAGGTCTTTACAAGGGCCACCTGTCAGCCAAGGCTGTGCTGAATGAATTCATCCAGGTGGTCAGCAGTGCGTTGCTCAGCAGCTGGAACTGCAGTCGCACTGGTGAACCTAAGAAGGTGCATCCAGCTGAAGGCCGGGGATACTGTGAGGCAAGCCCTGTTCACAGGGACCTGCTCCGAAATGGTAAGACATTTAAAAACAAATAAAAAATACTTCAGTTGCTTACATTAAGTGCTAACAGAAGCTTGATGGATTGTCATGCGAGTGAGTGTGGTTCTACTCTGTTAAATCTTTCATATAATTTTTGAAAAGAGCTTGACCTTTATTTGGCAGGTAATAACAGCCTGTCAAAAGACTCCGTCCTGGGCAGAATACTTCAAGCTCAGATGTTGGATAACCTGGATATCGAAGGCATTTACCCCCTTTACAAACGTGTGGAACAGTACCTGGAGGAGTTTCCCAAAGAAAGGTTTTTAACTGTGTACAAAAAATTTAAATTATGATGCATACCTTCTACCTTCATACCTAGTGACTATCTTGTTATTGTAAAATATATTTTATCATGACTTTTTTTCATGACCAATTGACGATTGACGGTATACATGGCTGTTAAATAAATAGGAATAAAAACATAATACACCATCCCTTTTATTCCAATTAGTTATTAGTTATAGTTATTATTGCTCTGATCAAGGTGTTTATATAGGTCATTTGTAATCTGTTTGAGCCATTATTCTGATCCTAATCTAATAATAAAAGGACATTAAATCAGTCATTATGTCAATCAATGGACAATCAATTTACATGCACCACCAGGATCTTACAAGCCGCTGAACAACCCAGATAAACCCAGATTTTTTTTAACCCTGGTTCGGTTTGAAATGGGCATTAGGTAGAGCAGATCCACAGGATCCTTGTCCTAAGCACTGCTTTGTTAATGTATTTAAAATGATGAAAAGGGGGAGGGGGGCGACTCTAGAAATTGTGTATTTGTTTATGGAGGCAGACAAACAATCAATAACTGCCATGCCTCTGGAATGCTCACGTGCCTCAGATGTATCATTTTTGTTTGTTGTTTGTTTGTTGGTGTTGACTGGGTAGCTAGTAGAACTTTAGGTCAGCTCTTTTTATGTTTTCAATTACACTATTTCCCTTTTTGGATAATATTGTAGTATGCACAACATTCCACAAGGTGGCAGTAGTCTGTTTGAGGACGGGACTATTTCCTCTGTGTAACTAACTAATTGGTCAGTTGCTTAAGTGATTCAGTGATTCTTTTCTTATTCCAGGAGTAGACTACAGATTGATGGACCTTATAATGACAGTTTTCTGGAAAGGGTGAATAATTGTCCTGGAGAAGATGATGGATCAGTAGAGTATGCTATAGGAAAGGTAAGATTGTTTTGTCTTTTCTGAATAATGCCTCTTTCCTAGCTATCAATCTATTTGCAGAGATGCTGCATCTAACACGACCAGATGGAATGTTGTAAATGATTTAAAATGGAATGTATTGTTTTGGTCATTAATAATTCTGATTGCAAATACATTTTCCACTGTAGGCTCATCAGTACAGAGTTGCAATGACAGCCAAAGACTGTTCAGTCATGATCACACTGGCACCGTGTGAGGAAGATGAAGTGTAAGCCCCCCCCCCCCCCACGTTCTAATGGTGGTATTGGATCATATCTTCAATGAAGGATAACATTGTTTAATTCTTCCTCTGCAGACTTGAGTCCAGCCTGGAGATCCAGCCTTCAAAGCCTCGCCTCACCTACTCAGTCTCCATCCTGGACCTTGACCCCAAACCCTATGATGCCATTCCCTACCAGCACAAGCTAGACTCTAAAATAGTGAATTACTATTTAAGGAGCACGCACTCCAAACAGGAGCTGACCAGCTCTTCCAGCCTCCTTGTGGAGCGTGAGGATCGCACACTGGTGTTTCATCCTGTATGAATCCAATCCCACTAACCTGGCCACACACCTCTCCATGTTGTGCTGCTTTGGAATTGAGCAATGAGAAATGCAAATGATTTACCATAGGAACTTGTTCAATTTTGTCTCACTTGTGTGTGAAGGAAGATTCTTTTTTCTTCCTCATGTATGGCATACTTTGCGAACTGAATGTAGGAAATGTATGTAAGCCTACACTGTGTGGAATGATTACGGTGTTTCTTGTGCACATGTTGCAGGTTCCTATTCTCTGCTTGCCTCTATCTTGGGGGCTGGCCTCCTAGAGCATAACCTTGTGTGAATGACCTGAGGAAGTCCATGGGTTGAATGGCTTGATATTATTTGGGTACTGTCTTTTGTGTTCAGTTGTATATGTTTTTTTTTGTATACATGTGCCAAAAGTGGGGTGTCAGCATTCCTAGCTGAGTGAAAGGGCTTCACATTTGTCATGTAAATGTTGCAGGTAGTATTTGTGTGGTGGGAGATGTGATAATGAGGCAATGCTGAAGCACCTTATTGTGCTTGTAGACAAATATGTTCAGGGGTGCAATAGAGTGAAGCACCAGTGCTGCTGCAGTGCTTGGCAATTTCCTCTTCTGAGTGATACTGTTTGGCTTTTGGTAGCAACAAACAGCATCCTGTTCTGTTACAACAACCAGCGGTGGTGGTGTGTCTAGGATTGAATAGTCTGCGAAGTGCTATAAATATCTCATTTTTAGAGAAAGTTAAATTACGTTACTTACATTTAACCTATATGTGCAAAGAACTTATTGGGTTGCTCTAGGACTGTCTCTTCGAAAGTGGCTGTCTGAGTGGTTTACATTCATAATGTTATCATACAGCTTGTGCCCACTTGCAGGCAAACGTGTCCTCAGAGGGCAGACCGTGAATCAAGGGAAGAGCAGTCCAGCAGCCCTGTGCACTGACATTAATAAGGCTTGGGTTTATCTGTTATAGTCAGATCTGAGACAAAACAAATAACATTACTCATGAATTACTGAATTCTATATTATTTCAGACTTAAACATGTATGACTATGCATAGTCACTTCTGTTAACGTGTACATGCCCAGTTTCTGTAAAGGGTATAGTTAAAAAAACGATTTGGAATTGTTTTCATGATTGTGTTTTTGTAAATGCCAATACCCATGATGGCAGGATCTTACCAGCCAGCATTTTAGTTTGCTGGATCACTGATATGTTTAAGTCTACTAAGGTTCCAAAAAGGCGAAGTTTGTCCTTTTATTGGTCTTCAGCAGAATTGCGAGGAATTGGTAACCCTGCTTTTGTCTGGCTCAGAATGAATTTAGTACCTTTGTGTGAGAAATTTAAGAGCATGCTCTTTCTGTTGGCCCTTAGTACATAATAATACTGGGAGGTCTTCAGACCCAAAATGCTAGTGTGTGTCTTATGTACTGACATGTCTGTAAAATAGCTGAATGCACATTTCACTGGTGATGAAAATCTGACAAGAAATTAACATTGAAACTGGATTAGATATTAGTGGAGACTTGCACCAAAGAGTTGACAAAGTGAAATGAAAGTTCAGATTGAAACAGCTGTCTTAGAGTTGATTCTATCTTCTCTAGATGTAAATGTAGGGTTTGCTAAATTTAAAAAAAGGAAAACATCCCCAGGTTATGCATATTTTATTAGTATTGTCAAACACAAGCAACTGTGAAAGATTATTTCACTGTAAAATGTAATTGACTAAGCCTCTTTAAAAAAAAAAAATCACATCCACTGTGAGGCATACAGTAGAAAAACTAAAAGGATATAGGTTGAACTATTTCAGAATGCACATGGGATTTTACTGTCTAGAATTTTGTATTTAAATTATTTATTTTTCTAGGGTCTTTACTAATGGATATATATTTACATACAGTATGTGCATATACATAATTGTAAGAGAATGTACAGATGGCATTAAAACATTTGCTAATGGTTGATTGTACTGAGTTGTTCATATTGAATAAAAAGATGAAGAATGGGGTTGGTGCCATTACTGCAGTTATCATTGCATTTGTTACACACTCACAGTTTTTATAACACTTTCAATAGATGCTTCAGCTCCTAGAATGCGTAAAAGGTTCTGGAAGTACTCTGGAGCATTTCCCACAATGTTCTTGGAGTCAATTGTCATAACTGTCATAAAGGGAAAACAAATCTTATTAGTAAGGACATTCAATTGAAAATACTCACATGGAATACTAGTGCCAGCAGCCTTACCCTCTTCAGGCATTTTCAGCAGTAAGTCTATTTTTGGCCTAATTTCTCCATCCAATGTCACATCAGTGTCCCAGAAAATACACATTGTGCAGCTGGAGATGAAAACACACATCGGTCAACTTAACAGGATAATTGAGTTTGACCAATTTCTTTGTAGTTGTGAGGAAGGTTGTGCACTAATACATTATAATAAAGTCAAACTCACTGATAAAGGATTAAAACCACATTTATTATTGTATCAGGAACACAAGATAATTGGCAGTAAATAGTCTGCAAAAATTAAGTGAAGTTAAGGCTGCTACACAAGCAATAGGGACTACAGCATACCCTTTAAGTTTTGGACTCTGGATCAGCATGAGCTCAGATTGGCATCCCTCCGGAAGACTGACCATATTTGGGTACTTCTCCTGAAAAACGACACCAGACACAAATATACATTATTTCACAATTTTCAAAAAGGCATTTTAAAATGCTAGCTGAGATTCCCATGAGTCAATACCTGCACTTCAAAGTCAAATAAATGATTTCCCCCAGTCATTTATTGAAAATAATAGTCATAGCCTCCTCTTGCAAAAAATAGGTGACTCCTTTAAATGGGGATTGTCATTTTAATTATATAGCATTCAACTTTTTAAAAGGAGACATTTTCTTAGGTCCAGAAGGAGATTTCTTTGTCATGGAACCTCACATTTTGCAGACGTATTGCAGACAGAGTGGGGACACTGCATTCTGAAGCATTGGTTTTAGAGGAATATCTGGAAAGAATGAGTCAATCTGTGGCTTTTCATGAGAAATTCTTATACACGAAGGAGCCCAAACTCTCTCTACACTGCCGACAACTTCTGAAAATAATTCTCATCCTCCAGCCTGTGGTTTTGCACAGTGGCATTCTAATCAGCACTGTGGAGTCAATTTATGAGAGGCATCTGTTGAACTGTAATCATGGTTTCCATTCATCACAATGGACAGCGGTAAATGTGGATAATATATTTTTCTGCTGACTGGAAAAGCAGATAGCACTTTTCATTGTCAGAGTTAATGATTAGACATAAACACAGCCAACTGTACATATTTACTCTGTTTAATACAAAATTGCTATTTTAAAAGCTGGAAGTTATTGAAGAGGAATTTCCTGTGCATATTTCTCTGTGAAATTTTCAGTATGAAAATGTTCATATCATATGTTCTCAACAAACTAAGACAAAATCACTCTTTCTACACCTTCCTTGACAAATGAACGCATAATTGAGCTGAAAAAAAATGCTTCAAATATCCACGCTAATGCTATACTGTAACAGTGAACACTTAATCCACCTTCTTGAGTACCAAGAACATTTCCCAAAGTTTGTTCAAACGGAAGTCACAGGTATTTAAGATGCCTCATGATCGGAATGTCATGCATAAAAGACAAAATTGTAAATACCCTCTTGACAGTATATAGCATGGTGGTTACTGCAACAATTACAGCTGCTATGGATGACTATGATCCTCGGGTCTAGAATCAACATATGTGTCTTCCTGTAATCCCCCTGGTTTCCCCCACAAAACCACTAGTTCGGACTTCAGTGCTCTACCTGGCCATTAGGCTCACTATACTTCCATTGTGTAGTCCACAAGACATGTTATGCCAACAGCATATTTTCCTCAACACCATTATTAAGGTGTCAGACAATGTAGTCAGACTTTCTGAGCTTGTTCATGAGACGAGACTGGTTTTCCAAACCAGATGCCCTTTGAATCTGCCAGTGGGTTTTGGCTGACAGGACAGTCTGAAAAGAGATACTAAGCACAGACACTCCTTAACTTCTGCTGTGAAAAACCTTGGTGTACTAAGGCTGGACTGCTTTTGAAAGACTAGCCCCCTAAAGGCTCAGTGTTTAGGCTATATTCTATCGATTGACAGATAACTTATGAGTGCTTTCTCACCAACCAAAGTAAGAACAGAATACGAGCAAGCACGGGCATGATTCAGGCCACCCAAACTCATATTTCCATAGAGAAGGTGGAAAACATCTACATCTATAACCAGAATCAAAGCAAACCAGCATAACCTCAATGGAAAAAGGAACTTGAACAGAGCCATATTTTTTCAACATTAGCATTTACCATCGCATGGTTTTCCTTCCTCTTCTACTCAATACTTAATGATGTCTATGAGATCATTTCTGACATTGGCTTAAAGTGGGATCAGAATTTCCTCTGTAGAGTCCCCATGGATGTAAAAAAAAAAATCCACATTATGGTGCTTCAGAAGGAAGATACCCATCCACTTCATAATGAGTTTCACCACCAAGAAACATTTCCTCCAGACTCTTTCAATTCAAGCGTCAATTCTGGTCAAGAAAATGGATGTGGAATACTAGAAAAATTGTTCCACACACAGCATGAAATTACTGAGGGATTGCAGCTCTGATTGGGGCTGGTGCTATCATACCACAGAAGACAAGACAAAACGTAACACATTACAGTTTCATACTACAATAGACACCAAGGGTCCACTGATTGATTCCCAACTGGGAATAAAAAGAGAAAACTACCCTGTCACCAAACATCCAATCTGGTTAATATGGTCATAACTTTTGCAATGCTCATCATTTTTTTTGGAAATAAACTTCATGTTTTGCTCTCTTGACTTTGGTATGGAATTTACAGGAAGTAACTAAGGAAACAGTGACTGCCTGTACACACACTGGATTTATACTGTTTCTTTACAATTACTGAGTAAAACAAGCATAGTGGTGTCTTGTAAGTATCCTGTTCATGTTGCACAGCACTTTTTTTAACCTGTTAAGAGGCACAAACACAAACACAAACGCAGTCTAAAATCTGCCCCCATAACATAATTTGCAATTGCCTGGCGGTACTAGCAGGACAACTAAAACTATGTATCGCTGACAGTTTTAAACATAGTACCCTGAGGAAAATGAATGAAAATAAATCTCCTTTAACTTTACTCAGCATATCACATACAGTGAGGAGCACATGTAATATGATGTTTGATTAGCATTGAGCTCAATGAGCATCAAACAGGCTAATAGGCCTACTGGAAAAAGCACCATGCCAATCTCTAGCTATGGTATGTAATGATGTGGGGCTATTTTAATTCTAACGGCCAAGGGAACTTTATCAGGATGCATGATATCCTGAATCCATGAAATAGCTGGCCTTAAAAAAAAAAAAAAAATCTGCCTGCCCCTATGTTAACCCTATGTGTTAAATTCCTATAGGGTTACATTGGGGGTCAAATACTTCCTTCCCCCTAGCATTTAGGAAGAACATTTATTTATTTACATTCTTCAATCACAAAGAAAATTGGGGTACTTGGCGGTTTTATTTTTACTCAATTTTTGAATTAAGACATTAAGATCAATTGTCAAATGATGATTTTATATTCCTCTTTTTAGGCAACTTTAGCATGGTATCAAATAATAATCTATATAATCTAAATAATAATCTATAATCAGATGGAGATCTCGAGGCAATGGCAGACAGATCCTTCTCTTATGACTCCAAATGAAAGGGGAGTGGCATGGAATGTGTAGAAAGAATAGATGCAGCTGTGCATACCTGAAGACTGAATCACATAGTTCCACCCATCCATAGTTGTCACCTGAGCAAAGAACTATAAATCATGACATTCTCTGTTTAAAACTACTCTAACACTTAAATACAACATATTCTGCTCCTGCTCTGTTTTTACTCAAGATGCTATTTGATTTATTATGACTCACCCAGAGAGAAGAAATACTTGTGTCTGATTGGCTGGTAGGGTGGCTATAAAGCAAGGGATAATGGAATGGACTCAGGCTCACTGAAAGAAATGCTCGAAGTGATAAAGCGGCCCCGGCCTGACAGTGGAGTCACAACAATGTCAGGGAATTAATATACACGCCAAAAAATTGGAGCTTCTTCATAGGAATGCAAATAACATACAGTTAATACATGCTCTACAGAATGCAGGAAAATAGGAAACTCTCTCTCTCTCTCTGTTTATATATATATATATTCCCCATCCTCATAGAGATTGTCATGGTTTTATTTCAGTTATACCTGGTTTGATTTGCACTGACAGATGATGTTATGGAAAGTACCCTATGCTACTAGGCTTGGACTTGAGACAATGTCAACGCTGGATAACTACAAGAATAAGCTCTGCAATGTAAACTATAAGCCCTTTTTACACTGAAAGATGCACAGTTGGCGGGAAGAGACGTCTTTCTGCCGCATTGTGTGTCTAAAATCTAGGCCAAAATGTGCCGCCTGAAGGCAGGACCAGCTGGTAAAGCGATTGCATTCCGTGCTATACAGTCAACGTTAAATGACTGCAAGCTTTATTGATTTAAAGATTGTCATAGTGTGTTGTCTCTGCTATTTCTGCTTTTGATCACTAAGATTTTAAATCTGTGGTGGTGGACATATTGGCCCATTCTCAACCTCGTCTGCTAATGTGCAGCCTCCAGAAACCTCGGACTGAACCGCAAAAAAGACAAATTGCCGGAGTGCTGTCCAGTGTGAAAGCAGAAAGCACCTATCCACGCATAATACACAGGACCACTTGAGGCTGCCACAGACGCGACAAGTTGATTTGTCCCTTCCCTTACTAGTCTTGCATAATCAAGCCTGTGCCTGTATGTTACGTTCTGTGCAAAACTTGTATAATGACGAGATGCTTGACCCCCTGTTAAGTCCAAATTCGTCTGTAAGACGTTTTGCACTTGCCTGCAACGACCCACATTCTCACACTTGCCCGTAAGTAGGCTAAGCTATAACCCACATTTCGTATAATGATATTCTCAGTTAGCCAATCGTTGCTAACTATGTGGAACGAGGGAGAGAGTATTGAATAATTAAAGCCCAGCTAGATATTTTTTAAATGTCTGATCCTCTGAATAAAAACAGAAAATTGGAAAAACAGTTTAAAGATCCATTTTTTCATTTGTCAAGGCGGGAAAAAATGAAAAATTGGATGCTGGAATCCATTTGTCTGTTTTTCCAAATGTAGCCTATGTTTGTGTTGAGAAAATTGAACTGATAAGCGTTAGGCCTACACGCAGTGTTGGGCAAGTTACTTCAAAAATGTAATACATTATGTATTACTTGTTACTGTCATTTCAAAGTAGTATTACAATATTATTGTCTCTGAATTGTAAAGCATTACACTACCACTGCATTACTTTGGAGTTACTTTCACCAAAAAATATTATATATCATGTAGCTGATTTTGCTCGATCCAGTTCAATCATAGGCAGACATTTTTGAAACCGACCAAGTGCACTAGAGATAGTTTAGGCCTAGACTGCTCATTAAAATCAGTGCCCACTATATTATGACCTAAAGCCAAAGACATGGCAAGATTTTTTCTCCTCTACCGATCTCGCGTGGCGAGTCTAAAAACAAAACACCACTTAATTGCAATGTAATGCGCGTTACTGACCTTTGTAACGGGTAAAATATTACCCATTTTGCTTTTGGAATGCCTTACATTACCGCGTTACAGCAAAAAGCAATACATTACAGTAATTACATTACTTTTGTAATGCGTTACTCCCAACACTGCCTACACGGACCCTGTGGGGCAGTCACACCAAAAATAATCATTGAACTAACTAGGCTACAAGAAGAAGTGAAGAGGAGGGAGTGTAAACACATGCGGACCAGCTGGATACATGCTGTGCGTGATCAGCTGCCTCGGAACACACCACACACTACAGGATTTCCAGTCGCAAATATTGAACATGTTTAATATTTACGATTATCGGAGCCGACCATTTTTCGTCACGTCATAAAGGCTATTGTCGGGAGCATTTTGACTTTTAACACACCACACACTACAAGAGAATCTCATAAGATAATCGGCCGTTGTCTGTCTTTGGTCGGAGGGGGGAAATCGGGCCAAAATCAGACCGATTATCGTGTACCCCCCTTTAGGAAGAACAATCGTGGGCATAATAAGGACATCAATACCTTAACGAAGAATACACAGTGAGGTTTCACTGGAAGAGAAAAAGAAATGCAAGACTGGGTCTGATATGCAAGTGCTTAGCAAAAGACATGGGATGCATCACCTCTAAAAATAAACAGTGAAAAAGAGGCAGTCCTTGATTCCGATGAAAAAACATTGATATTGAATCAACAAGTCAATTAGCCTTTTTATGAACATGAATAAGTCAGTATAGCCTATGGCATACAAGTTCATTGAGAGGCTTGTGGTTATGTGCTAGCACTGACTCCAGAAAAGCATTAAGGAGTGTTTTAGTGGATAAGAGCATAATTTCATTTAATATGACAAATGCTAGTAAGACAATTTGTACACCAACATTTTATTGTAATTTATTTTGAGGAGCACATTCTGTTAAAATGGAAACAAGTAAAGAATGGCACCCTACTTCATATACCTCACTCTCTCTTCCTTGCAGACACAAACAAAATGACCTCTCTCCCTCTCTCTTCCTTCCCTCTCCTCTTCCAAATTAGAGTGCCAGACAGTTGACGGCATGCTCTAAGACTAATGCATCCTCCCCCTGAAATGACAGAGAAGGGGCTGGCTTTATTGGGAACACGGTCTACCAATGTGGTTCAAAAACGTTGATACCATGGTAACTTACAGAGAGCTTCCAAGTCAGTTTGCACAAGCCCTAAGGTCTCTCCTTAATGTCTGAGGAATCATTACTTGTATTCAACTATAGGTCCTCTTTTAACTGGATCTGTAATGACAAGCCAGGTGGCACCTCTTTAGCTGACTAGAGTGCCCAGTGTCTAAAACCTAGTAATTAGGTCTCAGAACATCATCAACCTCCCCCAAACCCAGGGTACCTACACCTCTGTCACCAGTAGCTACATCTTGTAACTGACTCCCTCTTTCTCTGATCGTGGCTTTTGAAGCGGTCTGACTTCAAAAACGTTCTCTAAGCAAGTCGTGGCTTTCCCGTTGTGAGCGAGCACAGTCCTGTCTGTTTAAACATTTATCAGCACGGCAGCTGAGCAGCAGACGCCTTCTGTCTGCAAGCGGTATTGGCAAATCTCCCCACAAGGCTTGGGAGGAAAACGGAAATATTTGGCCTCAAGAAAAAACATAGCAAAAAAAAAAAAAAGAAAAGACCCAAAGCGCTCTGTCTGCAGACCACTGGTAACGTACTCACTCACTGTTTGTCTTTCTTGTGCTTTCACTCTGTAAATTCACTTGTGTATGGTGGGGTCAGCCTGAGTGTTTACCATAGGGTTCGTTTTGGAGTGCACATTCTGACACTTCCTCTGCATGCAGCTTTACACATGTGACAATTGTCAATAACAGGTATGTCTGCACTGGTAGTTGTAAACGTTATTTTACTGCTCATGGGGGAAGAGTTTAAAACGAATCATGGAGGGGACATCTGTTTGGGAAAGACTGTTCTAAGCAGCTACTCACTGTAAGATCAGAGAGGAATTTTTCTACTTGCTTTACAGGCTGAAAAGCCATGTTCTGAACTTTTAAATCTAGTTTTCATAAATGTCATCTAAAAGAGAACTTATATCCTTCAACAGGATATGTTGATTCTCATGGTTTTCTCTGCTTTCTTTTCCCCGGCTCACAAATTCTCTCCAGTCAAGCCTCGACATCCAGAAACTGGATTATTAAAGCCCGTCCTTAACCACTTCCTTCATCGCTCTTTTCCTTGCTGCTGTTTTGCTGTTTTGTCACTGTTCCAGATCTGAGTTAATACTGGCTGCATGACTTCTTGCCATGGGCCTGGAGGCTAAGCCATCCCCTAACATGTCAGAACGTCCTACATACTGTAACACATCCTGCCAGACTATAGATTAAGAAATACAGAAGCACTTTACTGAGACTGGAAATCTATCTAAAGTTAACTGGTGCACCAGCATTTTGAGCATGCTTTCAAACTCACGATCTGTTGAAGTTTTCTTGTTGCCTTGTTGCTGTTGTTTCTTGCTACCTATGCTCCACTTCATAATGCAGAGCATATATTACAGAATATTATGTAAACAGCAGATAGTTTGACCTCATGACAATGTTTGCAAGAGTTTCTGTCAATAATGCAATGAGCTTGGTTTTGCAAGTGTGTGTCGCCCTCAAGCTTGTTTTCAGTAAAGAAGCCATTAGCTGAATAACTAGTATATAATTTCTGTAGTACCTGATGAGCTTGCAGTGCTTGCAAGTAGTCTCACTCATATTTCCGAGTCTCTTTTAGATGAGACTGGCTCTATATTCTGATTTTGTTATTAATATTTATCAACAAGTGAACAAACTAATCCCGATCGCTGAAAATCTTGCATGGTTCCCGTTTGGGTTTGTTTTCTTATAGAAGGTAGTGAGTAAAAAAATAAAAATAGTATATATATTTACATTGTGCATTTATTAAAAGAAGGGCACAATGATTCAAATGACTGGTGAGGTAAATAAGTAAAAAGGTCGGGGACTGATTTCCCACCATATGATCGTATGATTGTTGATGAAAATATAATCTCTAAATCTTTATATATCACACATTTTCAAAGAATACAAAATGTCCAACATTCAAACAGCTAGGGAGGGCCTGTGGGTTCAGCAGTAACAGTCAGTTAATAGATTTTGTGGCTGTGGGGTGCCCTACTAGTTATCGTTTGAGACTTATCATTATGGGAGTGTTTATAATGCAGGGTTGCTTTTCACACAGGTATATCAAAGGGTGTGATGTGACAGGAACTCCTTTCTTTGTTCTGCTAGATACTTGCCATGAGACTAAGGGTTCTACTAGCTCTCTGGTTCATTCTTTGTCTGAGCCTCATTCTGGCTCAGGAGCAGCAGGTGTCACTTGCCCGCGGAAAGAGGAGAAGGGGAGGACATAGAAGAGGCAAAAAGGTCATCTCCAGTCAACTGGCCCATCAGCGCGGAGTGCCAATTCTCAATGGTGATGCTGGAACAGCAATTTTCCTTGAGTCATACAAAAGCGTCAATGAACAGGAATCCAACTACAACATCATCCCAGGTTTGTTCCTCAAAAAGAGACAGCTAGACAGCTACGCAATATAGTAATTGTTTGTACTATATGCAATTGTCGAAAGGAAGCAATAACATGGTGTGCCATAAGCTTTATGCGTTGCTCTTCATTACCTTAAGTGAAGCAGTGTTAGTTAACAGTGCTTTTTATGTGACGAGGTAATGGTTTTGTGCAAAATGTCAGCCATATCAAATAGGCCACACAATTGGGCACAGTACATCTGGGCAACTCATAAATGTATACACATAAATTCTTCATTGTCTGAGAACATTTTTTCCCAGTACAAACTATTAGTGTGTTTTGTTAGACTAACTAAACTTTTACTGTGAAGGGAACTGTTAAAGTTAAAGCCAAGCATATAATCTAGGTGACCATTCACATGACCAAATTACCCCTAGTCTTGTATGCCGTGGTGAACCACAGCTTCCTAAACCGACCATAGTGTACAAAAAGGATGTATGTGCATTTATCACACTTCTCAGAGAGACTAGAACCACAACACAACCATATAAATCACATATTGTGGTAGTGGGGCAGTGGTAGTGTAGTGGTTAAGGAGTTGGACTAGTGTGCAGTAGCCTGAAAGTTGCCGGCTCAATTGCCAGCTTCCACCATTGTGCCCTTGAGCAAAGCACTTAACCCCAAGTACGATGCAATCCCTTGTAATATAGTTGACATATGTAAGTCACTTTGGACAAAAAAGTTAAATGTCTGTTAAATGTAATGTAATACATTACAATAATAAGAATGTGAATAGATTAAAAAAAACAACCACAAACAAACAAACAAAACGGCTAAAATGTATTTTACATCAGATTCAAAGAAGGGGGAAATATTGTTGGCAATGTGTGTATGAAGTCTGGAAAGGACCCGCTACTAAGGACTAGGAATCAAATCTCTTTTCTCAGTAAACGGACATGACTGTACAGAGGTACTTATCCCCAACCCTGAGGGAGAACACAATTAAAATGTACATGCATAATAGAAAAGCAATGGTTACGCTGGTATAAGGGTGCACACGCTATTAATAGATGTCTTTTAATATATGACCTTCGAGTTGGGCAAACAAAACAAGAACCACGCAGGCACAGTGGGTATAGAATGATCTTAAATAAGAACATTGATTATGGTTCAGTTGTATGGTTGGCGGTCTGTCTCGTACAACAATTTCTGCAATGCTGTCATAACTCTGATTACTCTCTGCCAGGGAGAAGAGGACAATGTCAGTACATGGGCATTACCATGTTTGACAAAGCCGTCTGGTCACCCAAGGCCTGCGTCACCTGCTTATGCTCTGAAGGGTCAGTGGTGTGTGATGAAGTCACATGTCCAACTCTGCGTTGTCAACTCGCCTACACACCCATTGGAGAGTGCTGCCCAGTGTGTGAAGAACATGGTACAGTAGCTGTCTATCTCTACCCTATGCAAACTTACACAACTGCAAGTGCATTGATACATTGATAATATATTGATGTTAACCCTGTGGTGTGATTATGATGTATGATGATGTGTTGATGTATCTCCAAGAGCCAAAGTCATACTATTTCTGTTTAAGCTATAAAGCAAATATGTCATTCCTCTTTAATCTTTCTTTCTTTTTATTTCTCAACACTTTCCCTCCTTTACAACATCATCTTTCTCTCATGTGTTGCCTGTGTGCATCAATGCCATGACCATCACATCATCACAGTGCTAGATGTCCCTGACTTTTCTGGCGATTCCCCAGTGGCCAGCGACTCTAGTGAGCCAGACCTTCGGTTACAGCGCACACCAGCAGAAATCGAAGAGATTCTAAGACAGGAGGAAGAGGAACACAGGGAGGAGGAAGAACGTCTTCGCAGAAAAGACGAAGAAAAGAAGAGGAAAAAGAAGAAGAAAAAGGACAGGGAGGCAGCTGAGAGGAAAGCTCAGGATGAGCTGAGAAAAGCAGAGGAGGAGAGATGGCTGAGGGAGGAAGCAGAGGCTGCAGAGGAGAGGAAAAGGCGACAAGAAGAACAGAGAAAACATGAGGAGGAACGAATGAGGACCTTGGAGACAGAACAGAGGTTGATGCTTAAGGCATTAGAGGAGGCTGCTGAGAGAGCAGCTGAGAGAGCCTCAGAGAGGCAAACGGATCAAGAGGAGGAGGAAGATGAGGAAATTGAGTGGTTGAGGGGTGATGTCTTTCAAATGCCCCCATTGGAACCAACAGCAGTAGGGCTTCCACCTCTCCCACCCTTAAGTGAACCCATTGAACCCACAGATGAAGAGGAGAATGATGACACTGACAGTGAGGAAGTAGTGATTCAGAGAGTGACACAATCTCTTCCAAAGGGGTGTACCATATCTGATGTGACTGTTAACTGTGACAACGCAAAACTCACCAGCATCCCACCCCTGTCAATCCCTGAACTGAAAATTCTAAGTCTAGAGGGTAAGTACTGTATATTTAATGAGGGCTATAAATACGTAGCTGGCCACTAGGGATGTAACACTTACCGGTGGTTTTGTTTAGAGCTGAAAATGCAACTGTATTTGACAGATACAGTGAGGAGAAAATTTATTTGATACCATGCTAAAGTTGCCTAAAAAGAGGAATATAAAATCATCATTTGACAATTGATCTTAATGTCTTAATTAAAAAAAATAGTAAAAATAAAACCGCTAAGTACCCCAATTTTCGTTGTGATTGAAGAATGTATCGTAAATAAATAAATGTTCTTCCTAAATGCTAGGGGGAAGGAAGTATTTGATCCCCAATGTAACCCTATGGGAATTTAACACATAGGGTTAACATAGGGGCAGGCAGTTTTTTTTTTTTTAAGGCCAGCTATTTCATGGATCCAGGATATTATGCATCCTGATAAAGTTCCCTTGGCCTTTGGAATTAAAATAGCCCCACATCATCACATACCCTTTACCATAGCTAGAGATTGGCATGGTGCTTTTCCAGTAGGTCTATTAGCCTGTTTGATGCTCATTGAGCTCAATGCAAATCAAACAGGCTAATAGGCCTACTGGAAAAAGCACCATGCCAATGGTGAAGGGTATGTGATGATGTGGGGCTATTTTAATTCCAAAGGCAAAGGGAAGTTTATCGGGATGCATGATATCCTGGATCCATGAAATAGCTGGCCTTTAAAAATAAAAATCTGCCTGCCCCTATGTTAACCCTATGGGTTAAATTTCAAACATTCCTTGGCGGAGGTAATAATGTAATGTCTTCATCAAACGTAGCAACGGGGCTAATGTTGGATGAATTTCATCATACACTTAGTTTATCTAAATTCACATATGTCCCTTGGCTCCACACATCTAAATGATCAGTTTTAATTTGAAATAATCCAAAGCCCTCAGGCACACAAGTGTGTTTCATCAAATAATTTCAGGCCAACAGTTACAAACTTTTTTTCTGAAAGTCTGTCTTATATCCTCAGGTAATGATATTACTGCAATCCCATCTGGGGCCTTTAATGGTATTCCCAATCTGGAATGGATAAACTTTGGCAAAAACAAGATCACATCTCAAAACATCGACCCACGAGCATTCAAGGTAACCTATGCTGTGCATCATTATGCATTCTTTCCATTACTGTTATTAGTGATGCCTTTATCTGCACGGATTACCATACACTGTAGACAAATGTGACCATTCAAAGCGAAATCAGTC
Organism: Sardina pilchardus; assembly: GCF_963854185.1. NCBI lineage: Eukaryota > Metazoa > Chordata > Actinopteri > Clupeiformes > Clupeidae > Sardina > Sardina pilchardus. Next base: position 31,065,658 of record NC_085002.1, on the reverse strand, counting down.
GTTTTGCGCACAACGTTATTTTGAGAAAGTCAACAATAACAAACTTCCGGGTTAAAATGTTGAATTTCACGTTTTCGCATAATTCGACTGTATAAAGGCTTCAGTTTCATCGTGAACGCATTTCACGGAAAAACCTACGTTTTGACTGTTAAACCCGGCGAAGATTCAACACATTTGCTGTCATTCCCGTTGTGCACGCGCCGCTTAAAAAGGTGATTTCTCCTCTTCTGGCATATCGTGACAGGAGAACCATGTCAACTTTGGATGCGGTTATCTTAGCGATAGTTTGTGTAATACCCTCGATATACATATCGTTGGAAAGCTTAGTTTATGGCCGTTCACGTGAGCACAATAACTTAATTTAATACATTTTACCGAAACGACTGGTTCCGCTTTACAGGGTCACAAATAGCAAATCATGTTGTCCAGTAAACGTTTACAGCCCATTCATATTAATCCAGTCCTCAGCAGTCTTTTGTAATACAAGTAACTAAGAGGCCATTCTGTATACTCAAGTCAAGTAAAGTACATGATTCATTCCTTGTCAAATCAAACAAGGTTATTGCTGTACTGTTTTGTTCAGACCATGGCTGTGTCCAAAATGGGCAAAAATACTGCCTTATAAGATAATCTTACAGGGGAGCAAGGCATCGTGTCATGTCAGAAACAAAAACGCTGCCCGATACCTCCGTTTTGCCCAGTTTTGAAGCCAGCATAGATGTATCCTTCATGATGCCTTCAACGTCCAAAAGTTCTATTTAACTATGATGTCAGTGAACGGTAAAATGCTTCCATTCACCTCTTTTTATTTAGCTTGCAAAAATCACGGTAGGTCTGTTTACACGTCTAAAGCATGTTTACACTTCAATTTTCGACTCTTCTCCTCCACAACACCATCCCGGGGTCTTAAGACGTGTACTGCATTGGCTGGTCAGGTTTTTATAGGAGCATTTCACCCATTTGCATTAAGCTATTTATTGTTAGAAACCCAGTCATGTTTTTGAATGGTCGTGCATCTTTCCCTCATTTTCCCCTGAGATGGGAGAAAAAAGCCGAAAATTTATTTTTGGGTCATGTGAATAAAAGCCAACAACTCCCAGAATTCCCTGCCTTTCACTAGCCTGATTGATGACCCTCCTTGCAGTCATGCAGTGTCCAGGTTTGCCTATTGCTTTGTCTATTGATTCAAAGAACAAAAATCTTTTTTATCTTTGGTGTGCTGTTTTTCGGTCAATCTCTATTACACGTCCATTAAATGCAGAGTAAGAGGATGCATACTGTACAGTAAACTAGTGGTGTCAACAATAATCGATAAAGTTGTTGTGACGTTTCAATTAATTCCGGGGGCATTTCCAGAGCAATGTTGCAATGACATGCGCAGCCTGTACAGTGTTTCCCACACATAGACTAATTTGTGGCGGTGCACCACAGATTCAACACGGCGATTCACATATGCGTTTAACGCTATTTAAAACACGCATCGTATTTGTAAACCTGCATTTCCTTCCCCTGCTCTCCCTCCGTCTCCTATTCACACACACACACACAGCCACAGCCCCTCCCCTCCGTGCACACCATGTCTGTCTCCATGAAACATTTCTATTGTAGACTATGCTAGTACATGAGATGGGAGAAATATGGATTTCAATGTTGGACTTCCTGCTTTCAATGATGTAAAAATCATCATTTTACATCATTGAAAGCAGGAAGTCCTATTCATGGGTTTTATTGAAATCCGTATTTCTCCCATCTCAAGGCAAACTGAGGGAATGATGCACGACCATTCAAAAACATGGCTGGTTTTCTAAAAATACAAAGCTTAATGCTAATCGTTGAAGTGCCCCTTTAAACACAAGTGAGGAAACTGTCCAACCAGTCGACTATGATAAGGTAGCCAACTATGCTACTTTGTTTACAATATTATTTTGAGGCTTTAACCAGACAGCTGAATTAAAGAGGTGTAATATGATTAGTAGGCTATAATCTGCATAACGTGAGCTGTCATGAATATCAGAAATTCAGTATTTTCTCTTTTTATATCAGCATATAATATAATACTCCAAGGTTTGAAATGTTATTTCATGCAATTTCTAGGTTCCCCCTAGGCTGGGTGAACCCTGCTTGAACTTCCGGGAAATTTGAATTTCGCCCCGCAGTTCAGGCTGGATACCAGCAGATCTACTTTCGCTGTTTCATTGCCAGAATCTTTGGCTCCAATCAGAAACGGCCATACTCTAGTCCTGGCACGCTATTGGCCGGTGATGTGACGATAACGAAACGAAAGCAGCAGCCACTGTCGCTTCTGTTTTGGAAGATGTTAAAGGCAAGTTTCTTTGAAAACAGAACAAAAACTTGCCCTGGAACAATTCATACAGCAGAATGACGTGTTTGCGATTCTACCAACAGGCTTTGGTAGGCTAAACGTTTAATTTACCAACTAGCCCCGCTTGTGGCAATTGCGTACGGAGTCGTTTGAACGATGCACATTGATCACGCCTCTTTTGCAGTAGAATCAATGCGCATCTTCCCCAGACTAATGTTCAATCTTAAAAGATTGAGCTTAGTATGGTGAAAACCAGACTAGGTTCCCCCCACATAGCAGCCAATACAATCTTTTGTTCAATATCTGACTGCTTGTATTGCCTCATGACTGATGAATAATAGAGATCGCTAAGACATGTGACCAAAGTCATCAAAACACAAAGAATTATGGGTAGGTTTGGCTCGCCTGATGCCAGCCCATGTAAACCTAGTGTTCTGGGTCTATGATCTGGCATGAAAATAATGAAAACTAAGCGTGAAAAAATTGTGTGAAAAACAGAACATAATCTCGCGCTTCCTTAGTGCTGCTATCCAAGCCATTCCTCGCCTTTTTGTCACCTCTGAAACATGACGTATACTATTATTTTTCCACGCTGGAAAACTATAAAAGATAAGCTTCATGTTACTCTATTTAATTTTATAACACAGCAGGTAAACGGCATTTCGACAACTGCACTTCGTTGTTCCCGCACGTCAGTAAAACAACTTAATTTTGGGCCACCTATTCCCAAAATGCGTTGCGTTTTACGTCACGTTCTCAATCTCTATTTGCCTTGTTTTGTGCAGTAGAATTTTGATGCATCGTAGAATCGAATTGAATCGTTACCTGGTGAATCGTAATCGAATCAAATCGAATCGTGAGGGCAGTGCCAATGCACACTCCTACAGTAAACATACTGTGCATCTGTATTGGCAACACCCTTTGTCCAAACAAAAACTCACAGGATCTTATCAAAGCAAATTAAGATTCCATGGGATTAGACACACTAATGAAGACATTACCTTGACATGACCTTTTGAATTCTCTTCAAAAAGGCTACTGTCTAGTAGAGCAACTTACATTTTTCTACATCTGATTTCACTTCTAAGGGCCTGAAAGTACTGAGTCGTTTGTATATGGATGGAAATCTCCTTGAAAAAATCCCTACAGCTCTTCCTCCAACACTACAAGAACTGAAGATCAATGAAAACAACCTTGGTCAAATTAATGACAACAGTTTAGAGGGTATGTAAACAAAAAAAAGTTACTACAGTAAATTTTAAGTAACAATAACGCAAATAATAAAGCCACCAGACAAATGTACTGTAAAGCCACACCTGTTAAATAATTTCAATCATTTCTGACAGAACTGCACAACCTGATTACTCTGGAAATGGAAGGTAACATGTTGAGTGAGAGTAATGTGGATCCTCAGGCCTTCACAACTCTGACTGGACTCTCCTACTTGCGTCTAGGCAGGAACTACTTCCGCACTATCCCCCAAGGCCTGCCCCCTTCGCTGCTGGTAACATATTCCTTAGGTGGTCAACTAATAACTGCCAACTGCTAATTAATTCAACACACCATGATTATGAATGTAAATGTGGAAATCCATCTAATCCTATGCAATTCTGAACATTGATGCCAGACAATCAAGTAGAACCTTGGTAGTTGTGGTAGATGTAGAACATTACTTTGCTTTACAGTATGTTAGGGGTCCAAGCTGTGAAATTGCATTGCCAAATGTTCCCATTGAAGCACTTCCAATTCCACCGTTTGTTGTGCTGCTTGAGCCCTGACAACTGCAGCCATGTTTTATGACAATAATAAGACTATATTGTGAGACACCATCTTAAGAATGTATCTGAAGAACACAAATCAGGATTAAGCTTAAGAATACATACAAACCTACATGCCTGTCTAAAAGCATTATAGATCAATGGAATGTTTTTGTGCTTGTGTTTCAGGAACTTTACCTCGAGAACAATGTGATTGAGGAGATATCTGAGGGAGCTTTCAATCAGACCTACAACCTAAATGTAGTAGTCCTGAGACACAATAAGATTGATGAGTCTCGCATTGCACCACTGGCCTGGATAAACCACAAGTAAATAAAACTCACATGACTAACTTAGGGACATACTGATGTGCAGCTATACAGTGCATTTACGATTCACAATGAATGTCCTTTCATATTTTTTACATTTTGTTAGCGCTATCCTAACAATTATTTTCATTCATCCCCCATCCCTGAAGGACCCTGGAGTCAGTAGATCTATCCTACAACAACCTATATCTTGTCCCATCCTTCCTCCCAAAGTCCCTTGTCCACTTAGTACTTGTTGGGAACAAGATTGAAAGGATTCCAGCTTATGTGTTTGCTCATATGGAGCAAGGTCTAGAGTACTTATATTTGTCCTACAACAAGCTGGATGGTGAGGGGATCGAGCCAGAGTCCTTTATTGGCTGCCTCCACTCCATGACTGAGCTCTGTCTGGACAACAATCAAATCTCTAGTGTCCCTGTTGGAATCAATGAGATGACTTCACTACACTTTCTTAGACTCAACAACAACCAAATAAGGTAAAAGCAGACAGTAAATATATATATTTCCTTATACAAAAACTGTTCATTGAGATAAATTACAATGCAAAAATGTATCTATTGTTGAGTGGCCACATTTTCTATCTGGTTACATCATGGCGAAGTTATACAGATCCAGAGTTCCTAAGCTATATTCCAGGCATGAGAAAAGAACAATGATCTACTTTCTGACCACATTGTCTCTACTCTTATTACTTGTATCGTAGGAATATTGATGAGGACTCTATCTGCGACCCCATCAATGAAGATGACTCACAACTCGTGGCACTACGCCTAGAAAACAACTACCTTGACTTAAGAAAAATTCCACCCACTACATTCTCCTGTGTTAGGTCGTACTCCAGTGTTGTGTTGAAGCCACAGAAGATTAAATAAAATTGACTTTTTTTCACTTGCATGATCTTTCTGCACCATCCAACATTTTCAAAATGTTTTTAAGTGATTTATGGCAGGCCCTGAAACAGATTTTCAGACATTTTGAAAACTATACCTTAACATGTTTGACACTGGTAATATTGAGAGCATAGTAGATATACAACTAATGAGGCTGGATCACCTTCATTGTGCATTTAGCCTGTGCAGAAACCAGTGTGTGTGTGTGTGTGTGTGTGTGTGTTTCAGACAGAATAGATCATTTTAGATAATTTTGTCTGACCACCATTAGTATGGGTATCGTACAAAATCAAACAATCAAAACATTAAAAAAAGAAAATAAATAAATAAAATTTAAAAATACCGCCACTCCACAGTTGAAGAAATACTGAAATTGTGAAAACCTTCACAAAAAAAACAGTTACCATTCATTACAAATAAAATCTGCAGAGACAATCAACTACGTTTGTGTGTGTATAAAATGTTTAAAATGATACAGAGCCAGTATCGAGTAAGTATTATTTACCTGTCACTGATACATACCATTTATCAACCAATGATTCATGGCTGGATCAGATAATTTTGGTTGTATGGTGCAATTAGGAAGCTACAAAAATGACTCCTCAAATAAAAATGGTTCTCATTCAGGGTGTCACAAACACAAATCTAGACGCACCCTAGTGGCCAAAAATATTTTTGCCTAGCGGGATGGTCTAGGGTCACACCGTTGAGGCCAAGCCTGCGTTCGACTCCAGGCCAGTCTGTCCAATCAGAACGCTCCATCTGTGTACGGAGTCCTTGAGCCCGCCTTAGCTCACCTTCGGCTTCCGACATTAGGCTCACTCGACATGTCAAGTCGGCTGCAGACGGATGCAGTCGACTGCAAGCAGAAACGTAATTTGCGTAATATGCAGTGCATGCTGGTTAGACGTGTTGTTGTCTGAATTTGCTTTCAAAAGCCTGCAACCGGCTGGATCCCACCCCATGACGTCAGTTTTAGGACGTGATAGGGCCGTTTGGAAGGAATCTCCCCATGACGATTATGTCTCGTTCTGCCTCCTTACCAAAGATTCCATAGCGGAGCAAGATGGATCAGTTAACATTTTAGGATCAGCACTGTAGCCAGCTTCTGGGACGATACCTGAGCTTGTCAAAAGTGATCCATCTTGTTCTGTTGTAGAATCTTTGCCCCTTACGTTAGAATGTCCTAAAATTAACAAAAATCGAAGGGATACCTTCTTATTTGAGATTTCTGGAACAGCGGTAGGCTAGCCTACTGAAAACGTGAGGATATTCTGCAATATATGCTGTTGGTTAAATAGATACACACGGAAAACACTTGATATTTAATTAATGTGCTACAATGCAGGCCTGTTAACTGTATGACAACACTGGTTTATTTAAACACATCATATCAATTTATTTCGTCAGTAATCATGCTCATTTTAATGAGTAAGAATAAAAGTTTTACTGTATTTAATACAAAATCCCGCAATATCTCCCGCGAGGTCTCCAGCGAGGTCTCCCGCGAGTAACTTCAGGCACACGGCAGCTCAGCTGGACTGTCCGGGGCCAGCTGCGTCTGACATTCGCCCCACCCGCTAAGACTCTCAAGCTCTCGTTCACGTATGAAGCCAGCCTACTGTAAGTCAGCCGCAGCTCATCGTGAACGAGCCTAATGAGTAACAAAGAAAGCTTTGATGCACACAAAACCCCGCAATATCTCCCATGAGGTCTCAAGCGAATCACGTCTGTCAAATTTGCAAAATCGTGTTCGGGACCATCTGCGTCTAAAACTTTTGCCCCTCCCGGTGAGACTCAAGCTTACGTTGATGTATGCAGCCAGCCGAAGTCAGCCATATCCGAACTCTAATGCGCCTACTGACGCCAGGGGGCTGGCCCATGCGTCCTCGTTCGACGAGTTGGGTGTGAAACCGTGTTGCACAACCATAGAGAAAAATTTAAGATGGATGAGGCTAACGAAGCGCGATCATTTTAATCGGCTTTGGATGAGTTAGACTTGGGCTTTTCTTTGAAGGTTGAGCAGAAAGGAGCACTCAAGTCATTAGTTTTAAAGAAGGATGTATTTGCCGTTTTGCCGGACGGATACGATTGGTCACAAATGCTGGCCTATTACGTGCAGAGGCAGTTTGAAAGACAACTGTTCATCCCACCCGACCCACAGGCTTCAACTCTGTGAATGGTCCGACCCCAGACTATACATTTAGTTTGGCTTGCCAGGCTACTGTAGTGTTAACCTGACTTTCGCCAGATCCTGTAGTTCGCTGTCTGCTTCACACAAGGATCTGGGACTTCTTGATAGGAGATGTATTTATGAAGGCGGGTCCTTGTAAAACATCCTCGCATGTGATTTGATAAACCACTTGCCTGTTATCTTGAATGACGTGCTAGGCTTCTTCAAGCTCTTGCCAAACCCGGTCGGAAGAAGAGTAAAAACATCCTTGCCACCAATAAATGTCTTCAAAACTATTCTCTGTTAATCTTTTAAAGAATGAATACTCGATAGATTCGACAAAACGGTTGAAATAGCAGAATCAATGTCAGCACAAGACTCCTCGCTGCGTGCCGCCATTATTATTTGAATCAAACACTCGCTTCGGCGCTCCTGATTGGTTGCTCATTTTTTGATCACTGGCAGGGGCTTGGATTGCCCTCGCGTCCAGACCCTTGTGTGGAGCTCAGCGAAATGCCTCTGGTGGAGCATGGCGGAACTACAAGGGTCTGGCGAGAGTCAGGCTACTGTAGTGTCTCCCCTTAAATACATTTTATTTTCAGTTGTCAAAAATGGTGGGGACAAAATCTGTGATTACATAAAGTGCTGGGTACATGTACCCAGCGTCCCGGTTAAAATTAACGCATGCCTCCGTTTTAAAATAGCCTATAAATAACATTTCTAAGTAGGCCTAGCATAAATGTAAAATGTAGCCTAATGTCCATCTTGTCCATCTCTTTTGTCTTCGCCTCGACAACTATAGCCTATTCACGGAAATGTGGTCTTGTAACCACAATGAATTAATGATTTAATCTAAAGGTTGCCTATCGAGTCTTTCAGGTTGAATTGAAGGCTATTTCCTTCTGATAGGCCTATAGGCGATTTTCTAAAACCATTTTCATTTTAAGTCGTTTGATTAATTTCGCCAGTCATCACCTTCATTTTAATGATTAAATGAGATTAAAGGAGTCGACTATTGACGGATATGCGGTCTTCATCATTAAATGCAGTTGAAATGCGGGTTGAAACTTTCTGCCACCTGGTGGTTGTTTGGGTACATTGCCTTAGCCTCGAAAAAAATCGTCTTGACAGCCTACGGGATCTCTTCGGGATTGCCGCGGCAAAAAGAGCATTCTCAACCCGTACCCACTGTATGTACATTTATGTAGCTACAGTACCTTAATATTCACAATTACATCATTCCGGCAAAAGCTTTTCACAAAAAAGTGTTTTTTTGGCTCCTGAGACCAAACGAGGCCGACTTGGGGGTGGTCATTACCAACTTGTGATGGCCCAAGGTATAAGATAATAGGAAATAATAGTGAAAAAAGGTAGCAAAAAACATCCTGAGGAGTGGATCTGGCTCCCGGCCTAAGTGACAAGGGACAAATTGTGATAGCTAGACGACTGGGTCAGAACATCTCAACAATTCCAGCTCTTGTGGGGTGTTCACAGTCTACAGAAGTCAGTACCTATCAAAAGTGGTTCAAGGAAGGAAAAACGTTGACCCAGTGACAGGGTCATGGACTGCCAAGGCTCATTGATGTCTGTGGGGAGCGAAGGCTGGTCCGTGTGTTTAGATCCACCAGATGAGCAACTGTAGCTCAAATTGCTGAAAAAGTTCTGATAGAAAGGTGTCAGAACACACAGTGCATCACAGTTTGTTGCATAAGATCAAGGTGCCGATGCTGACCCCTGTCCACTGCCGAAAGCGGCAACAATGGGCACATGAGCATCAGTACTGAATCATGGCGCAATGGAAGAGGGCGGCCTGATCTTATGAATCACGTTTTCTTTTACATTATCTGGATGGCTGAGTATGTGTGCATCATTTACCTGAGCAACATATGGCACCTGGATGCACTATGGGAAAAAGGCAAGCTGGCAGAGGCAGTGTTCTGCTGGGAAACCTTGAGTGCTGCCATTCATGTCAATGTTACATGTACCACCTATCTAAACACTGTTACAGACCATGTACACCCTTTCATGGAAATGGTAATCCCTGATGGCAGTGGCCTACGCTCTACGCTCAAAGCTCTCACACATAATACTTGTTGGCTTTACTTCAATCATGCACACAATACTTTGCTCATTGACCAACTATGAACTTTGCCTGGCAAAGGTCCCTTTAGGTCCCTTTATCGAAAATAAATCAGCTTAAAAATGTGTGTACTCAGAGTGGAAATCTGCCTAGCTTAGACAAGAAAGAAAATGACAGTTCTCATACCTCATGAATCAACCCTTACTCATATGACTACTGATGATGCCAGGGAAATGAAAATTCGATTAAATTTGTACCCAACTCTCTCTCATATTTTCCCCTGATTTCCAGAAGCACAAAGACACTGACACAAACATTCTGAGCATGGCTGTGGTCTAGTGTACTTTTCCATGGACTTACCACGAAAGTGTTAGCGTTTGGTTTCTTTTCGTGTATATTTATATTGGCAAGCTAGATTCTAGGTTTCAGACAAGCTTGTCAAGATTACAAAGGGAACCGTACCTTCTGTGGGCACTTTGTACAAAGGAAGACTCTTGGTTTTCTGAGGTTTCGTAACTGGTGTGTAATTTTAAAATATATTGTCGCAAGAATAAAGATATTATTATAACAGGAATGTTATTGCAGGTAATGATGCTACCATAGGAAAATATTACACCACTTGGGATTTTGCAGATGAGGTACTGTAGGCTGCAGAGCAAAGTGTTTCCATCATGTTTTCTTACAAATGCCAAACTCAACATATTTGGCGCTGCAATGTGAGCCATAAGTACAGCTTCAGATTGTGTTTTATGCTGTCCTAAGCACATATCAACACTGCCTGGAAAAGTCATCATGTAATATTTAGCTTTTAGTGGAAGTTGAACTCACCCAGCTCTGGAACTGGGCATCAGTGAAACACTCATTAAAATAAAAGAAATAGGGCATCAACTGGTACACTCTCAGAACAAAGGACTCTTTTAACACTTTTTATTCTAGATGCCTTTAGGGAATATTCACAATCTACTACTAAGATTGTAACTGAAAAATAAATCAACAAACATTTAAATACATAAATAATAAATAAAACATGCACAGCACCAAGAACCGCCTATATTGCTAAGATATGAAAAATGAGTGATAGGTTGATACAGTAGGTCAACCACATTGTCTATACAGAAAGCAGCATCTGTGCCTGAAGTACTTAAAACATGAAAATCTTAAAAGCACTTATACAAGTAAAATCAAGTCTTTAGGAAATTTACGGTGTTTTATGTTCATGTGCTGTGCTTTGGTATTCAGATGAAAAAAGGATCTACTTTTCTTTAGCATAGACTTTTCTTTAGCATCTGATTAATATGCACACTATGCTTGGCTGCCTTCTTGTCCTTTGAATTTTGCATGCATCATTAGTTATCGTAGCATCTTAGTCTTCTCTGCACATAATGTCGGGGTCAAGGTGGATCGATTGCATGGCTATTACATTTTCCATTAAAATGTTGAAATCAGACTTCTGAAATTACCTAAATGATCTGCAAATTCATGGCTTCCAGCTCCCAGGTTCAAATGATGTAATGTTCTTTCCTTATCCCACAGAGATCTACAGTAATACATGTCCAGAGTATAAAATGGCATAAGGCCACCCACTCACACTACTCGATTGAAAGAACTCTCCGGAAAATCCTATATAAGGTCTAACCATATAAAAAAACACACACTAACCATTTTGGCATGGATTCAAAGTCTGATGAGAAACATATGACGGTAACAATGTGTTTTCAATAGCAGTCCAGAACACAAGGATGCTGTGATCTGTGTAAGCGTCTTATTCATGCACAGCCTGTCATACAGGCAGCAGACTGCTGTTTTCACTCAGGAATGTATCTCTTTCTTTGGAGGGCTGCACTCATCAGCTTGTTTTGAACTTTCATCAAACATCTTTCATTGGATTCACAGCACAGCACACCTGATTGCTTTCATTAATGTCATCCCAGAAATCCTCTTGGAGTTAAATAAGGATAACGGAAATTTCAGGTATGGCTATGTCACTGACATCGATGAATCATTGAAGAAGATGATGGTAATGCTAATAGGCTTTAATTCCTCAATTATAAAAAACATTTTATAATTTCACATTGAATCTTTAAATATGATTCATAAAAATCAATCCCATTTGACTTTTCAAGAATAATTGTGAGATGCCAAATGTTATCGGTTGTCTTGTTACTTTAATTCTGAACTACTAAACCCCTGAACTATTCTTGATATAACTTTCAGCAATTTGAATTCAGAGTATGAATTTGAATGTCATTTCACTTAGAAATTGTATTCGGAAATGCACTGGTCCTTTTCTGGAATCTGTGGGAAACCTCTTTTTTTTTACAAGAAAATGTAATTTCAGTGGTTGATAGTGCAAGTCAGCTTGTTAGTCCAGTCTTTTATAATGCAATTACATTGGTGTGGTTCTCATTACCGCTTATTTTGCTTTTGCCTACTTTCCTGTCTTTTTTTTGCCAAAACAAAAGTTGACAGGGCTTGTGCAGACAAAGAAAGAAGTCTACAAGAAAGACCTTGTGTATGACAGAATTTTACCAAGTTACATGAATAATCATTTACAAAAAAGTTACGTATATACTGTATGTGGTGCTGACCATTTAAGAAACAACTTTTAACAAGATGTTACTTTAATCCTTAACTTCATTAGTGTTCCCTATAAACTTTAAGTCTCCAGTTTGATAGTATTGTCAGTTAAGTCATTCAGTCTCATTGATTCCCTCCATCCAGTGTCCAATGACACTCACAAAGAAAGGGTACATTTTGCTAAAGAGGGTCGTATCACTACAGACAGTGATGTTTTCCAAAACAAGTTGTAAGGCAACAATGACTATGCAAGTAAAAATAAATCTCTGTCTGTTTGCAGAGATTCTACAAGCAGCTACCTGAGACTATTTGCATTATGAAGCTATTTCTACTGATGTTTCTCCTTCTGCTGTGTCATGGCAAACCATATCGGCCAGTCGATATCATGGATGTAATGGATATCCATGACATCATGATGCAAGACTTTGGGGATGATGATGATGATGATGATGATGATGATGATGATGATGACGACTATGACAATGACTTACTGGACTGTCCTCGTGACTGTGAATGCTCACTAAATGTTGTTCGGTGTTCAGACCGGGGTAAGAATTCTTTGTCATGATTACTATGGTAAGCTGCATTTGCTTTATAGACAGCTGTTCCACTTGGGTGAAAGCAGGTATAATGTAGAGATAGCTAAGAATGTCCAAGGATTATGCTGCGTCTGAACTGACAACAAATGTAATGCTAACCTCTGTGAAGCCTACTGACCCTTGCAGTCTACAGCAAGATGCTATCATTGCAATGTCTAAAACCACTAGAATGCACAATAATTAAGTTTAGTTCACACTATCTGTACCCAGTGTATGGTAAGTATAAATCACCCTTATTCTAACTGAAATATGATTCAGCATTCTGTGCTTTACAGCATTAGGACAGGTTCCAGAAAAAATTCCAGTAGACACAGCGATGCTCGATCTCCAGAATAATTACATCTCTGAAATCAAGGAGGATGACTTCAAAGGCCTGAACAACCTTTATGTGAGAAACATTTGCTTGATTTTCTGTAGTGTTTCTGTTTCCATCACTATTTTCTTTTGAAACGCCTTGTTTATTACATCACATAACAAAATTCACAGATTGTCTTCCGTAATATCTGCCACAGCCAAAAGCAAGGGCATGGGTTTACATATGGACCACAGGGGCATGTCCATACCAATATGAACCAAAGTCACACTCATTCCAACATGTTCTCAAAAAGTGTTTCTCTCCAGGACAACCAATTTAGACACACTATCATTTGATTGGCTGAAACTGAAGGGGATATATCTGATGCTCACATGAAAGTGTCATCATAGATTACTTGCTGCATTAGTGGTAGATAGAGAGGTAAGCAGGTGTGCTGATAATGTATTTATTAGGGCTGTCAGCAAGTACATACCCCATGGTGTATAACTTAGATTAGCATTCCCTTTCCCCTTCAGCTTGCACATTTTTGCCCCTTTTTCATGCTTTGTGTAGCTATGCCACTAAAAAAGAGACATCCAAAGCTTTTTTGCCATGCAGAGCATAGGAAAAACAAGCAACTGTAACCTGCTAGCCAAACATCACCAGACTGTAAAAAAATATTTTTAACTGGTGCTAGTATATGTGACCCAGACCAGTGTTAAAGCTAAATCTAGCTTCTGTAACTTGGGTAGCTACAGCGCCCTCCATAATTATTGGTACCCCTGGTAAAGATGTGTTCTTTAGCTTCTAATAAATTCATTTTTAAAAAAAAATAATAATATAGGACCACAATGAAAGAAAGTGTAAAATCCAACCTTTAATTCAAGTGCCTTAATCAGAAGGAAAAAAAATCCAACATTAAGAAATAATTATTACCTCCACCAAGGAGGTTATGCTTTCATCGGGGACCGGCGTCTGTCTGTCTGTCTGTCTGTCTGTCTGTCTGTCTGTCTGTCTGTCAGTCAGCAAGATAACTCAAAAAGTAATGGATGGATTTTGAACATTTTCAGGGAAGGTCAGAAATGACCCAAGGAAGAAACGATTACATTTTGGGAGAGATTCGTAACACCGTTGTTTATACCGTTTATGTTTTTCGCTTAGTGGTGTAATGGCATGGTGTGGCCACGTGGTGGCGATCTGAATAGTTTAGGTTCAAATGTATGACAACCTAGGAAGAACAATACGGGCGGAGGTCTGCGCTCTCTGAGTGCTTTTCTAGTTTTACATCAAATCATGTGTGCCACAATTATTAGCACCCCTGATGTTAATACTTTGTACAACCCCCGTTTGCTAATAAAGCAGCTCCTAATCTTCTTTTATAATGTTTCACAAGATTAGAGAAAACAAAATCTCCAAATCATCCAGCGACCTGAGTCCTCTCCTCTGCACTCTCCTCTTCAGCTCACCCCACAGGTTTTCAATGGGGTTGAGGTCTGGGAACGGAGATGGCCATGGTAGGAGCTTGATACGGTGTCTGGTGAATCATTTCTGTGTAGATTTGGCCATATGTTTAGGGTCATGATCTTGCTGAAAGTCCCAGTGATGACCCATCTTCAGCTTTCGGGCAGAGGCCACCAGATTTTGATTTAAAATGTCCTGGTATTTCAAAGCATTCTTGATGCCATGCACCCTAACAAGGTTCCCAGGCCCTTTGGAAGAGAAACAGGCCCACAGCATCACCGATCCTCCCCCATACTTCACAGTGGGCATGAGGTGCTTTTCTGCATACTCATCTTTTTGTTATGCCAGACTCACTTAGAGTGTCTGTTGCCAAAAAGCTCTATCTTTGTCTCCTCTGACCAAAGCACACAGTCCCAGTTGAAGGCCCAGTACCGCTTAGCAAACTCCAGACATTTGCGCTTATGATTTTGAGTGAGAAAGGTTTTTTCTCCATGCATGCCTCCGAAACAACTTGTTGGCATGTAGATAGCGCCTGATGGTTGTTTTGGAGACTTTGTGACCCCAAGATGCAACCATTTGATGCAATTCTGTAACAGTGAGCTTTGGAGATTTTTTTATTTCTCTTACCATCCTCCTCACTGTGCATCGTGGCAAGATAAGCTTGTGTCCTCTTCCAGGCTTGTTTACCACTGTTCCAGTTGATGCCTCTGACCGTAGATATGGGCAGGTGTAGGCGAGTGGCTATTTTCTTGTAGCCATTGCCTGACTTGTGAAGGTCGACACACATCTGCCTTACTTAAGAGTCATTGCACGAGAAAACCAGGCAAAACCAGCAGGAGGTAGGAAGATGGGGGTCGGCCAAATCGGCTCATACTTTGTATATGTGATAAGTATGTGGAACTATGAACAGCCATATACTTAAAACCCTCGAACTCTTTTTTGTTGTGGAGTTCTGGGGCCCCTCTCAGAGAACCTCAAAAATCCAACAATTCATGGCTGAAAATGACTGAAATTGCCATTTCTACCCTGATTATCCTGATAAAGATATGAACATGAGCTTTATGTTTCCATAGAGCTTAGGTAAAGACCAAAAGGTACACTAGGGGGTTATCTGCACCACTGAAAGCAGAATTTTCATCCCTCTAAAATTGGTCATTTTTAGGAGGCATTATCTCACATTCGCAGTGGCTTTGGTGGATGGTTTTACTGTTGCTGGACAGAGGAACATCTTCTGATTCAAAAACAATTGTCGTCTAATTGGGCCACACATAATGTGCGCCGTGCCAGGAGGGTCTTTACGTTTTTTTTTTCGGGTTTTGGAGTATAATAAACCACGTAATAATATCTCACTATAGGGTAATTTATGGTCAATTTTTGTGTCACTGTATGACAAATTGTTGAAAGCTTTAATTAACTAGAAAAGCACTCAAAGAGTGCAGACCTCTGCATGCATTGTTGTTCTTGGTTGTCATACATTTGAAACTAGACTATTCAGATCACCACCGAGTGGCCATACCATGCCATTACATCGCAAACATCTGGCATTACACTGGCAAAATCCTGCTAAAGACCCTCCTGGCACGGCACACATTATGTGTGGCCCAATTAGACGACAATTGTTTTTGAATCAGTAGATGTTCCTTTCTCCAGCAACAGTAAAACCATCCACCAAAGCCACTGCGAATACGAGATAATGCTTCTTAAAAATGACCGAAATTTAGAGGGAGGAAAATTCTGCTTTCAGTGGTGTAGATAACCCCTCGGTGCACCTTTTGGTCTTTAAAACTATGCTACCTAGGCTCTATGGAAATATAAAGCTTATGTTCATATCTTTATCAGGATAATCAGGGTAGAAATGGCAATTTCAGTCATTTTCAGCCATGAATTGTTGGATTTTTGAGGGTCTCTGAGAGGGGCCCCAGAACTCCATAACAAAAAACAGCTGGAGGGTTTTAAGTATATGGCTGTTCATAGTTCCACATACTTATCACATATACAAAGTATGAGCCGATTTGGCCGACCCCCATCTTCCCACCTCTGCCTGGTTTTCTCATGCAATGACTCTTAAACGGTGTGTTCCTTTGTCTTTCCCATGTTGAAGAGAAATGGCCTCTATGTCACGTCATATTTATACCCCAGGAAAACAGGATGTTAAGAATTACTAATTAAATATTCATCTCATTAAATGTTCATGTACATACTCTGATCAACTTTGTACACTACTGTAGAAATGACAGAAATACTTTAATTACATTTATTACCTAGGAATTGTTAGAAGTGCCAATAATTGTGGAACAGGTAATTTTATGAAGAATAATTATTTCTAGCCCCTTTCACATTCAGAAACGATACATTAGCGTTTAAGAAATAGCGGGTTCAGGGGATTTCGCAATGTGAAAGGTAGAGGTGTTTTGGTCCCGGGGTTGTTTGAAGCCGGGTTCAGAGGCGAGTTATACGTTAGACCGGCACATCCGGGAACTTGACTCGCGAGAAACGTTCCAGCCCCTTTTTGGGGGAAAACAAACAACGTCTCTCATTAACTCCAATGCAAATTAGGGTCAATAAACGTAATTCGTACCGAAATCGTAGGGGTAAATGATAACAGAAAACACAACGAATCAATAGGACCACTCAATATATTACCACTTTGCCGGTCGTTGACCGTGAAAAATACGTTCAAAACCTTAATTCAATCAAAGTAAAAACATGTCCCTTCGGTCTCCCGAGTAGCCTGCTAGCAGTAGCAGTGGCCAGTCATACCCGAACATACTCGTATCTCATTGAATCTCCAGTTAAATAACTAAATTGTTTTCCTGTATTTTTGGCCTCTTATTTTAATTGTAATGTTGTGTAGTTGACTGACAGGCTTGATGTAAAGTATGTTCGTTAGATAATTCCAAGATATGATAATTTCTGTCATAGCCGATAGCCTAGCTGCTAGTGTTAGCCAATTGTTAGCCTAGATTTCCGTTTTCGTTGGTCTGATTAATTTTTGGTGTAGCCTAATGTTAGGGGTTCTTAGCTTTGTGGTTGGTACACCCAACCACACAGCAACTTATCGGCATGTCTGTCTACCGCGAACACTGATCTATAAATAATAAGTTATTCGTTATAGATCAGTGACCGTGAACAACACCTATTCACTTTGGCTTGTTTAAGGCTTGTTCTGAAGGCTTGTTTTCCCCAAAAAAGGGGCGTGGCGCAAACAACCTGCTCTGTGTGACGCGGGTCAGGTCGAACGTATGGGAGGCGTTGCCTAGCAGCACGTCACACGCAATTTGGTAGTGAACAATGACGTTAAGCATGCCTTGGACCTCGGAGATAAACTGATAAACACAACCGTCATGCTAGTGCTACGTGGTTTAGCTTCCAAATGATGGCGGGCCACTTGTTATGTTATTTGAATGCCAAATGAGGTCCTTTTGTCTGTCGAAGTCATATTTTAGTGTGCCGAGTGAGTCCTGAACAACTTCTGCTCTGACAGTTAGCTCGTTGGCTAGTTAGCTAGCATTAGGTAAACATTCTAAAAAGACGTGCTGGCAGCAGACGGTTTTGGTAACCTAGCAACAATAAACACTTGACCAAAGTGCTGAGAAAAGGAGGTTCAGGGAACTCTCCGCGTAAAAAACGCGATTGTTGGACACAGCCATAGATATATGGACACAGCAAAGTTGTCTTGTCTCTTGTGTGTTTCCTGTATTTTAACCTCCTGCCTTGCCAAATACGTCATCAGTCACACACCCCTAATAGCGGGGTTGACCTCTGTCCCTTTCATATTCAACACGCCTCGGCTCTGATACTACCCCCCGAGACGGGTTCGATTGCCGAGGCGGGTTGACTCCCCACCCCGTGTCGTCAATGTGAAAGGAACAGCCTTAACGTTAAATTTGGCTGATTTAAATTCGGTGAATGTGAAAGGGGCTTCTAAGTCAGGGATTTCTTTTTTCCCCTTACAATTCACTTCAGTTGAAGGTTACATTTTTCTACAATTTTTCTACAAAAAAGAGTATGCTTCAACAATAAAAACTGAATTTATTTTAAGGCTTTTAACACATCTTAACCAGGGGTGCCTATAATTATGGAGGGTGCTCTATATTAAATTAACTCATAATTTTATATGCAGGACAGACTAATGTAAAAACTAATGTAAACAGCCAACCAATTCATGTTAATAAACTGTTTGGTTGTTCAGCATTTCGCAAACTGGGGGTCATCTAACCAAGAGTTATAAGAGTAGGGTTGCAACTAACAATTATTTTCATAGTCGATTTGTTTTCTCGATTAATTGATTAGTTGTTGGATCGATAAAATGCCAGAAAATGGTGAAAAAAATGTTGATTGTTGTTTTCCAAAGCCCAAGATTATGTCTTTGAATGCCTTGTTTTGTTTGGAGATTAATCTGGTAGTCCACAACTAATCGATCAATCATTGCAGCCCCAGATAAAAGGATATATATACTTCTCTTCTATACAATAATCCTGTCTGACACTGTTAGCCTAGCTTACCATAATTCTCTGGAAGTGGGTTATACCTGTTAGCATATAGCTAGCCTCTAGCTAAAAGGGAGCTATAGGCCCATTTCCAGTGAACTATGCTAAGTTTACCGTGTCAGACTGGTTTATTGCATGCAGAGATAAGAGAAGGGTGTGTACCCTATATTTAGCTATTTACACTTGCCTCTCCTATTCTTCTCTACATCTGTCACTGCAGGCCTTGTTCTTGCTCAGCAATGAAATCACAAAGATTCATCCCCGGGCTTTCAGAGATATGAATAAGCTGAAACTCCTTTACTTGTCCTACAACATGCTGACTGAAATACCAGCCAACTTGCCGAAGAGTATTCTGGAGCTACGTCTCAGTGATAACAACATCAACCGGATCCAGAAAGATGCTTTCAAGGGCATGATGTCCTTGCAAGTTTTAGGTAGAAGGCTACTAAACTGTAAAACGATTTCAATAGAAGACTGAATAACAATACCACGGAACAACACCCTAAATGGCATTGAAGTGTTGAAGCACATTTGAGGGGTGATAAAGGCAAATAATAATAATAAAAAATCTAAGCAAAAACAATGTATGTGTTACAAAGCATGTGATCTCTGGGTGTGTATGACAGCTTGGTGACATTCATTTATGGTTTGTTTGTGAATCAACCAGCTAACAGGCTAGTTAGTGTGTCAGCTAGTAAACCTGACTGGGCATGTTTCAAACTGACTTTGTGAATTTATCCATAGCCATCAGTGGCAGCTGTGGTGTAGCCCCCTAGCTAGCCTTACTGTATATTTCAAATGTCAGGTCAGGCAACCAGCCCAGACAAATCCACTTATACTTTGATGAATCAGAATGGTCCTTCTTAAGTGGTCTTACATAGATCATAAACATCTGTATTGTCACCTAAATCTCTACACACATATCTGTGCTTAAACCAGAAACACTTGCATTTGCAATGCCAATTAAATATAAAATGTACATTGTGATACTAAAACGATTTTTGTTCCTTTGATTTTACGTCATTGAGCATATTTACGTTAACAGTAAAAAATGAACTGTTTGCACATTAATTCTGTCCCTTTACAAATGCTTGATACGCCTAAAAAAATCATTAATACACTTTCATTCCTAATATCTACCCTAGAGATGACTGCCAACCCAATTGCAAACAGTGGTATTGAACTTGGCGCTTTTAATGACATGTCTACTCTATTTCTGCGGATTGCTGAAGCAAAGCTGACAGCAGTGCCCAAAGGTAAGCTCTCACATATGCTTATGCTGCTCATTCTGTGGATATAGCACTGGTTAACACAGTAACAGAAACTGTCAATGCCAAAGCATTTATAAGTACATATAAAAAAACATCAACAGTTGACCACAGGGTGCTGTACACAGGGTTTAACTGGTTGTTTACATTGTTCATTTTTCTATTTCACTATTTGAGCTGGAATCTATTCAAACCTTTTTTTTGGATGTGCACACTTTTGCACTGTGATAAACTGATTGTATTTCTGTAGATCTGCCATCTGATCTCATTGACCTTAACCTGGACTACAACAAAATTGCTAAAGTGGAGGTGGAGGACTTTTACAGATACAAAAAGTTGCAAAGGTAAAAACTGCTGGAGATGCCTGCAGCTCTAAACATGTTTGGATCATTGTTACTCAGCAGAGATAGGGCAAAGAGTACTGAATCAACCATTTAACTCAAAGTATCATTGGACAGATTGGGTTTAGAATTCAACCAAATCAAGTATGTGGAGAATGGAAGCCTTGCCAGCATTTCCAACATAAGGGAAATTCGCTTGGACAATAACAAACTGAAGAGAGTTCCGCCAGGTTTGAATTCACTTAAGTATCTCCAGGTAAGTTTTCCATAAGCATCTTTCTTAGTTGCGAATTAAGGCATCAATAATCTATGATAAATTGTGCATAATTTCAAAGTGGAGTTACTGATAATTGTCTCCTAGGTTTTGCTACTTCATGCCAATAAAATTCAAAGTGTGGCAGTGAATGACTTCTGCCCTGTTGATGCATCGGTGAAAAAGGCCCTCTTCAATGGCATCAGCCTCTTTGCCAATCCCATTAGGCATTGGCAGATTCAGCCAGCTGCATTCCGCTGTGTTTCAAGCCGAGGAATCCATATAGGGAACAGGAGGAAGTGAGCAACTTAGATAATGTTGTGTGTTCTTGCCCTAGATGGGTTTATTCCAACTCCATATGTAGCATCAACTTTTCATCATGTTTAGGGATCTACACAAGCTACTACCACTAGTCATTGCCTGTAGCTCTCCAGAATCTGCACGATTTTGGAGAAAAAACATATTCTTGCTACTTGAATATGAACATTGAATTGAAAGAAATGAATCCAATGACAGTTATCTGGTAGAGGAAAGCTCGGAAGAGATCACATTTAAGATGGTGCTAATGACCTGATTTTTTCTTTTACTTATTTTTTTTTAAAACCATTTTGTTCAATCAGAAGGTTTGTAGGTTTAGAAAGTACCTTATGTTTATTTGCAGTCATATGCATATAGTTAATGCCCAGAGAGTCATGAGTCATGATTTCAGTGATCCCCCTTTCCAGCATGATCTGAACACAAAAAACATCTGTCCAAACTGTAGCATGTCCTGGATATTGTTACAGTAAGAGTGCAAGGAACAGTTCACTTATCACTTCTTTTCCACTGATATGTTGTTAATGTGGTTAAATACTGACCTGTCCTTTACCCTGGTAGTAAAATATTAAATGGTCTCAAATAGATATGCAGAATTATATCCATTCCTTAAGATTCATGCTATCTTCATTTCTTTAACTTTTTTGTATCTCAATTGTATCTCAAAGTACTACATTATTGTTTGCTAAAACTGTTCTTAAAACCTTCACATTCAGAATGCTATGCAGAGATGCAAAAAAAACCCATGCATCCAACAAATCTCAAGTCTACATACAGTACTGTATATTTACACATATACTGTATGTGTAATAGCATAGGACAAAATAACATGCTTGCCTATAAATTAATACTTTAGCTCTTGCTTTATGTAGAATTTGATTCCTTTCTCAGGAAAAGTGGACACTGTATGACTATAGTGACCTTGACTAAAATATCATGAGTGTTTCAGTGACACAATCAACTAATCGATTACATCTGTCACTCCCGGAATAAATACATTGAAACATATTTTCGATAGAGGACTTCTTGTACATCTCCCATTATTGTACCTGTTGTCTTAGATACCTGCTTTCAACAAGCCAAATATATTTAGCGATTAAAATTGTATTAAGAGATCTTTCACTGCGCTTGTTCTGCCAGTAGATGGAACCCTCACTACTTTGGACCTAATTTTGTGGCAACCTTCGGCCTGTACTTTGCAGTACATTATACCTTCACAATGAGGCGCTACAGGGATGTTTTTGGCAGGAATGATTAGACAGAGTGCTATCTGCAATCCATGCAATAGATGAACGCACTCTTAATGTTTTTCTAAATTGTTTTCCAAGAAAGCACATAGTAAATATCATGAAATTCAACCTCTTCCTCCATGGCAGTATTTCAACATTCAAGTGTGGAAAAATCCTTGAAACTAACTAATGTAAGCATATCTCTTCAGATCATCTGTACCAGAAATATTTTTTTGAAAAGGTTAAAGAAATTACAATAAAGACATTTAAAAATACATGTTTGAGAGATCTCCCAATGAGAACTGTATTTGGGAGTGAAATCAATACTCCCTCTAAAATATGCTTCTTAAAAACCTTCTTAAACCTTCTTAACCTACAAAAACCTGAAACAGTGATTATCAACAGAGAATTATAAAGAAAGGTATTTAGATTCCAAAATCCAGCCATAAAAATACCTAGCCACATTTTACTTTACTCAAGCAAAGTACGGTGCCATCATTTCTTGTTATTGAATTATATGGATGTTGCACTGACAGAACAAAATGTTGCAATCAATTTTCTGCTTACAATGATTTGAACAGTCTTAAGTCTAGAAAGTGCATGAGAGAGAGGGGGACAGTAAGTGTGCATGAGAAAGAAAGAGTGGGGAAGAAAGAGGGGGAGACTGCATGTGGTCAGGAAACATATGGAACAAATCTGCAGATTGGCCAGGATTGCTTCTGCCACGTCTCACATACCGACGTCTCCTGAAAACTCACAACAGGTCTGGAGCATTTATGTGCTCCCCAACCAGGAAAACACCTGGGGGGATGAAATAGACTAATATTCTCTCTCTCTCTCTCTCTCTCTCTCTCTCTCTCTCTCTCTCTCCACTAGTAAAGCCATGGGGAATATTTTACACCAAAGTAAACTTAAGATCATCAAGACTTGTGCCAAGATGCACATGCTTACTGTATACTCAGTGCAGCTAATGAACTCGTCATTGCTGGTACCAAGGCAAAACACCAAAGTGAATGTTTGTGTTAGAACAATGTTTACAACTGCTGCGTCTAACTAGACCGCCACATAGTCTCCAACTCTGACTTTAAAAAGGGGAATGCTTTAAAAACCAGCTGTGTCTTTTAGAATTTACTTGGAATGCTGATGTCTAAAGCAGAGAAGTCATTTGTGAAAGATGCAGGGCACAACTCACTGAATCTCATCCATCATTTAGAAATGTTTTGAAGGTCTCACCTATTTCACTGTCAAAAGGTGTTGGTACAACAAAAAGCAGACCTTCAGACCTTCAAAAAATCTAATTAGCACAAAGCAATTACACATCTCCAGACTTCTCCGATCAACTCTTTTCCTGCAAAACTAACCAATAAGTTTCTCTCAAATTTCACTTTCCACACTCTGCTGACTACATTCCACAGTCTATTTTGTAGTGGAATTCCTGTAGAACAATCTATCATGACAATTGACACATTTTCAAAACGGTGTTCTGAGCTGCTCTTTTTGCCAAGCAATATGAATAATTACTGTAAATAAAACTAAATCATGATTTTCTGATTTGCATGATTTTTCTAGATTCTTGTTAAATTAGTGTTATTCAAATACACATAAATGAACATATGACAGAAACAAATGGGCAGGCAAAGTCTCCAGCTACATGATCAAAACCAAGAAATAAGCTCAGCTGATCAGAGCAGAATAGATGATACATGGTTTATAGGTCATGTAGCCATGGGCCAGGTGGCTACAATGCACCAATCCCACCAACTAATGAAACAAAGTTTTAAAAAGTCTGGCTATGCTTTATATAAATGAACTTTAACATTTTTGGGGATGTCCCATTTCCGCCTTTTGAATAGTTGTATCCTGAAAATCAAGACATTAAAATATATTGGACATACAACACAGAACTACTAATACAGCACAAAATTACTAAACATCAATTCTCACATGTAGTTTAATTTTTCTTGCATTTCATCATTGATGCCTCATCAAGAATTTTCCAGTAGGCCTATTAGCCTGTTTGATACTCATTGAGCTCAATGCCAATCAAACAGACTAATAGGCCTACTGGGAAAAGCACCATGCCAATCTCTAGCTATGGTGAAGGGTATGTGATGATGTGGGGCTATTTTAATTCCAACGGCCAAGGGAACTTTATCAGGATGCATAATATCCTGGATCCATGAAATAGCTGGCCTTTAAAATAAAAATCTGCCTGCCCCTATGTTAACCCTAATGTGTTACAGTCCCATATGGTTACATAGGGGGTGAAATACTTCCTTCCCCTTAGCATTTAAGGAAGAACATTAATTTATTTACGATACATTCTTCAATCACAAAGAAAATTGGTGTCCTTAGTGGTTTGCTTTTTATTCATTTTTTGAATTAAGGCATTGAGATCAATTGTCAAATTTTACATTCCTCTTTTTAGGCAACTTTAGCATGGTATCAAATACATGTTCTCCCCACTGTATAAAACCTTTTCCCGGTAGCTTTGATACCAATGAGGTTAATGCCAAACGTCAGGAGGCTATTAATACCGGTAACCAGGTATAATCACATAATTCTCAAGTGATAAAGTTGATTCTGACAGTTATTCAGCAAATCAGTTAGCCTGGCTAACGCCTACCACTTCTCAAATGAGACGTGGTCTGGCAACCAGATGTTAATTTTCTCGTATTTGAAAAAAATGCCCAGATCCGTTCATTGGGCACCACAGATGTCTATCAAATGCGTCTGTGCATAGCTCATCATCGTCTTGCTTCCCCCTATTCTGTGATTGGATCCCTATCGCAGGCAAAAAATAGGGCGGTAGTTTCCAGTCTGCCTTAGCAGCTTGAATTAAATCACCGGCGCAAGGCAGGATGGGAACACCCAGGCTACAAATTTGAACCTGCTTCAAATTTCGTTATCGTCTATACTGTACAGTATGCTATTATTTTGCACAAAAGAATACGAAGATGTTTTTTTTTCATAACCATCAACACTGAACTGAGTATCCATCTTAAACCAAACAGATACCACTGTTTTAAATATAGCCTATACATTTCCTGTGTATTAGCCTAATTGTGTATAAGTCGCAGGACAGTGTTTTATACAAGTTAAAAAACAAAACAAAAAACAAAACCACATTAATACCATAATAACTGCTCCAATGTATTAACCTCAATGTATAAGCCTCGGCTTACAGTTGGGAAATTACAGTATGCTTATTTAGCATTCTTTTTTACCGTCTATCTAGGGCTGCGCAATAAATTGAATTTTAATCACGATGACGATTTTGGTTTCCCACAATCAAGTTTGCGTGATCGAGTGATTTAAAATAAAAAAATAATTAAAAAATGCATGCTCCACCTATAGAATGCTCCGCTATAGCTGCAGACGATTGACAATGAAATGTGTGGCACAGCAGAAGGCGAAGGAGGCAAAGAAGGCGAAGAGCGTGTCCCTTGAAGTGGATCATCCGTTGTTCGGAAAAATTTTGGATATCAGGCAAGTGAAGTTATAAACAAAGCAGGGCTCTCCGTGATACAGATATCACATACTGTAAAGTAATCACACCACACACGTTAACTTTTAGTCATTGTTTGCTTCCTCCGATGTACAGTAGGCTATAATAATTACAGTTGAGCTGAATCTTGTTTAGGGCCTAGGCCAGGGCTCTTCAATTGGGGGCTGTGGGCCGGATCCGGCCCCCGAGATATTTATTCATTTTTACTGTATTTACATTTGTATGTGATTGCTCATATTTCATATTGGCACAATATACCAACCAATGATATCAGAGCAGCCAGTGAATGAAATATGAGTCTATTTGGTTTCCATTCTATTAGTCTGTAGTGTTTTAATAAATGGCATAAGCAATAATACATCTATATTTTCAGAAAGTCAGCCTTTCACTGTCAAACATTAAATTCAGAACATTACATAAAACCTGGTCAATTGCAACTACACTGGTGCAATGTAAAAAACATTTAAATTTACAGGACTGTGCTGGCTGACATTTAAGTGCTTTCTGACTTTTAACAAGTAGGGATAAATTACATGGGAGAGGTCAAGATGCCTACAGGCAGCTTGAGGGAGATTCTAACCTTATAAATCCTCAGTGTGCAAGTACAGCATGGTGTTCTGGTTTATTGCAGTTATCACTCAATGCCTTTTTAAGCATAACTGGCCTCTACTCCACTCCACAAAAGTAGACGAAGCCACAAGAGTTAACTAAGATCATAGAACCCAAAGCTTACAGCCATTCCAACTGCAGAAATGTAGATCTCAATCTTACCCAAACACAGGCTGAGAGCCTGTGGTGAATATCTGAGGAAAACCACTGTTGCAGCCTTTCAATACAGTCCCAAGAGCAAATCATTCAACCTGCCCCTGAGGAAAATCACTCAAGCTAAACGGATCACCTACTGTTTTGTGTCTGGCTTCCATCAAAAAGGGACTGGACACTCGACAACAGCACTGTACTGCCAAGCCTCAAAATAAAAAACAACATGTACTTTTAGACTAGCGATATCAAATAAAATTAGATTGATTCATTCATTCATAAGGCAACAGATCAAAAACTTCACAAATTTTGAAACAGATTCTGGAGCACAGAATTTCAAATAAAAAATATATGTTTGCACTCATCACATTTTTAGTCATCGACTTGAATAGATAATACAGTGCACTTCCTTATACTGAATGCATTTCAAAAGCTTAATTAAATTCATATTCCATTCCAATTCGTACTGATGAATACATTATAGATAAATCTTCCTTAACCCAATGCAGTATAGTCTACAGTATTGATTCTTTGGAAAGCATGAACCATATTTGCTGACTTTCAGTCACAATATTACAATGCCTATAGCAAATGTTCTTACTTAGAGCACTGACTGTTAAACCACCTGTCTCACTCGCCAGCTGAAAAACACATTTGCTGACCACAGATGGTTGTTGAAGCACATGAAGACAAAATATTTTAGGACACTGTTAAATTTTCCATATCTCCTTAATGGGCATGTCATATTTGTTCAAATGATTGAAGGATTGAACAAAATGTTGTGGTTTTTCCTGTAGAATAAGAAATGTGCTGACACTAAAGCTAACCTAACCTAACAAAGCCATTTTTCAAACAAAAGTGGCACACAAATTATGTTTGAGTTCAACCATCGTGGCATGTCCTCTTTCGACATAAAATAAACATATATGGAACAGAACCTTATTTGGTGCTGAATGAAAGTGAACATTTCAGACTTCTCCGTTTCCAGGAATTCACTTGTAAGTGCTATTAGTAATGAACTTTCTACCCAGAGCCGATTCCAACAATTAACTTTCTACATTTATATGTTTTTCTGCAAAATTACTTAATATGAGGAATAACATTCAAGCTACAAAGGAGGCAATAAGTAATAAATATAGCCGGAAGCGCCGATGGTGGGTCCGAGCACCTCCGTGGGTGCGGACCTACTGTATGACATTTCAGAATCTAACATCACGCGGCATAATCTAATCATATGTATATGTCAACCACAACAGATAACACACTAGGTGGCGCTATAGAGTCCCTAAGCCATGCCCTTGGCCAGAGCTCTGTCTCTGAATAGCTTTAGCAATAACACGCCCACCAAATTTGGTTCATTTTCGTGAATGTACGTGTCAACCACAACAGACAATGTGCTAGGTGGCGCTATAGAGTCCCTAAGCCACACCCTAAGCCAGAGCTCTGTCTCTGACTATCGATAGCAATAACACACAAGCCCACCAAATTTGGTTCATTTTCGTGAATGTGTGTATCAACCACAACGAACAATGCGCTAGGTGGCCCTATAGTCCCTAAGCCACACCCGAGGCCAGGGCTCTGTCTCTGACTAGTGGCAGCAATAACATACAAGCCCACCAAATTTGGTTCATTTTTGTGAATGTATGTGTCAACCACAACAGACAACACGACAGAACGTTCTTAAGCCTTCTTTAATCATTATCTAATATTAAGGATAGTTTCAGATCTATTAACCAAGGTGTTGTCTCACACACACACACACACACACACACACACACACACATTTCAAATAACCTGCAGGATTATGGTGCCTTCTCTCATCCTCTGGTTGGGTTATCATCTGTTGGCCTCCTTACCACCACTGCACAACATGCATTCACGCCTACAATGGATAACCCGAATCATTTTACACATGATCTTTTCTTTACCTTTTACTTTGCATCACACTGTCATTCCTGACTCATTTCAATTCTGGCTATTCATTTTCACGATGTTCACTCAGGAAGGGAGAGAATGGGGCTGAGATACAAAGAGGCATGGGGGATGAGGAGCGGGTAAGTGTGTGTGGGGGGGAGGGTGCATGAGAATGAGGGGGGCATGGGGCTAAGATAAAGAGAGAGAGAGAGAGACAGAGAGAGAGAGAGGGAGGGTAGAGACAAGGGGGAGGGTGTGTGTGTGCATGTTTCTGGGAAAGGAAGGAGTGGATGTGAAGGGAGCGGATATGAGAGACATACTCATATGAAAACCTAAATAACTCACTTTCTGTTCATGTGGTTAAATTAAAAATTTCAGCATACAGTAGGTTCATATGAGTATTCATATTTGTACTCGCTTCATAATATTTTAGGTAAAACTATGTGTCAACCACGATCATTAATGCGCTATTGAGTGACACAATTAACGCCACATCAAACAACATCAAAACTTGTATATGACTGTCACTACAAACACACTAATACTCCATTAAATTTCATCCAAATTAGTCACTGTTTTCTGCCTATAACGGCAGCTTCCTGTATCTTTTAAAGAGACCCTATGCAACTTTTTCATAGTCATAAAATCGCTCAGAGATCGTTGTTTTGCTTGACTGACCAGTTTAATCGAAAACAGTCATATTTCCTCCCGTCCCCAGTGTCCCTATTCGCTATTGCAACCTTGCAACTTTCTGATAAGCGATCGTCTTCAGTTTACATCTGGAAGTCTGAGACGCGTAAGGAACAAAAAGAACCACGCTTGCAATTTATATATTTATATATAGCCTATATATGTATAAATATACACAATAAAGCTGTCGGGGAAGCTCTGCAGAGAAATATGCAAGCATAAAACGAGCGAAAACGAAAAACGAAACCGAAACCAGAGATGAAATCGTCAATCCTGCATAATTCCTCTTTAAAAAAAAAAAAAAAAATCATAATCATAACTCAAATTCTTCTAAGATTCACTATATAGTGTAAATGTAAAAGTTGTTCAGATTAACACTAGAAGCGCCGCGACGTTCTGACCCACTTATACCTATAAGCGCCGCGCCCCGGTCATTTGACCGCTTTGACGACCTACTAGAAGCGCCGTGCTGGTGTGAACTACTTAAAGCGCGGCGAGGCGGTCAAAAGACCGCTGAGTCCTTAGAGTGGGAGGCTGTTACTTACAAAAAATTATCGCTAGATGGCGCTTCGTGCACGAATCAAATCGTTTGGTCATAAATTCAGTTTGCACTAAGCCATGTATCATTCGTGTCAGACCGTGTTGTTGATAGTCTGTGGTTGTTTCATTATGACATACAGCACGTTCGAGTTATCTGTTCATTTATTTGTGTTGATTTGTGTTGTTTGAGGTAAAAACTCTGGAAGAGTTCTTGAACAAACCTCAAGCAAACTTGACTTTCAACTAAAATGCTCTAAAAGTGAATGGGTGGCTAGTTCCAATTCACTCCCCAAATTCACTTCTATTCATTTAATAGGTAGCCTAGGCCTATATGTTTACGCCGCCGAAAATGATCGGACCTAACAAAGAGCCTAACAGTCTGGTTTCAATTACACAGTAGCCAGGATTTCAGGCCGCATTTTACAGGCTACCGTGGCTACTTTCTAAAACAATTTTTATTCATTTAGGGAGAAGCATCTTATAGGGTCTAGCTACATCGGAGGGAGGGAGATAGAGAGCTATGCTGAGCAGAAAGATATTCTCCGTTTTGTCAATGTGTATGATATGTTTGCGATGTCTGCTGAAAAAAAGCTATAGGCCTATTGTTTCTACAATTTAAGCTAACGTCTATGTGAATTCGAGATTCAGCATTGAGACACACATGTTAACAGATCAGTAGAGGAGAACTGTAGCCCACTGGTTAGAACTTCGGCCTCATATCCAAAGGGTTGCTGGATCGATCCCCGACCTGTCCATGGCGGAAGTTCAATGAAGTATATTTATTGAAGCAAGGCATCAATAAATATAGGCTATATACTGTTCTATTTTTTTCTATTCACACAACTACACGCACGCTGGCGAATTCGAACATTCTGAAACGCGCATATGCAATGAAACATGATTGCGCATTCTTCCACGAGTTGCCTGAACAGCCAGCCTATGCAGGGGACAGAGAGAGGCGGTGGGGGTGGGGAGGCAGTTAATTGTCCTCAATGCCGCGTGATGTCTGTAGTAGCCTAGCCTAGACGAGTGTATGGGGGAGGGGGAATGATCGGTTTCAAATAGGCTATGTTTGCAATGGATAGTGCAATGGATAGTGTGTTATGACCCCGAAGCCATTTGCTTTGAGAATAACGGCTGGCTGATGAAGTAGTTGGCTGGCTCAGCCAAAACCTATGAGGCTGCAGCCGCCAAAGTTTTCATGACTGATAATGGCTTTAGTTGCCACTTCATGTCTACAGATGTCTATATTGTACTAGATCTCAACACACAATGTTATTGTATTGTTTTGGACAACGTTCTGCACGTTTCACTTCAATGTAGACTGCATGCGTTGTGAAAAGCGCAGCAATCTCTGGAAAGGAAACGGTGGAAGTCGCAGTAGTCTAATAGCCTATCGCGTTCAATGTTGTAAATCCGTCTGTTCCAGAATATTTGGTTCATATCATCAATCTTTGGTTTTGGTGTTTGTGCAACCGGGCCCTGAAGATTTAACAAAAGTCTGACTAGCCCTACGTAGGAATTAGGAAAGTATGTAAGGCGAGATCAAGATTAGGCTACTTTGTTTGCTTCTTTCCCCCATGTCATTTTCCTCAACTCACTGTGAGTCCTGTGTATCGTAGCAACGAGCACAAGCTACTTTATTTCGCTCGTGCCAGGTTGCGAACCCAGGTCTCCTGCGTAGTAGTCGAGAGAGTTAGCGTTGCACCACTGAATTAATGTAACCCTCTGCAACCAATTGGAAAATAGATTTGTTTGTCCAGCAAATATGTAAGAAAATGCTTATACATTAGAAGATAAAAGATAGCCTACAAATAGAAGATAAGATACAACTATGAATGTAGGCATACGCGCCCTACGTACATAAATAGGCTTCGACGAATTTCAGCTGAAAATATTTTTTACACACGTAGGCCTGCCTAATAACAACGTCGCAACGTTTTCAAAACAAACTCGTATTTTACCACTGTAAATCGCCTCCATAGACTATGCCATGTAAATGAAAAATAGTTATTAAAATAAATCACATAAATAATACATATATCTAGTGCTGCCACTAACGACTAATTTTCTAACGATTAATCTTTCGACTAATTTTTTGATTAGTCGACTAATCTAAACGACTATTTTTTTTAAAAAAATAGTCCATTTTATTCCATTCCATTTTGTCCATTTTATTTTTAACTCAACTGAAGGGCCAAAACATGACATATAGCCACAGATATAGATATGCTCATATCAATATCAGCCTACTTTTGTAGAGTTAATAATAGAATTAATAACATTACAGCCGTTAGAGACGGGAGACCAAAAATAAATAGGGGGTCAAAAGCAAAACGATTAGTCGACTAAAAAAATTGGCGTCGACTAATTTTCATAATCGATTAGTTCGATTATGTCGATTAATCGCGGCAGCACTACATATATCACATATATAAACTATATGTTTTATGGTAAAATATTATTCTCATGCCCGACTGACAGGAAACCCTTGCGACATCTGCTGTGAGAAAAGAGAATAGCAGCCTGGACAAACATGGCCGAACGCGAGACAACATAGTGTTGTCACATAAGTGAACGCAAAATATCTCTAAACTAACTTGCACCGGTGTGCTTTAGATCATGTAAAAATTCTGGGTGACAAAACACGCGTATTTAGGAAAAGTCGTGAACGTAGGGTCCCGGAATTTAATCGAGTGAAAAGATTTTTTTTTTTTTGTAATCACTGCGGTCAAATGACCGCAGCCCGGCCCTTCTAGGTATATCTAGGTGAAACCTACACGGCGCTTCTAGTAATACGCGTCAGCGGTCAAATGACCGGCGCTTGGCGCTTCTAGTGTTAATACAACACATATGTCCACCAAATCTGGGCCATTTTCGTGAATGTATGTGTCAACCACAATAGGTGGCGCTATAGAGTCCCTGAGCCACTCGGTGCTCAGGCCCTAATAAATAGTACTACAATTAATACTACCACCAGAGGATGAGAGTGCACAAGGTTAAGTACTAGTTGAAGTGTGGTCTAAAGGAGGTAGAAGGGAAGTGTTTATTAGGCAGTGTTGGAAGTAATGCGTTACAAAAGTAACCCTACAGTCACACAGGCTACAAGAGACAGCGATAACTCCACCAACGTGCCGTTGAATGGGGGGGGTGATTCGCGAGTGATTGACGGCTAACGATTTCTACGTGCTAGGTGGCTGACCGATAGCTCCTACATACCTTCAGATATATTTTTTGATTACAAAACCTGGCTTTTTGGATTTTAAAGTTCATATTCCTCACTAAAAGTAGCAAAATATAAGGCAACAAACCCTGAACTTACGTGTTAGTACAGAAATACTGCCTTCAATTAGTTAGCACCGCCATCTTGGATAACATTTTCAACTTTACTTTCAAACAAGGAACGTCACGCTTCCTTCACTCCGATTGGCAGTCGCTTTGTCGCTTCGCTCAACATTTGCATAAAATAGCCCTCTTGTCTATTTTGGCCCCGCCTTAATCGCGGCAGCGGCAAGCTCGTCGCTTGTCACTGGCAAACGTTCACTCCCATTGAAAATGAACGGCAGTCTGTCGTTTTAAGTAAGCCCTTTATTGTCAATGTAACAAGTACAACAAAATTGTACACCAGCCTGTCCACAGAACAGCTGTCTCTTGTAGCCTGTGTGACTGCAGGGTAATGCAATTACTGTAATGTATTGCTTGTTGCTGTACCGTGGTAATGTTAAGCATTACAAAAAAAAGGGCAATATATTACTCTGTACAAATTTCAGTATGTAACACATGTTACAATGCAATTTAACCTGAAAATAAGTGCTGCTTTATTTTTATACAAATTCGCCAACAACTCAATCAGAGATTTCTGTGCAAATAGTAGAATATAATTTCCTGTTACTGGTTGAAGATGACTGTGGCTGCAGCAGACTCGAAGTCTGACCCTACATTTGCGAGATGGACATACTATCATTATTTTCAGCTTGTCAGAGACAAGAATATATGAAGAACATAATAGTTAAGTCCACTTTCTGTGCAAAACCAAAAGATCTCTCTACATTGCGATAAGTAATTTAATATCATCTAGAGCGGTGCCAAGCTAATCTTTTTTGCCACTTTCAATTGCCAAGCGTGAACTTCCTTGAATGCGGGTACTCTGTTGACGTTTAAAACTATTGAATCCGCCCAGAGCCACTCGGACCTGCCATAACCAATTTCTAACGTTTGGACGTGACGTATGTCATGCTCAAACTAGCGCACGACTTCAACATCATCGTTCTCAACTACTCCCTCTGTTGGCTGATTGGACTTGCACATTTTTGTTTTGAGAAAAGCCGCGAATATACCACAGACCCAGACGACGTACTGAAGGGAAATGAAAATTGAGCGGAAGTACGTAGGAGGGCAGAGACAGGCTACAACATTATAGTATTTCTATCACAATCTGCCAGATTTGGACCTTTTGTCTATTTTTGAAAAAATTCTGACTTTGATTGTTCCTTGAATTGAGTCATGAGCCATCACTGTGTCTATTACATTCTACTGTTGTTAGCCTTAAGCCTACAGTGTAGCTCAGCCATGATGCTATACCACATCACCCTCCACTGGATGTGTAATGAGCTGCATTGAGCATAATAAGCTACATTTAGAATGCCAAGACAAATCCGCATTTCCAGTTATTTTGGTGAAAGTAACTTAAAAGTAATGCAGTAATAGTGTAATGCCTTGATGATTATACTATATATACTATTATATATTATAATTTCGGGTTTGTAACCGAAGGGTTGCCAGTTCGATCCTCAACCAGTGGGAGTAATGTGGGTGGGGGGTATGGTTGAGCAATGCTCTCCCACACATCCATGGCTAAAGTGCCCTTAAGCAAGGCACCTAACCCCTCACTGTTCCCTGAGCACCACTGTAACAAGGCAGCTCACTGCTCCGGGTTAGGGTGTGTTTCACCTCACTGTGAATTCACTTTGTGTGTGTTGGGGTAAATGCAGAGACGAAATTCCTTGTAAATGCAAGTATATTTGGCCAAGAAATCTCTGACATTTGCATTTAATGTAACAAATATAGTAATGAGTAACTTGCCCAACACTTCATTAATATATTATTACCTCCACCAAGGAGGTTATGTTTTCATTGGGGCTTGTTTGTCTGTTTGTTCGCAAGATAAATCAAAAGGTTATGGATGACATTTTCAGGAAAGTTCTGAAATGACCCAAGGAAGAAACAATTACATTTTGGGAGTGCTCCGGATCACCGTCTGGATCCAGGAGGTGGATGTTTTCGCTTCGCGGAGGTCTGCGCTCTCAGAGTGCTTTTCTAGTTTATTATATATTCATGAAGACACAAGGAGTGTTTACTCTGTTCAATTATGACAAAATGTGCAGTAGATCACTCTGACGAGCCCAATACAGTGTTTGGTTGCAGAGGCTGCAGGAACTTGAGCACAATTTATGTTTCTTTGGTATGACTTATGCAGGACATACAACGCCTATGCAGATGGCATACACTGTTTTTAAATCTATATTTGCATACAGTAGTTTTGCATAGCACTCTGTGTCACCGCCAAAATGGCAGTCTATAGCTAAAAAAAACAGTGTCTTGAAAACTCCAGACAAGTGCTGCCTCTTGCATTTGAGGCACAGCGGAGGATCTTGATATTCTGGTTTAAGCATTTCACACCATTTATAAACTGTGAGATGGCACTTTGACATAGGCACCCACTATAATTTGGGGAATAGACAAGAATATGAAGAGTGGACTTTACCTTTTGGTAATGGAATTGGTGAGAATTATAGTCTTCAATTCTTAAAACTAAGTATTTACATGAAGTGCATTAAATGCCAATTGAAACCCATTCCACTCATATAGCTAGGTGGCTACCAGGCTCATAATTCATTTTTAATTGCAAACAGAAAATGTCTATCCAGCATCATGTCATTAAATCTTCCCAAAGGAATGAAGGTGGTTTATATTATGCATATCATTGTTAATAGAGTGCTATAAATGTGGCACAGACACTGCTTGATTTGTGGACAAGCCATAGGCTATACTTGAATGGAGCTGTCAAAAGATCATTATGAGTACTGTCTAGTCACAATGATCTTACAGTCACAGTGCACCATTTAAACAGCAACCAATTTCTTATTATTTCTAAAATATATTATTTCTAATATTTTAAAACAACATTTGTCATTGTGATCATTTAAATGTTTTTGTTTTTATGTATTCATTTATTTATTGTAAGGGGGGGGGGCATCACAAAGTACTTTTGTTGACAAACAGCGGCACTGTAACTATCATACTGGCAAAAATCATCATGTTATCTTTATCTCAATATCATTAAAATGTGCTGAAAATGTTTATAAACCTACAGTACCACAAATGATGGACAGAACCCATAATGCACAGTAAAAACAAATTTACTAGGTTAAATTATGTTATCTATGTCTGTGTCATCCATATGATATGACCATACATAACTCCATCCAACACAGATTATCAATCTCAGTGGTAACAGTAATTAAAAATTGAAATTGCAGAATTAAGCATCAATAATTGTTTTTGCAAAATTCATCTTTAAACTGGTAACTGACTTTAGGCTCTAAGTTGCACTTAATGAAAACTATGGAATGGCGGGGACTTCTACTTAGATCTCAGGCCAACCATGCACTGGACAAATTGCAGTTCGCGTACCAGGACAAGGTGTGTGCAGAAGATGCCATTGCTTGACATAACATACCCTCATCTGGACAAAGGGAAAGGTGCTTTGAGAATCATGTTCTCTAATTTCCCAAACACTTTAAACACCATCCTACCCATCCTGAGAAACAAGCTGACAGATAAAGGTGGACTCATATCTGGTATCCTGGATAACGGACTCTCATGCAAAGTACACAATTCTCAATCATTTGTCATCTATAACTATAAGCATCTCAAATACAACCATCTATGCAACAGCAGGATTAGGGCTGGGATGGTAACTGCATTACCACAATACCTCGGTCATGTGACCCTAACACGGGTCTGAGCTTGTCACCGTAAAAAAATCTGCTAAACATTGGCCCAGAATGTTGTCCCACAATTGACATTCAAATGAATAAATAACAATCTTAAGGACTTCATCACAATAGCAGTCTTTGCATTGTGTTGCCAGGGACTTGTTGATCGATGTGCCTGACCAGTCCAATCTTTTTTAAATTGTTGATTTTTGTTTTTACATAACCTTGCAAAGGTCTGTGGACTGAAACAAATTTAATATCGCAAGTGAAACACAAATAACATACTCAAAACATTCCTCTCACTACTGAAAATCAGTTGTGTTTAACTTATTATGGTGCCGACTACAAATATAATGTGTGTACACACACACACACACACACACATATATATATCTTTATGGTACATAACATATATCATGGTCATATGGGGGCAATTGCTCTGTCGCTAGTTTAGAGTTTAACACGGTTTTAAACTCCAACTCCCAACTCAAACTCCAGTTTAAAACCGTGTTAAACTCCAAACTAGCGACAGAGCAATTGCCCCATTGAATGTAATTTAATATAATTGTTATTTAATGTGATGGAAAATGTGTAACCAAACCATTGCAAGGGCTTAAAGTTGTTATTTAAGCCACCACAAGGATTGGCTGCAGTGAGCTTTGAAACAACGGCCAAAAACAGATGTGGTCACCATATGGTCACATGCAACTCATCAAGTCTTACTGATTTTAACTGCAAGTTTAGCAAAGAAGAGAAAAATGCATCTATACAAGTAAACCACTTCCTGTTCAAAGAACAACATTTCATGAACTGTTTGTATGAGTATCTGCACAGATTGAAAACTGACATATTTTCAACTTTCACTTTGGGCATGGCCTCCTGTTTACTGCTGCCCAGGACCAAGAAAAGCACATGAGGCAAAAGAACAGCATGACGTAGATTATTATAGTTGGTGCCACTTGTGCCCTCGTCATCCACTGGCTAGATGTTCCAACTGAGCCACTGAAGAAAATAATTTACACTATCCAGGGAATAATAAGCATGTACCTAAGGCTCACAAAATCCAATGACAGCCCAATTCCCTTGACTAATTTTTAATTTACTTTAGAACCATGTTCATTGTATGTTGCTCAGTATTCCTTTCTATTGCGGGGGATGGGCATGATATACTGACTGTGCATAGTGGCTCTTGCGGACATTCTTGAACCCAGAACATTTAACAAAAAGCAGCAGGCCTAACAAACAATTGACTTAAAAATGGTTTGTTTATAAGTGTTTATGTTTATTTGTTTATGAGTCAAGATGTGATTGAGATGTGTAGATTCATAATTTAAAAACTCACTGTTGAGGATGAAAGTTTTAATGGCAGCTGCTTCTCATAATATCAATTTATCTATGCTAACAAAGCTGTAGACCGACACCTGCAGTTTCGAATACAGTAGCGAGACTGCCATAACAATACCAGCCTCCATTGCAAAAAAATCAGAGACAGGAGACTTTAAAAGATTCTGCTCAACAATAGCGTGGGCATCTGTGCATATGTATGAAGGACTCCAGTGAAGTTGGAAAGAAATGGGCAGATTCTAACAAAGTAAGCTATGGGATTATGACTTCAAGTCAAGTTAAAACTGAAGATGCACAGTCAGTCATCTCAAATGATAGAGGGTGAGTTTTCCCTATTTAAAAATGTAGTCTTATGGGTAAATATATAATATGTTAATATAATAATATATAACATAATATAATATATCAGCATATTAACTCATTCACTGCCATTGACGTCTTTAAACGTCAATTTAGACGTCTATAGACGTCAATTGCATTTTTCAATGGGGAGGGCTCATGGGTGGGCTTGGGAACGATCTGGCAGAGTTTCAGGCTTGTAAACAGACTGTACTAGCGATCCGAACCGCTAGATGGCAGCAGTGCCATTTGGATGATTAGTATCTGCCTGCAGAGTGCACATGCAGAGACATACAAAAAGCTAACACACTGAAGATCCTAACAGTGGATCTAGTTTGCACACGGTGCAGGGAATAAATATGCTTACTTCTTACATCAAGGATGGAAAACATGTGATCGGTATGATCCATTGGATATTGCTATATAGACTAACAACAACTTTGCTAGTGCTAGCTTGCTAAGTCTACCGTCCTGTTCAGAGTCTATAGCGACCATCAGAGTCCCTAGCAATCTTGACGAGATTGACGAGATAACAGTGCAATCGTGGTTGACATACTACTGAAACGCTAACGTTAAAAAGTTGATTTTCACAAAAAGATAGTTTTCTCAATTTTTTGGTCAAAAACAGGTGTTTTTAGCAAAACTAACCCATGTTCTACTTACGATTACTAAAAAACTACGGAAAACGATAGAAACAAACCGTTTTTTTTCCTGGTGAAAGAAGAGTCTACTCTTTCATTTGGTACCTTCGGTGTTTACATAGTCATAAAGCTCATCGTTCGGTGGAGCTTGTAAAAACAGTCAAAATGCTGTAAAACGTCTGGCAGTATGGAGCGCTCTGCACTGAAAATGGCTGGCAGCCAATGAGTTAAACACCCATTTTGAGTGGGAGTGCATAAGGAGTGCATAGTTAAAAAGGTGTTTAAGTCAGTGGCAGAATGTGAGCGAGATTTAAATACATAGGAAACGCCAAGGTTTTGGGGTTGCTACTCTCTGTAACTCCCTCTATCGTACTTAAATTACAGATTTATGTGAAGGGGAGCATTTGCGCTTAGCTACGCACTTTATTTTTTATTTACGCACCCTTTGGGTGGTGCTACCTTTTAGCCTGGTTTCGCCTTCCTATGTACTTCTGTTCAGTTCTCATTTCACTTCATATTTAGTCTGGGTCTGCGGTATCTTCGCGGGTTTTCTCAAGACAAAAATGTGCAGGTCCAATCATCAATCAGTGACTTTGAGGTTGTGCGGTAGTTTAAGCATGTCACGTCACGACCAAACGTTAACGATTTTTTTTTTTTAAGCATCAACAGAGTATCCACATTCAAGGAAGTTGGCTTGGCAATGGAGAGTGGCCAGACTCTCTGTACATTATGAATACGAGAGTATGGTAGGACCAGGCTACCAGGCTACCTTTATGACTGGCACACATTTTCTGCTAAGCACTTCTAAGGGCTGTATTAGAGGGATATTCCACCATTTGGGGAATTACACTAATTTTCCACCTCCCCTTGAGTTAAACAATTGATTTTTACATTTCTCCAGTTCATCCAGCTGTTCTCGGAGTATGGCGATACCACTTTTAGCTCCAGCCAAGCATACATCATTGAATCAGATTAGACCATTAGCGTCTCGCTAGCTAGCATCATGTTTAAAAGTGACTAAGATTTCCGTTAATTTCTCTATTCAATACTTGTCTCCTCTCAAGTTAGAAAGTGTAGAAAGACCGACGGAAAATGAAACGTGGCGATTTTCTAGGCTGACTTGACATAGAATTTATTTTCTCATTCTCATGCGTAATAATCCAGTCACGTCTGAACCTTGCTGCTGGAAGTTAGCCTACAGGGATTATTTTCAGGTGCTGCATGATATCATTGTGCTGCTGTGCCCATGGTGTTCCTTGATTATTATTACGCTGGAATTCCCAACATTACTTTAGATATGAGGCTATATTATTAAGTAAATAATTTGCTCAATTTCAGTAAAACTTATAACAATAAGAGATAACAATAAGTGATGGAAAATAGCTTGCCAAATTCAGAGGGTTGCTGCTAATTATCACCTCTTTTGATACTGCAGTTTACTGACAGTGCAGCTTCAACTTAACGTTAAGTCATCCCTCAATTTCCCCAACTTCACCGAAGTCATCAATGCACTAGTACTGTTGATTCGCAAAAATCTGTCTCATTCCACCTACTTTTGTCAGTGCACTGAGAAGTGCACTAACCACTTGGTGCCGTATTGCCCACTTTCGATGATTACTGTTCCAAAACACACTTGCAGGCAATAACAGGCGGAATGGACGTCACAAACATGACGTACTACTGTAGGTAGCATTAACATGTAAGGTTACGTTAACTCTCCCAATGATTGTCGGATGTCAGTGCACAGATATGTAATTAATGCATTAGACGACAGTAAACGTTTGGTAGTACTGCTGTTACTTACATTAATACCATAGAGTCAACATGTATAACATGCTCATCCCAGTGGCTGGTTGGCTTAACGTGCTAGGTACTGTAGCTAGGTAGCATTAACCTGTAACTTTAGGCTAATTAACTCGCCAAATAATCGGCTTCAGTCAGTGAGGGACATGTAAGTGATGCATTAGACAACAGTACAATGTCTCGTTTTACCACCATTGCTTACATTTAAATATGACAGCGGAGACAACCAGAGTTTCGACGATGCAGGCTCGGTTGAATTGTACGCCATTATTTTCAAATTTGAAAAACCTCCTGAAAAGCCCCTGGTCCCTCCCCTTCTGCTTTTTAGTCCAGATGGCGTCCGTTTAGTGCGAGAAGGGTCCATCGTTCCACACTGAACTTTTTGACCGTTTTTAGGGGGTCATCTGGGTACCTTCAGTGCACTGACTTTTTGTGTTATCTACACTATACTTAAAAAAAGTGTTCAAAGGGTAGAAGTAGGCGGAATGAAACATAGCCATAGACCTCTGAAGTTCGCCTACAAAAAAGCTACCATCTTTGCCCATATAAGGAGATACGGTATCTGACGATTTTTCCT
The DNA here is from genome assembly GCF_963854185.1 of Sardina pilchardus. Classification (NCBI taxonomy): domain Eukaryota; kingdom Metazoa; phylum Chordata; class Actinopteri; order Clupeiformes; family Clupeidae; genus Sardina; species Sardina pilchardus. The sequence goes on along the minus strand of NC_085002.1, from coordinate 31,024,165 downwards.
ATGGGAAATTAACATGGGGATTTTTAATCATCACACCTGTTAAACTCTTGCAGGGATGACAAAATCGGAAATTCAGGTGTTTTCCTGAACGCACTTTTGTCCTCTGCCTTCGAGAAGATACTGTGATCTCCGGTGCGCGAAGGCGGCAGACTTTGATTTTTGCTTCCCCAGAGCTAACTTGCCATGCAACTTGCCATTAAGTTAGTTAGCCAGTTAGCTCTGGGATAGCAAAAATTCAAGTGTGCCGACTTCACGTACTGGAGATCACAGTATGCACAAGAAGGCAGAGGACAAAAGTGTGTTCAGGAAAACGTCTGCATGTAAGACTTTATCGTCCCCGCGAGAGTTTAACAGGTGCGATAATTCTCAATCTCAAAGATGGCAGCTATTTTGTAGGCGAACTTCAGAGGTCTATTGTCTTACACTGTGACTTATCTCCTGTCTCTGATTTGTTTCTAATGATGGCTGGTATTGTGAAACGACAACTGTCAGTCTACAGGTTCGTGAGCACTGAGGAGGTACAGTATATTTATATTATGAGAAGCAGCTTTCATATTCCTAGTTAATCTGATGTCTGCCTCCCTTGCAACAGTATCAACTTGATTTTCAGTCCTCAATGGTCATGCATTTGCTATTATTAAAAATGTAATAATAGGCTAAACCGTGATTAGAAGTTAAGACATTGAAATGTTGTTTCTCAATAGTGAGTTTTAAATTATGTATCTAAACACCTCAAGCACATCTTGACTCATTATAAACAAACCTCCAAGCAAAAATGCCATTTTGTTGGGTCAATTCTTTGTTTAGGCTATGTGATGAAGCATCATTTTACTAGGTCATTTGCTGTACAAATCACATTGGATATGTTTTAAAAATCAAAGACTGATTTATATTCTTTCTGGATTTAAATGGCATTCATAAGGTTAATGAACATTGTTCTAAGTTTTCGTATCAGCCTAAAATAACGAGGTTGTGGGTCCATCTCGCCTCTTTCATAAGGCCGCCTTGATCTAAACTTATGCGCTGTGGGTGTGACAGAGGTGCCAATGGGAGAATTTGTGAAAAGTGCTTAACTTGAAGAGCATAAAAAAGGATTTATGCATGTATGGGAAAATTTGAGCCGGATTTGACGGATTGTAAGGGTGTAGTAGGTGGGCAGCAAATAAACACATTAAACTGACTATTTTTCTGCATCAAAGCACAATTGTTTGCTTTCACATTGTGATGCATCAATTGTGCAATACCACTTCAGCATTTAAGAAAGCAAGCATTTCTAGGACAATGATTATCTGTCCTAGCTCCATGTTCTTTTTCAATAAATGATGTTCAGCCTCCACAACTTTCAATAGCCAATCGATATTAATCTAATAAAAGAGACAGATGATCAAATCACTGGAGTTTGCAAACCAAAACTGGAATAAAAAAGTGTGAGTGCTGACAGACACACTTAACAAATGCATCAATGTGCTACACAGATAAAAAATACAGAACAAATTTAATCTGCTATGTCTGCCTCAGTCACATAAACATCTCGTCATTTGTCAATAAGCTGGTGTCCCAACAAATACAATATTTTGGCAAAATGTGAATAAACATGGGTAATACATGGATCATATGGTTTTTCAAAATCAAAAAAAAATGTCATGAGCGCAACCCACATTCTCAGCTCTGCTGCTCATCCCAAAAGTGCATGTTCCTTACAAATGGGGCACCATTTGAAAGGGAACTAAATAGGTTTTCCAATGGTATAAGATTTATTGCCATTGTTGACACAGAGAAATAATCTACCAAACACACATTTCCTTACTTTTTGTGCTAAGTTTATAAGTTCCGTAAGTCCTTGCACTGAACACCAACCATATGGCATTAGAAAGTCTTGAAGGTAATAACGCTAACCTGGTGCACCTACAGATGTTTTACAGCTTTTGATTCCAGCCATGCATTGAAATACCACCCTGACAGGGCAATGTACTATAGAAAATTAACACAGTTAAAACATTTTCCAGTTGTTGGCAATGTTCCCAGAACAGTAAATTTTTACACGTTCTGATAATTGCTAACACACCTGTAATACTGCTCAGTTTCAGGTCACTTGTTGTTTCCATTCCTTAAAGGTTTATTCATTGGGTTCATTGTTCATACAGTAAAAATATAACCCAAAAAGTGTCAAATTTTGTACAACAAAATATCTTGATCTGGCTTTAGATTAATTTAGACTTCCATGTTGAATCTCATTCACCCCTTCACCTGAGGAGAAGGGGTGAATGCAATGAAAACCAATATATCACATACAGCTGTTAGAAAAGCAAATGCAAATAAACCTATCCAAAAAAATCAAGCAGACAGACCACAGACAAACACACCCACTACTCGCGCACACACACACACACACACACACACACACACACACACACGTCTTTCCAGTCTCAGTGTCTACGGAGATTTTGCCAGAATGTGAATTAGAGCGATTGTTAAACATAGTGAAAGCATATTAAAAGCCAATTTCATCCGAAAGATTTAGAAAGATTGGAAAGATTAGGCAACAATTGGAAAATCTATTTAATGTATGGAATACAGATCAAGTCTCTCATACAACTGAACAGCAATTCTAAATCACTAGTTTTATTCCAGTACCAGTGCCATTTGTTCTGTCCAGCTGGCATAAATTGTACCATTTATAACACTTCACAATGCTAAATGTCTGTGTATCAACAAACACTGTAGAGTACAGCAAACAAGCTGTATTATTAGTCTTCTGTGTTTTAGGGGGCAGTTTTCCTAACAGCACTAGTGCAGTGAACTAGTTTAATGACCCCCCCCCCCCCCATGCACAAACGCGCACAAAAGAATCCAGAGAAAATGACACCAGTTTGATGTAACCACCCAGCATGCAAGGGGTTAAAGTCTGTTCCATAAACTCCAGCTTAAGAATCCCCTGGCAGCTACTCGTACAGGCTTTAAATACTGATTTGACAGATCACATTTTACTCCCAGGCACTAACAAAATAGCCTGCACTGCCGTCTTGCACTCCAACACAAGAGCAAGCACATCTACATGCTTGTGGACAAGATGGCAAACATAATGAGATCCATGTTTTTCACCTTTATATTTGCTCCGTGGCTCCTCTCAGCATCGGCAAGGCAACACTACCATGATGCACATTCCAGAAAGGATATACAACTAAATGAAGAAGCCTACTTGGAGTCGAGGTTCAAGGTACATTCTCTTTTACATTACAAACAGCTAAATCACATCAATTTAGAAGAATTAATATGTATTCAAATTCAAACATCTTTTAGATCGTCTTGAAAATCTGAAAAGCAAACTGTTCTTGTGAGTATTACCATCAAGCCATTTTCTAGTTGTTTAGAATTAGCTTTAGTCTTTACTCTTTTAGTAGCTGATAATTTGCAAGTAGTGATGATGCAAATAATTACAAATTTGATGTGCAAGGCAGAATCTGTACATAGAATGTACATTTATATATTTTTTATGAATACTTAGATCTTTGAGACAGAATGAGGAAAAGAAAAAGAAAAAGAACAGATGTTACTGATGCAAAGTAAATCAATAGCTCAAGACAAAGAATTCAACTATTACCACATGCATTTTGTTATGCATACACTAAAATGAATATGTGAATGAAATGAACATTTTGCATGATGCAAAATGAATTTTCAACATGTTGTATAAAAAGTATTTAATCTAGAGCAAGGTCTCTGGTGTTTATGCTTGCATGAACTCTTTAGGTGTAGTTGTTTATTTTCATTGTACATTCAGATTGGTTCCTCATGCTGGTCCAGACACTTTGTGCAAATATAAACACAACTGATTTAGACCGTTCATGGCTGGGTCTGATTTCTTCCATTATTAAGCCATCCCACCCATGAGGCATTCAGCAGTTGGCTGAGTTTTGTCTGGGCTGATTCTGATTAGTCAGCACAAGAGACTACTGGGCAGTGAAAGACATTCCTCTGGCTACAGAATTCTCCAGCTGAGTTTAAACTGCAATCCAACCCAGAGGTCAGAGCTTAGAGCCCTGACACAGAGAGGGTCATCCAACAGGTGCCCAGACCCACACTCCACTCCACCAAATTACCAATTTGCATTTATCACAGGTTATGGCCCATTTAGTTTACACATTTAAAAAAAATTGGAGGAGACCAAACAAGGACAGAGAGAGACCAAAATACATAAATGAGGGTTCCTGTGAAGTCACAGCTACATCAAGATGGCTCTTTATGTCTGCCTTTAAAAAGATCTACTGAAAACTGCTGAACTGTTGTACTGGAGCTACATAACCTCTCCTCAATGCTATGTATATCAATTTCAATTTTATCCAAAACCACAGAGAGACGTTACCACTGTAACAGACTCCGACTACGACTCTGACTCCGTTTTCTTGCCGGCTGACGCTGCAGAGGACTCTGCACCAGGCACAGCTGATGGTAAAGTAGTTTGAAGCCCATGTAAGGGTGATTTGTGAGGTGTGTGCGCTATGGATGAGTGTTTCTAGTAAAAAAAAGTATGCAATAAGAAGCCATCATCCACTGCTGCAGCATGTAAGTGAGGATATAAGAGAGGCTACACTCTTCTGTCAGCAGTGTTGTAAATTCAACAGCTACAGAAACAGTGAATTATAATACATCCTGCAGCAGACAATACGTAGGGAGGCACATACCATTTTCCCCAAACGAAATATGAGTACTTCCAACATATGTTTACCTTGTTCCTAGCTTATTCATTTTCCTTACAGAGTAGCAGTTTGTATATGTAGATGTATTGGTTATTGATATTATTCTGTTAATCTATATGGATTATTATTTTTTATTTATTTAGGCCACAACTTTACTATAAACTAGTTCTAGCCAATCCTGAGTACAGATACTGATATTTCCACCACAAAAACAACTATTAGACTACTAGTATAAAAATACAATGGACCGGAAGACAGGTTTTATTCTTTTCTCCTCTGCTCTGGTTTTTATAATAAGGCTACAATCTGATGGGCCAAACAAATGACAAGACCCTATGACAATCCTGCTTCTAAAACTGGAAAGAAAAGGAAACTGAGGATTGCACATATAGGCTGGCATCTGAATGCAGAATAGTGGCATAAGGCACAACTGAAAGAAGCTGGCTTTCCATTTCAGATCTGCCCACGTGTCTGCTCTGTGTGTGCCTCACTGGATCAGTGTACTGTGAAGAGGTAGTACCTGACATGACCTCTGTGCCAGCCTTGCCCAAGGAGACTGCCTACCTCTATGCACGCTACAATAAGATCAAGAAGATTACAGCGAAAGACTTTGAGGATATTGGTGAGCTTTGCAGCATCCTCTTGGCCTGGCATAGCCAGACATACAGATCTGGAAAAAATTAAGAGACCACTGCACATTTTTTTGATATCATCCTACAGTTGCTGAGTGACAACTAATCTACAGCTCTTAGATACTAGACAGACGTAAAATTAAGAACATTACACCTGCACATTTATAGCATAAAATACTTCAACATCAGAGGGCATGCTGAGCATGCTTGTATACTTGATTCAGTACATTTGAAACTGTGACTCAAAATCATGTAAACATGGCATACTGGCAATCTCAATAGCTTATGTAACATCCACACCCTGATAATTAGTGGTCACACAATTTTCTATATCCTGTTAATACAAGAGAGTGTGATTGCAAACAGACAGAGAATGCTGACAAGGCAGTCACCATGTTTCCATGCATTCCTTTTTTTGGCAAAAAGACAACTAAAATGTTTCACTAGAAATGGCGGTCATTGACTTGCTGGCATTGTGTTTGACTAAGAATGGCATGATTGAGAAACCAACAATGAGCAATGGCCCTACACTACAAAAACTACTTGTAGTGTAAATGAAAGATTAAAGAATAACACACATCAAGCCAATACATTGCTTAGAGGAATTAATTCCTTATCTTGATTCCATAAGTGAACTTCTACGTCTTTGTCTTGCAGTCACTTTGAGAAGGATTGACCTCACTGGAAACCTAATTTCTGAGATTGAAGATGGTGCCTTTTTAAAGCTTACTCTTCTAGAAGAGCTCTCACTGGCTGAGAATCAGTTGGTAAAGCTTCCAATGCTGCCTGCAAAGCTGATCTCCTTCAATGCTAATCACAACCACCTCAAGACCAAGGGTGTCAAGGCCAATGCTTTCAAGGTAGGGTGCCATAACTTGCGCAACAAGAATTAGTTATATCTCTAGGAGAAAACTTTTCATCTTGTTATTGCATTGTCAGAGCTAATCTACATGTGTGTTCAATTATCCAAGGCACTACATTAATTTAAAACATTCTTCAGTGTGTTGCCGTTCATTACATTCACTTTTATTTTGTTTTCCGTTTCACCACAGAAGTTGACCAAGATAGTGAATATTTTCCTGGCTCACAATGAACTGGAGGCAGTGCCCCAGATTCCAGAAACTGTCCGCATACTGCATCTCCAGGTAAGTAAATCCCTCAGCCCAAATCATTAGGTGTAGGCTGATACATGAAGGGGCAAATTAAAGCAACACCATGGACGTTTTGCTCTTGGGGTCCCCCTATAATTGGGAAACAATATTGTCTTCTACTACTGTCGGTAAGAAGCACGTTCGACATATCTTGGCTAACTAGACACATTGAGGCTGCACAAAGCCTTAAAGGGATAGTTCGGGTTTTAAGACACGAAGTTATATGGGTTCCCCGTCAGCAACGTTGTGCATCAGCACTGACTTACCCCGCAACAGCGTCCTGTGAGCCGAGATCCAGCCGGTTTTTGATGGTGAAGAAAGTAGTCCGGCAAGTTTCTGGGGTCACGAAAGTAAAGTGTTTTTCTTCTCAAAACCATATGCGTTCAAAAGAGTGATATATTTGCACCACAAAAACGTTGTCCAGGAAAAATTCAAACCTCGTTATCACTTACTTATTTTTCGCGATTCCTATCACTGCGCGCTACTGACAGCTGGACAACGTTTTTGTTGTGCAAATATATCACTCTGTTGAACGCATATGGTTTTGAGAAGAAAAACACTTTACTTTCGTGACCCCAGAAACCTGCTGAAGAAAATAGTCCGGCATCAAAAACGATCAAAAACCGGCTGGATCTCGGCTCACAGGACGCTGTCGGGGGGTAAGTCAGTGCTGATGCACAACGTTGCTGACAGGGAACCCATATAACTTTGTGTCTTAAAACCCGAACTATCCCTTTAACTCAGGTATTACGTTAAGTGGTAGGATAGTGGCTACGATACCAGTTATGTGTAAAATCTGTAAAAATAGGCTTTCAGCTCAGATCTGTGTCCGTTCTTGGTGTTGGCCAATCATGAAACGTGGAGATGCACAAGACATATAAAAAATAATTACTTCCGCAAATAATTACTTCCGCATATATGAGCGATAGCGTAATCTAGGGTGGTAAATTTGAGTGTCATCCGATATTGTAGACATGGTATTCACATCCATAGCAGTGGCATTTTTGCACGCGCAACACAGTTAAAAGCACCTGCGATCCAAAATGTTTGGAGATGCGGAGCTCCACCTGTAAGATAGGCTATATGACAGAATTTTACACGTAAGATAACTTTGTTTTTCAAGATAATTGATTGGTCAGTAGGCGGTAGTTTTACACGGATTGAGCTATAACTTCGCACATAACCTGCTCCCGAGCAGGTTTGGTTGGCAGCATAAGACTAACCTGACTCTCGCCAGGTCCTTGTAGTTCGCTGAGCTTCACACAACGATCTGGGAGTTCTCGATAGGAGATGTATTTCTGAAGGCGGGGCCTTGTAAAAAAATCCTTGCATGTGATTTGATAAATCACTTCCGTTATCTTGAATGACGTGCTAGGCTACTTCAAGCTCTTGCCAAACCAGGTCGGAAGAAGAGTGAAAACATCCTTGCCACCAATAAATGCCTTCAAAACCATTCTCTGTTAATCTTTTAAAGAATGAATACTTGATAGATTCGACAAAACGGTTGATATAGCAGAATCAATGTCAGCACAAGACTCCTCGCTGCGTGCCGCCATTGTTGTTTGAATCAAACACTCGCTTCGGAGCTCCTGATTGGTTCATCATCTTTTGCTCCCTGGAAGGAGTTTGGATTGCCCTCGAGCCCAGACCCTTGTGTGGAGCTCAGCGAAACGCCTCTGGTGGAGCATGGCGGAACTACAAGGGTCTGGCGAGAGTCAGGCTAGCATAAAACACCATCGTGACAGAGAGACGCTAAAACAGAGCTACTTTCGTATGACAGCAAGCATACCCTGGCTTTGAGCGCAACCTATCTCGCTAACCCACTAATCAAGCATCGTAGGATTGTAATTATAGTCTGAGGCAAGACACTTTCACCATAAAAATAAATAAACAAACATGCTCATCAGCCTGCCACCATAGGCTAGTTATCCTAAAAGATGATTTTGTGCGTCTAATCATGTATGATTTAGTCTGCTTGCAACAATGTAGCCCCTACCAAACTTGTACACGCCACTTAGGCTACTTCTGACTTTTTGTGCTAAAAAAAGGGGGCTTTATCATAAAACACTACTCCAACATCAGGCTGTACAAAGTTTACACTTGTATCATAACACTTTCGGTTTCGTTGCTGCTTCGGCCATCAACATACACACGCTATACCAGCCGGAAACAAATTTGGTCTCTCACGTCCGAATGTGAGGAAGTGAGGGGTGGTGGGTGAGGTATGCCGTAAAGCAATCGAATTTTGTAGTTTTGTGCTTGGGTTACTACTCCAACCCCGAAGTTCCATAGTGCCAGTAAAAGCGATACAGGGTATGGCAGACGTGTCATTAAACCTGTTGATGTACCATTACAAGGGTCTTGGAAATATACTATGAAGGTTGAAAAGCTACATGGTGTTTGTTGCTTTACATAGATATAACAGATAATGGCCTCTCAAATAGTCCATCACCTTTGAATACAAGACATCTAACATTAAAACATCATCTTAACTCAGAGCTGTAAATGTATCTGTTGCAAGCGGTCAAGCACAGCAGGACGTCCTAAGAATTAAAAAAATATATATATTCAATATTCAAGGTTTAAAGTGCCTTTATTGAAATGGAAAGAAATAGTGCCTCCGTTATTACAATTCGATCTGTAAAATGCTTTGCAAATGATTTGTGCAATCAATCAGCCAATCACGTCTGAGCGGGACCTTCGTCACTTCCTCATAATTTCTTTGTTTAGTCTACATTGCAGAGTGACTTCAACTTTATTAATTTATGGTGAATACATGTTACAGTACACTACTGTGCACAGCTGTACTGTGCTTTTCTGACGAGGAGATGCTATCACGTTAACAGCAGTTAGCTAACTATGCTAACGTTAAGCCCGTGGTATGGTCGTGTGTCTGCGTCCCGCGACATTTGCGTGTGTGGAAGGCGTGCATCATTATTGCCGCGGACATGATGCATACTCCTAGCCTGGCTAGCGCCACCACTTCTTAATAGGCGGTTTTTCACCGAAAGCGAACCTGGTGTTGAACTGGTGCCGTTCAGAATTCTTTGAACTGTGGTGCAATCTAGAGAACCAACCCGCATTTTCACCAGTTCTGAACCGAACCGGAGCCGGTTCTCTGTCTGTGAAGATAGTGACGGTAGTTTCCAGGCTGCCTTAGCAGCGTGAATCAAATTGCGTACAAGGCAGCATGGGAACACCCAGGCTAGCATACTCCAGAGACTTACAAGTGGGAGGTACAACCAGGATGATTGAAACGAGGGACAAAACATACAACACGTTAAATCAGGGCTGTACGCTTAGCTTTTTCACTAGGGGGGGAATTCTCCCATGCGCGTAAGGGTGCGTAAGTCCAAAAAAACGTGCAACTGCGCGCATTTCCCTCTAAGTGAATTCTGCCATCCACTTAAATCGGCCATTTACGCGTGGTAGAGAGAGTTGCGTGTTTTGGGTGGAGGAACCCCAAAATCTGGGCGTTTCTTATATATACAACTCTTGCGCGCATTCTGCCATGGCTTAAGCAACTTTTCCTGCTACGCACTCTGGAGAGCTGGAATAAAGTCGAGTGCCACTACAAGGTGAAACAGCATATTGCTCATGTCGGCAGAAGGCCTAGTTCTAAATACATGTAGGCAACACGGAATTTACAAATTGACATTACAGTATCAAATGTGATGCTTATAAGCTGATACAGCTTCATGTTTTCCGCATTACAGTGTCACACGGTGGCATATTTCACACCATTACCTTCACTGGCTTCATAGGCTACATTGTTAAATAGTGAAATTCCCGTTATAATCACCCACTTTCAGTATTGGAGCTTACCGATTATGCATCTTCAGTTTTAACTTGACGAGAAGTCATAATCCCATAGCATTCTTCGTTCGAATCTGTCCGTTTCTTTCCAACTTCATCGAAGTCATCCATACATTTGCACAGACGTCTGCACTATAGTGGAGCAGCATAGTTTATTCTCTCGTCTTTTCGTTATGCCAGTCTCTCTACTGTGTTCGAAGCTGCAGATGTCAGTCTACATACTGTATTTCTTAGCATAGATAAATAGTTATGCGAGGCAGCTGTCAGCGAAACCTTTTTGTCAACCGTGAGTTTTTGAATTATAAATCTACACACCTCAAGCACGTCTTGACTCTATAAACAAACGTCAAAGCAAAAGTGAAAGTTCATAAGCAATTTCTTTGTTAAGCTATGTGATGACACCATTTTACTGTAGGCAGTTATTTATTCAGTTCACCTTGCATATGTTTTCAAAATCAAAGACTGGTTGGTGTTCTTTCTGGATTTAAATGGCATTCAGAAGGTCAATGAGAAATTCCAGGTTCCACGTTTTCATATCAACCTAAATTAAGGAGGTGGTAGATAAGTCTGGTTCTTTTTTTAAATAAATCACGCCTCTTTCATAAGGCCGCCTTGATTTGGAATTTGCGCTATGTGGGTGTGTCCTAAGCTGGGACGTCAGAATGCGCGTAAAACATTGGTGCGTAACAGCCACGCGTAAAAAAAAGCTTAAGCGCTATTTATGCGCGAAGGGGAGAATTCCCCCCTAGGAGCATAGGTGCTTCTAAATGAAAAAATGTAGGAGCACAGAAAAAAAATTAGGAGCACTATGAAATTTCCTTGAAAACCTTATTGCCTCAAGCAGGATACAGATCATTCACAGCAGTGGCAATCCTAGTCTCCCTCCACACACACAGAAAATGGCTTGTCTGGTTTCTATTTCATGTTTTGAATTCACAATTTGTATACATTTTGTTAACAATTCATAGCATTATAGGATCTGCATAATTACTTATAGCTTAAAATTCTAAGTAATTTGAAATCTTCATATTGATTACACTTGTCTTTAATGATATTACAGGGGTGGTGTGTAAGTCTAATTGAGTGCCTGTCACTTTAAGAAGTACCACTAAGAAGTGCCATAGCAGTACATGAACATAATTAGGTTTCATTCGGTTTTAGGAAAATAGTCACGCATAGTTCAAGGATACATGTTTTCATTAAATAACATGAATGTTCAAAAAACTAACAACGGTAAAGACAAATATTTCCAGTGTAATAGAAAAGATGAGTGTCCAGCAATGTTAACTTCTATGATTTAGGTAGCCTACCGTGGCATGGCATTGTGAGTTGCCCGCTCACTTTTTTCCTTGGTCATGTTTAACTGGCTGGGTGCTTAACTTATTCTACCATGACTTGTCTTGGAGTTGGGCAGCCTATATCTGTTATATCCAATGAGTGACAACAAGTGCTCAAAATAAAACATTACGGTATTCTCCTGATAACGCTAGTGGAATGGATTTAATGTGAACATAGCCTACATAAAAAGACGCAGTGGCTATATGATACAGCGCACATTTGCGATGAAAATGTTCCGCCTTTTTAAAGCAGATGTAGCCTACACCGAATCGTGGTTAAATACATCATTTAGACAACAGAATCAGTAGGATACCATTTTTGTTTCATAGAAGTCTACCAGGCCTATGTCAAATGCAGGCTCGGGTGAAGCTGGGATGAATTTAACGCACGGTTTCCACACTGTGTTTAGCCTATCAACCGTGATAATAATAATATTTAAAATGAACACGGTAAATGTTATAGTCAACATTTTTATCATGGTTTACCGTTTCACCGGTAATCATTACATAGTCACCAACTGATAACGAACAGATTGAAGAAAAAGAAGAATGGATTTGGAGTGACATTTCTTGCGTGTGTGTGAGAGCGCGAGGTTGATGCTGAAACCGTGAGTGTCCAGCCAGTTGTGTAAGAGTTGTCAACTCTGAAATTTGTATGCGCAAAAATTGTACTATACTATCCACACTTGGTGTGGATTCATTTTAGGAGCAAAATGCGAATGAAAGGGTTGAAATCAGTACTCGCACGTGTGCGAGCATTTTCATTTTTATACTCGCACTAATATATTTTTACTCGCATTTGCGACGACCTGCTCGCAGTGTACAGCCCTGCGTTAAATATGTTGAGGGATTGTATTTAGAACATTTGAAATACTTAAAGGTAACATAGAAGGATTGAACTGGGTATTTATCTGTGTTCTGTGATGTGTCATATAGACAAAACAATTTTGGTTGGGTCTATTATTGCCTTAGAAGCTTCCTAAAACTGCAAGGTTGCAATAGCGGATAGGAACACTGGGGGCGGGAGGAAATATTACTGTTTTCGATGAAACTGGTCAGTCAAGCAAAACAACGATTTCTGAGAGATTTTATGACTATGAAAAAGTTGCATAGGGTCTCTTTAACCCTTCGGGCTTAAAGAGGAACTATGCAGGATTGGCGATTTCATCTCTGGTTTCGGTTTCGTTTTTCGTTTTCGCTCGTTTTATGCTTGCATTTTCTCTGCAGAGCTTCCCCGACAGCTTTAGCGTGTATATTTATACATGTATAGGCTATATTTAAATATATAAATTGCAAGCGTGGTTCTTCGTCTCAGACTTCCAGATGTAAACAAGGAGCGATCGTCTCCTGCAGAAAGTTGCATAGGGTCTCTTTAACTGGCAGCCTCATTACAAAATGCCATACTGTAAAAAACACTACACTGATTGCCTACTTTTACTGCCACTCAAAAGAATGTAACTGTGTCTTTGGAACATGGACAGACCAACTTTTTATAGCTACTGTATGACCCATTCACAGATTCAGATTTATACTCTAAAGCATTTATATGACTGGAGGCTGTTTGGGTCTTGGGCTGACGGCTTACCGTTCCAGCAAAACGGAAATAGAACCGTTTTGTATGTTTGTAAGTTGAAACGTGTGTATATATAGTCTTAGGACTACAAACATTACAAATGCTTCCCATTACCAATTTCTCAGAGACAGCTACATAGGCTACTTTCATGTTCTGGAGTTAACGCACCGGGCAAAATATCCTCACAAACTAAAGGCACAGACGTGAGCATGGCAGACAACTGATTCAGTTAAAACAAATGAATAGCCCCCTACCAGCCAATGAGGAAATAGTATGTCTTGTCTCTTTGGGATATGTTTTCAATATACTAATATTGTGTGGGTATTTCTGTATTTTCCAAATTACTAATGAATTATATTTAATTAAAAACATTTTTCATATAAGTATTTTGAATGTCATTTTGTTGCATTTCATATGTGAGTATTTGTAGTTTGTAGCAAAATAGTTTTCATGTATTTGTGCCCACCTCTGCACCTGGGCATACATTTTACTTTGAGCCTCTAAGTCATTAGCTTCACAATGCCATAGTCGCCAATGTTGAAATATCTTGCAAGATAATTTCACTGAGATTAAACAATCTTCTCCTTTCTGTACAGAACAACAACATCTCCTCAATTAGTGATGACACATTCTGTAAAGGGAACAACACCTACTACATTCGACCAAGCATGAATGAGATCCGACTGGATGGAAACCCAGTCAACTTGGCCCAGTACCCAAACAGCTTTACTTGCCTTAAGTCACTGCCAATTGGACGATACCATTGAGCATGATTAAAACCAAAATCTGAAAAAGTGGCAAACATGTCTCCAGTCTTGAGAAGTATCATGTTATGGGCTGATTCTGTTTGCATTAGGTGACTCAAAGTCTTAAATTATACATATCACAACAAAGGTTGGGTCTTTTCCAACATGTTGTGCCAGTCACACAAATGGTCTCTGAATGCCTTTTTGCTCATCTCTGTGTACCAGTTAAGTTTATCTTTACAGTTTGTAGACAGGCTTTCAACAATGACTGACCGTGAATCATTACTTGTGTCCACTGTACATAACATCTCTCTTGCAATAATAAATACTGTCTTCTCAAAAAGAAAACTTCACAAAAAGTGGAGTAAAATGCTCCCCTTTTCTTAGAATTCTGTGAATTTCCTTCACTTTAACTGTACTTAATTTAAAACTGACTGTAGGAATGAAGAACATAAGGGATATACACAACAGTAGGCTATTGAGAAGATAAATCAAGGTGACTGTACACTTGTAAGTGAATTATTTTTCTACTAAATGAATGCTTCAGAGTCCATTATTCGGATTATATGATGGCTACTACAGATGCATGTGTTAATCTGAAAATAATACATTTTCCTGTTTAGTCCCTGAAACAGATCCGTTTTCAACACCAATGAAATGTTTTACTTATGCTAAAACCCGTTTTAATGTATTATTTTCAGAACAGGTAAGGTTAAGCTTGTCAATATGTTAGTCTGAGGACACTTGTCGACGAGCAAAATCTCTCATTACTTTAAAAATCTATGAATATGTCATCCATACTTAGACATAAAACAAATCAAATGTGTCCCATGGTGTTTAGTCCCATTTGGCGTCACAAGAATTTCATGTGATAGTGCTGCTAATGTAAACAATCACATACGACTAAATATTTGCGTAGAGGCAATCTCTCAATAGCCCCCTTAATCTTGAGACTTTTCTTCTCCTTTACCGGTAAATACAGTGGCTTGAATGAAGGAGTCTACTCCACATTTACAGACTTGCAGCTGGTACAGAAGTGAATAAATAAATAAAGACACAGTTGAGTCATAGCAATGGTATACAAAATGTTGCTGTTGTCCCACCATTTCATCATGTTTGACAGTTTTTTTTTCTTTCTAAATCTGATTTTGCTATAATAATGTATTAACCTAGGATTAACTACCTATGTGAATTATCAAAGTATGCTGTACAGAAATGCATTGTCTGTATTGTTTTATGGCATCCTTAATTATTTTAATAAAACTGTTTTAGTTAAATCTGTGGTGAGTGATCTCTGCACATAACTGTGGAAAATATTGAGTACTGCGGTTATTTCACATTAAGTTTAATATAGTACTTGTATCCCACACAAGATGAATATACTTTGACTTGTGTACACACATACACACACCATTCTGGAAAATGTGTGTCAATATTATTCCACTTTGTTGGCCAAATTTGCAGTCATAACATGGCCACAGTCCAAGTAAATAAAGGGATGGTTTCCATATTGCCTTTTCTGTTTGATTCCTGACTTTACATTGCCGTCACAGTATGGAATATGATCTGATTTTGATATCAAACATTGATTATTGTATCTCTGTAAAGCCTTGTTACATAGACATGCAACCACTATGCATGATGACTATGCACTGATGACATAGACACCTAGACTGATATCTATAGACAGCGATGGAAGCTGTACACGATCCAACAAACATGTTGGATTGTAACTTTAGCACATGCTCTGTATCTGTGAAGATCCTTTGCATACTGCCCACCTATGGTGTCGTAATAAACAAGGCAGCTTTAGAAAACTCAAAGTGGTGCATAATGACAACATGAGGCTGCTGCTGAGAGCTCCAAGCAGCTCTAGTACAAGCCCTTTGCATTTCTGTCAGATTTTCTTCCAGACATCTGTATTTTCACCCTGTGTGTTTTTGTTTTACTGTGATAGGATCCCCCTGGGCCTGAAATAAAGAACTATGAATACAATACTTTACAGTGAGCCACTCAAAACTCAAAGTGAATAAATATGTTAAATATTTAGCTAAATGTACATAAAGCTGCAGAATGTTCACTCATTCTTTATGCAGGGGCAGCTCTGTGGTCAGCTACATGTTTTGTTGTGCTTACTATCTTCAGCGAAGCTCTTTTATTGATGATTATGACTACTTGGTAGTACCACTAAGTGGTTATATGTGAATTAACTGCAAATGACTGAATGGGCATCCAACTGTCCTATCAATGCTGTGAAATACATTTAACTTATTTTAGATAGACTTATCTTATATGACTATAGATAAACTTATTTTAGACTGTTCAAACAATTGCTTTATAGAAGTGCTATGAAACCTTTAGACTTTAGCTGAGATTCCAGTCTTTTCCCTGGTCCTGACTCCAGTAACTTTAACAACTGACCATTCTATGTCCTTGACTCCTAGTAGCAATAAACACAATTCTACCTCAACAGCATATAAGCAGGTCAAGATTGCCAAAGAAAGGGAAGGGGAAGTGGAGGAGGGACTCCCAGTAAGCCATTGCACCACTGATGTTTCACTATATCTCTCAGGACCATTTAATGGCTATTAAAGCAACATTTAAGAGTTTTTCGTACCTTAAAATAATGTTTCCAAAATCATTTCAGCGGTTCATCAACTCGTAACAGGGTGAAAGGCACTTCTGCTTGCACTTCGCGGCCCTCTATCGGCTATTACCGCACTATGTAACTTTACGAGGTGGGGTAGTGTATCTGTAGTTCGATGAAATGACACATCAGAAACTACAAATTTGACTTGCTTCAATGTGACAATACATCATACTTTCATAAAATCATGCAACATATTCTACCTTGTCTGTTATTTGCTGGATAAATAAATAGTGTGTGTGCGACAGAGGAAAAGGGCTTTAGTGTTGCTTTAATGCTGAATGACTGATCATTCAATCAGTCAATTTACCATAATAAGGCTGTCATTTGGAAATACCTGAATGATTTTTTTTTTATATTATCAAGAGACATGTTATTTCATCTAATGTATTACTTTATTTCATGCTGATTCTACCCTCAACATTTGCTGTGCCAAAATGGCTGGAGCCAGGGCCATTCGACATGATTATTGTGAGTAAAGGCTTTCCTGTGTCAACTGCACATTTTCATACCTTCCCGAGGCGGACAAGCCAAATTGCATCTTTCTCCCAGAAGGTCATATAATTCTTGATTCACAACAATTCACAACACTCCTGGATTGACCCATTACTATACTGTGCTGTGTTGTACTATACTACACTATAAGTGTTTTTATTCATAGCCCTATAATAAGTTTCAAATTTAGGTCGTCTGTATGTGCATGCTGTGCTGTGTCTTATCGATCCAATGAACACTGTGCTGCTTGAGACAGTGTTTGGCTGAATTGTGACATATTGGAATCAACAGAACTCAGCTAATCAGCTTCATCAAGTGTTTTGTATACTCTATTTACATCCAGCTATCGGGTTAAATCATAATAATAAAAAACACAGCTTTGGTCTTAAGGTGGCTTGATTCTTACACATTCTGACACAATACTATGAACTGTGTTGTCCTTGGTTTTATAAATGCCTACCATCTTCCTTGTGTGACACTCATGTTTACCAATCAGGGGAGACATCTGCAGGTCCACATAATAAAGTTTTGCAGGCATCTACAGGCACCACCATCAAACAACAGATTTTACAACAGCAAATACCTACATACAGCTTTAAAGGGAGATTTTCAGGAATCAACATGTAAATCCTTATAGCCATAGAGAGTAATCATCATTGGAACAGCATTCCATCGTACATGTAGTACTTACAGGCAAAAATACATGTTTTTATGACATGCATAACATATGCATGTAGTATTATCTAGCTACCAGCATTCAAGCAACTAGCCATCCATGTTGTGACTACGCACTGCGCTCAACAGGTTACAAAACTTGTGCTTGATAACACAAAACACCCAAGTGCTCTAAGCACCAGCCGAAATTATGTCACTTTTGATGCTTGTTGCCGCTGTGAATAACAGCAGCAGCAAGCATAAACTAAGCTTTAGACAATGCACCTGTTTGGAGAAATAAATGCTTTTTGTCTCAAACACAGGGCTTAGATATGCTATTTTGCTCATGCTACACTATTGTCAAATGTCAAACATGCCATATTATATGAACACTTTTACCACACATGTAGGCTTGAAAGTATTAATAAATATTTAAATGTGCCCTGAATACAGAGTAAACAAATGTGGTCTCTGTGGACATCCCAGGCGTAAGAACGGCAACAAAAACTAGAAATGTGCATGTCCGAGGACCTGCAAGAGTGGGCTTGCAAAAATGCTAACTATGCTAAAAATGCTAACTAGGCTATTAACGCTAACCAGGTTGATTAGCTAACTTAGCTGATTATTTCTAACACTTATGCTAAAAATGTTAACTATGCTAACCATGCTAACTATGCTAACAATGGCAACCTAGCTAATGACTTCTATTAGGTCAACAATACTTAAAAAACACAGGCTGGAAAAAAAATACCCAAAAAATAATTCCCCCATTCATTTCAATGGGACCGAAAACCGGCGAAAAACGGGAATACCGGAAAAACCACAACCGGCAGCCATCCGACATTAAAGGTTGGGTACGGAATTCGCCAAACAGCCGGCAGATTTTGAACAAATACAACCTAAAGTCCCTCCCTCCATGGACGCATTCGTGCACGAGCGAGAATTCAGATGCGCGAGAGCAAGCCAGGCTAAATGAAATGCCAGCCTGGCGTCTACAGCACTATGAGCTCTAGTCTCCATACAATCGCTCACATCAACTTCCCCAATTACATTCTTTAGTCACCTCCAAAGGGTTGTAGGTAATAGTTCCACAAATCAAACAAGGTAGATGATTTTATAGCTTACATTATGGTAAAAGCACCAATTAGGCTACCAGCCCTTTCGTTCGGATATTATAAAACAACGGTGCATTTTAATACACCAAAATAACATTTGATAAATACCTTACATGTTTCAGTAGCCACAGGTGTGTATATTTGAACAGAATCTGGTTTGGTTCTTACCGGGGCGTTTATCCCCTGAAATATCCGAGTTTAGTGCTGGCCCGTTGGTTCGCCTATTCCATAGCTTCAAGCGGTTAAGTTCATGTTTACAACACTCTTCGAGTCACGCCGTGACGGTAAAATGTAATTTTTGCTACATAGCTTATTTATTGCTTGGGTGATTGAGTTTCCGTAGGTATCCGTGGTCTTGGTTTGTATGGAAATGAAGTGACACATACAACAAGAGGGGAACATAGGGGACGTGCAGCGTGCAGCAGGCATAGACAGCAGCGGGCCTAGTTGGTTTCGTTTCAGCACTGGCTCGCGGTGACCAGCTTTGAGTATGTGGGAGGAGGAGGAGTAAAACCGTTAGATTGACAAACGAGCTGTGAAATGTTGGTATAGGATTTAGAATACTATTGGCTGGAGTTTTTCGAGCCCTGCCCGTTCCGCAGATGATTGACGTGTTTAATTTCCATTTCAGTGCTTCCAACTCAGTGGCTGTAAGTGGGTTAGGAATAGGATTTCAAGTGATTTTGCAAAAATGTCCAAAAAAGCTAATTCCATACCGTACCTTTAACAAGCAAGCTACACCGGATCGGGCCTGATTTTTTAGTGTTGGAACCGCGTTGATAGCTCAAACGCTCTAGGAGAAGAGGCATCTTAAAAAAGTGGGTAAACGGGAATAATAAGTTAAATGTGCTTGCTTTGGAAGAACAATAGATGGGCTTGCCTTGCAGCAAGCCCACTAATAACCTGGGCCATAAAAACATAACAAACTGTTCCAGCAAATCACCGATAAGATGCACGTTTAGGAGAGTTTCAATTGCATGGTAGGTCGAGGGAGGGAGAAGTGAGCTAGTTCTCTGTTTTGTTTGAACATCAACAAATGCAACATTACCCAGCATCGCTTAGAACTGCTACGTAACTGTACTGCAGACAACGTTTGGGTTAATCCTCTACATGTATCAGATCATTACTTCATTAGATTCTCTGTGCGTCTCCTTGATAACCCTACAGTTCCTGCTCCGACGATGTCATTCCGACGGAACCTCAGAAGCCTCTCAAGTGAACATTTTGCAACATTAGTAACTTCTGCTCTACCTATTCCAAGCTCATTCTCATCACTTGAGGTTAATGATGCTACAGACACTCTTTGCTCTACACTGGCATCCTGTCTGAATGCAGCATGTCCTCTTTCCACAAGACCCACTCGTTCTAAACCTCGCCATCCATGGCTGACAAACAGTATACGCTCAGTACGCAAGGAACTTAGAGCTGCTGAAAGGAAATGGCGTAAATCTGGAGATAGAAATGATCTTAGTAAATACCAGTCTATGCTATCATCTTTTTCATCCACTGTCACACTTGCAAAAAGAACATATTATCAGAGTAAGATTGAGAACGCCACTGACAGCAGAAAACTTTTTGCTACGTTCAAGTCTCTTCTCAATCCTCCACCACCGCCATCAGCTACTTCACTGTCAGCAGATGACTTTGCAACATTTTTCACTGAGAAAGTTGCTAAGATAAGTGCTCAGTTTGATGACCCTATAAGAAGGACTCTGCCTGGTGTTAGCATGATGCCATCATTGGACTTTTTCTCTCCTCTTGATGAGGAAGCGGTCTCTCAACTGCTTCAGCGAAGCCGTCCAACAACATGCCCTTTGGATCCTGTCCCGTCTACGCTCCTGCAGTCTATAGCACCCGCTATTATACCGGCAGTCACACATGTATTTAATACTTCACTCAGTTCTGGAATAGTTCCTTCTTCTTTTAAACAGGCAAGAATTACGCCTTTGCTGAAGAAAAGTACACTTAATTCAACTGATGTGAAGAACTACAGACCTGTCTCCCTTCTTCCTTTCTTGTCAAAGGTTTTGGAGAAAGTGGTCTTCAAGCAAATGTGTGACTTCCTCTATCAGAATAACCTACTAGACCCTATGCAGTCTGGTTTCAAGAGTGGTCATTCTACTGAAACTGCTCTTCTATCTGTGACTGAAGCATTGAGAGTAGCTAAGTCCTCTGCTCAGTCATCAGTGTTAATTCTGTTAGATTTATCTGCAGCCTTTGATACGGTTAACCATGACATTCTCCTTTCTACACTATATGAACTGGGAATTTCTGGGAAAGCTCTTGACTGGTTCAAGTCTTACCTTAAAGGGCGTTCTTTTAGCGTGTCTTGGCAGGGACAGATATCAAAGTCTCATGACCTCACTACAGGAGTCCCCCAAGGATCAGTATTAGGGCCCCTCCTTTTCTCTATTTACACCACTTCTTTAGGTGGGATTATTCGCTCTCATGGATTTGAATATCATTGCTATGCGGACGACACTCAACTTTTCCTATCCTTCCCACCTGAGGACTCTAGTGTTTCCCATCGAATCTCTGCATGCCTGAAGGACATTTCAATCTGGATGAAGGATCAGCACCTTCAGCTTAATCTTTCCAAAACTGAGCTCTTGGTGTTTCCAGCAAAAACAGCTATTCCCCAACAGATCAATATCCAGCTTGATTCATCCTCACTGACTCCAACCGGATCGGCACGTAACTTGGGTGTCATAATTGATGACCAACTTACTTTCTCTGAGCATGTTGCCTCAATTGCAAAGTCATGTCGGTATACCCTGTACAACATTAGGAAGATCAGACCTTATCTGACACAAGATTCCACTCAGCTTCTTGTACAGGCAATGGTTATCTCCAAGCTGGACTACTGTAATTCTCTGTTAGCTGGCCTACCTGCTTGTGTATTAAGACCACTACAGTTGATTCAGAATGCTGCAGCACGACTGGTCTTCAATCAGCCAAAGAGGACACATGTAACCCCTCTCCTAGTTACTCTCCACTGGCTCCCTATAGTAGCCAGAATTAAATTTAAATCCCTCACTCT
This sequence comes from Sardina pilchardus, assembly GCF_963854185.1. NCBI lineage: Eukaryota > Metazoa > Chordata > Actinopteri > Clupeiformes > Clupeidae > Sardina > Sardina pilchardus. The sequence continues at coordinate 31,002,262 of NC_085002.1, read as the reverse complement.
GGCCTATAGGACACTGACTGGATCTGCTCCCAGCTACTTCAGTTCTTTAATCACGATGTACATTCCCAACCGCCCATTGCGATCTTCTGAGGAGCGTCTGTTATGTCGACCAACCATACATGCTAGGTCAAATTGTAGATCCTATTCTTCAGTGGTTCCGTGTTGGTGGAATGAGTTGCCCAGTGCTCTCCGTTCCAGCAACAGCTTTGGATCTTTTAAGAGGGGTCTTAAGGCATATTTATTTAATATGCACTTAGTCCTTTGAGTTTGTGATGTGTTATGGTTTGTATAATAGTATTGTTTTGTTATAATTTGTCTATTGATAGAATTTGAAATTTATTTTGCTATTGTCCTTAAATTTAGCAATACCATGCTTTAGTTATTATTATTATATATAATTAACTGAGTGACTTATTTGATTGCTATTCTCATTTCACTGTTTTATTTCTCATTAGGTTAGTGCTTAAAATTATTGTTTTACTGATAATATTACTATTCTCCCTAGTTTGTAATTGTTCACTGTTAATTTAATTTGTATTGTTATTTATTTGTATGTCGCTTTGGACAAAGGCGTCTGCTAAATAACCATAGCCATAACCATAGCCATAGCCATAGAACGCCTTTAAATTAAGGATTAATCAAAATGGTGTACACAAGAAGACTTTTCTTGCAGTACATCAATACATTAACCATCTACTGAACGTGAAACCAAATTCCAGGATCTGAATCTGGATGACCCCTCTTCCATGTGCAAACGAATGGCATCAACAACATTTAAATGGATAATAGAAATCTTGTTTTTATCACAAGCAAGAGTATCAGACTTACTGACTACAAATAGTATTACCTTGAAGTGTTGAAATGTTTTGCTTCTGTGCTCACAGTTTTCAGAAAAACTCCTCAATGTTCTGAAGAACAGAAGAAGGCTTTTGGTTTCTTCCATTCTGAAAAAAATATACATATATAGTGGATATTATATCAGAACCACTGCATCAGCTGTTCTTTAATTCTCAATACCAATTTCAAGTTTTTGCTTGAAATTGCACAGTGCCTACTTCATAGGCCACTATTTCTACCTAGTTTGGCCTATAATCAAATGCTTGACCTCTTTGGAAAGCTGAGACCCTGTAGTTTCTTGGGAGACAATTTGACACGGAGTTACAGGGGTTAGAACATTACTTTTTCCTTCTGCCGAATTACAAGAATCTCTGAACAGACCACATTTCAGCCCTATAGGTTACTTGATATAACTTAGAAACACAAAGCCCTAGCACCAGGTCTGTAAAAGAAGATCAAAATAGAATAAAAGATGAGTATTTCAGACAGTTATTTACAAAAGTATGCCCATGTGTTTTGCAAAATGCTGTATGGAGACTCAAAATAGGACTTTTGGTTACCCAAAATGCATACCGACAATAAAAGACTTATATGCATATATGCATATGAAACCCTTTGTAGCATTATCTTGATCTCAAATGAAAGGTAACACTTTTAAGTTTTGAAGGAGGGGTTGTCAACCATTTTGAATTGAGACATAGTAAGATACATTTGATCATGTAAGATACTACACATACTTTACATGAACATTTTTGTCATGTATTGATTCCCAAGAGTCCAAACTCTCAAATTGTATATAACAATATGACTGTGCTACATGTAAGGGACAATATATTGTCCACCAGTCATTTTCCGGCAGCGGAAGAATAGTTCACAACACATAGAGAACTTGACAGTTTCAGGTGTTGTGTGGCAATGTCTTACTAGCTAACTCTGCTTATTCCTATGGAATTTCATTGAACGTGAAAGACACAAAAACCTGCTGGAAAACTTGAAAGGGACTGAAAACTTTTCGGTTGCACTGTGTGTGTGTGTGTGTGTGTGTGTGTGTGTGTGTGTATAAAATTAAATTTAGTCTTGTAAGACTTACACTCTTAAGCCTACCTTACACTGACAAGATTTGGGAAAGATTCTTGAAAGATAGTCTTTGAACTAATGCCCATCATTCAAGCTTTACTCAAAAGACTACAATCTTTCAAGAATCTTTCCCAAATCTTGTCAGTGTAAGGTAGGCTTTAGTGACACTCAGCGGCAAAGACAAAGTGAAGATAGAGGTGGGGCGAAATTGCTGTGTAAATACTAAATGAGGCAACTGGTGTAGGACTATTGGCTGGTGTGTCTATGCTATTGCACACCGTTGGGTCAACAACTTCAGAGCCAGCAACACCAAAAAATTGAACAAGCTGATTAAAAGGGCTGGCTCTGTGCTTGGGAGTACACTGGAGGCCCTAGAGTTAGCTGTTGAAAGAGGGAAGTTGCATAAACTACTCAGTATTATTTATGGACAACACTTCACATTCACTGTACAAACTGTGTTTTCAGCTGGAAACTCCTTCAACTCTGCTGTAATAAGGACAGCTTCAAAATGTCATTCATGCCCACTGCTATAACAATTTACAATGACTCCCCTCTGTGCCGGTAGAGGAGAATCATATATTACACAATTGCACAAATTGTTTTTTATTCTATCTATTCTGACTTGTGTGTTTCTTTGTGTGTGTTTTTGTGATATATATTAATATAATTAATTGCTGCTGTTAACACAAAAGTTGACTTTGTGGATGTACTGTATATACTTAACTAATTAACAGACTCTATCGATCTATCTATCTACAGTATCTATGAGGCCTTGGAACACCAGCACAAAACACATGGTCCTTTCGGTTGCAGTCCTCTGACTGAAGAAATAATCAAATGTTACCTTTCCAACAGGAGAGACTCAGGAGAGACTCATCAAGTGAACTCCAGGGTGCAATTATCATACTGAATACAGATGACCCTATGGATAAAGAATAATTTGACAGACTGGAGGTCCTTTCAAAGCATGCCTTTCTTGCTTCAATTTATTTGTCAAAGATAATGCCATGTGAAGACACAATGCAGACTCATTTGTGGGCCACAGGGTCGCGTGTTTGTGTTCCATCCAACTCTCAAGCTGGACTACGGTTTGACATTTTTGAGACTTTCCATAGATTTGCACTGGGGCCCAAGGCTGTGTGGCACCAGACAAAACTTTCCACAGATGGGGAGATTCCAGTCTGTGAGAGGAGATGCTGTAAAGCACTGATGGAAAAATAATGGACCTTGTCCAAAAGAGTAGGAGACAGAGTCACAACTCACACCAGTGAGTTTTAAAGTGCTACAGTTCAATACAGTACAGATATTTGTTCGCAGTTAGCCAATGAGTAAAAGACAGAAGATTTCAAACAGTCAGACATACGTGCAATGTCACAGAATCCAACACAACAAAAGCATTTATAGTTTGGCACCTTCCATCCTAAACAACATGACCATCAGATCACTTGGGTGTTTTAACTTCAACTGCAAAACTCCTCACAGACTGTTTACAACTCACTACAGTAAGAAACAAAAATGAGTAAATGTTACAGTTAAGCTTGGTTAAAGTTTGCAAAAATGCCTCAACCTTATCACACCAAGTAATACTTCGGTGCTCCTTTGTGGGAACAAAAAACAGAATTGCGAAAACAGGGGACAACCAAACTTGCCTTGTGGTCCTTCAGAGCCACAATAGTTATAATAGCTCACCCCTCTGTCACTGACTTTCTCAGACAATATATGCCCAGTGACTCTACTTACTAATCTTATAGCAACATATGATATTTAACAAAAACATATTCAATATTTATCTTCTGTAGGAAATAGGCCAAAAGTAAATTGTCAACAGTAATTTCTGTCCAATGTGTACCGACTGTTTGACTGCCAGCAGTTGTCAGGAAAAAAACGAGGCACTTAAAAAAAGAAACTTACCCAACAACCCCATTTTAGTTGGAATATAATGACCATAAAAACTCTTTATACAAGACATAAAAACATAGACTACTTAAGACTTGTGTGAGAATTATTATCTTCAGCATTTTTCCACCTCTCAAATGCCAGGAGCAAATCCCAGACCATACAATACAATCCAGATGTGTGTCCAAGGACTGTCAAGTTAGTTACATTTGGAAAAAAGTTGCTTCAGACAGATTACCAACACAGACTCCAACTCGTCATGTTTTCATCTTCAAGCAAACTAATCATTTGGAGTATGTGGCATCAACATTGATACCAAGGGAAAAATGTCCAGTCATTAAAGCACGTGGTCATTCTTATTGTAAGTATTGATATAAAACGTATAACCTTTTCCTTCCCAACAATAAATATACTGATAGGCAGTCCAACTTGCAAGGGTCTATTGTAATTGCTCTGGCTAAAAGTGACCATATTTGCAGTGAGAATTCTCAATGATTGCTCTTACTGCACTGCTATGTGGTACGTCTATTTTTTCATTTAGTTGATACACTTGGACGTGCGGCGCGATAGCTTAGACACCTCGCTACAGAGCCAGTCATATGGGGCAGCCGTGGCCTGCTGGTTAGGGCTTCAGGCTTGTAACCGAAGGGTTGCCGGTTTGATCCCAAACCTGTAGGAAAATGGGAGAAGTGGTTGAGCATTGTTCTCCCATGCCCATTTACATGGTTGAAGTCCCCTTCAGCAAAGCACCTCACTGCTCCCCGAGCGCTGCAGTAGCACTAACCCACTGTTCTGAGTTAGTGTGTGCTTCACCTCACTGTGTTTTCAATGTGTGCTCTTGGGACAAATGCAGAGACCAAATTCCTTGTATACGCAAGTATACTTGGCCTAGAAACCTGATGTACGATTTACGATCTGTCCAAGTCAACTTACAAAGAGGGATAATAATCAAAGCTATCAAAGTCAATAGGAGAAATCAATGAAATTAATAATAAATATTACCCTGCGTACAATACAAAGCTTGGCTTGGTTGACTGTAAAGAGCAACTTGCAGGTCAATTTCAAATCTGAATTTATACTTGACTTAGTCTGAAAATGTCCTTTTAAAAATGTATATGTACGAATTAATGTTTCAGTAATTTAGACAGTAATTTAGAAGAAAGTTTACCCATTTTAAGCAGGCTCTTAAATATGCTTCTCCTATAGCCTGGCACGCCCTCCCAGTGACGTAACACCTTCGGCTTTGCTGTCGCTGGTCTGGTCAACTGCTAATCGGGAAGGATTTCTGAGTTCCCCAAATCTGCGGAACTGCCCCCTTTGGCCGAGAACCAATCAACTTTGAGCAGCTCCAACGGCTCTGGGTAGAGACGTGTTCAAGGCAGAGGAAAGTGTTGTTATTGGTTTAAACTCGGCAAACCGCTTTCTGACATCGACCAGTAGCAAATCGAGGCACTTAAAGGAGGCGGGTCAACCAAGCGCTTGGAGAAACCGTGTAGCACAGGCTCTTGGTCAGACTAAAGTCTCGCAGAGCCTTTCAAGTCGATGTCAATCAGGCTACTTCTCCTACCCACAAACGCGCCATATTACGCAGAAGTAGGCGACGGATGTGCACGCAGTGTGGTGGCCCTTCAGATACAGTATCCTCCAGCGTGGCTACCTTCCAGGCCTCCACCACTCCCCCGTTGGGAGTGCGTTTCTCCAGGTAGGTCCTCAGGGCCCTGATTGGACACAAGTTCATAAGCCATGGCTCTTCCTGCTGGACATCAGCGGGACAGCGGACAGCTCGATTATCCTTAATCTCGCTGAAGAGGGCAGGATGTCTGACTGATTTAAGGGGTTTGGGTGGAGAAAAACTTGAGTCATCCAATGCAAACAGTAGGCAAGCAGGGCTAACTGAGCGCGATGAGGTCACTTACTCATTTAACCGAGGTCAGTACGAGTAGTAGCGCTGGCTTGTGGGACGGACACTTCAGCTGGACCTGCGCTATTTGTTCAAAAGGGGGCCCTGCAAAAGCAAGCAGAGCAATGACCGCGTCAAAAAAGCTCTGGCACTCTGTATGGTCTCTACCACTGAGAGGGGAAGCCCTGTACAGAGTAGCCTCAGTCTCTCAGGGTCCAGTCTCAGTTAGCTGCCATCTCTTTGGAGCAGGGTGCCAAATCACCATGGGACAGCAGGTCCCGGCAGGCTGGGAGCTTCCACGGTTCACAGTATAGAAGTGCCATCAGCTCAGGAAACCATATCTGATCCAACATCGCTGGGATCAATGCCTTTGGGGGGAAAGCACACAAGAGTGCTCATACAGTGCGTAATCTCATGGAAGGCAAAGAGGTCGACATAAGCTTTCCTGAAGCCCTGTCACACCCCCTCCACCACATGTGGGTGAAGACACCACTCCCGATATGATAGGGGGCCCCTCAAGAGCATATCCGCCACCCTATTCTGTTCTTCCGTAACATGAACTACACAGACTGAGAGAGGGCGACACCTCACTCATAACAGCAACGTTTTCACCAGATGCTATAGCTGCACTGTAAAACATGATTTGCCCCTGGTATTATCTTCACTTCTATTCTTTTGTCAAGTTGAGTGTGATTCCTCACTTCTTGTTCAAATAAAATCTGATCAGATGTGGACACTAAGGGAGGCCTAGACCTGTGTCTATGTACCATCAAAAAGGTCATACTGCCCTGTTTCTCAGGAACATCAGTAATAACATCTGACGAAGATAGCGTGTTGTTCTGTATTTCCCATCTGATCAGAGCCGGTTTTGTGCAATGGTTGGCACCTGCCATGTTGACATGATTTACATTCATATGTTTTAGTATAACAGGCTTTGTCTGGACTTGGAGACAGAGCAAAGAAGCGAATTCGAGGAGCATCTTCTGTCAGGACACTCAAGTAGCCCTCATCTAATCCCCAATCCTGATTCAAACCTTATTGACAGACCAGAGAATCCAACAGCTTGATAGGCAAATTTGATTGTCCAGTGGACACACGTTCAAATGAGATATGCACATTTTTGCTAGGTCTGAGACCATTCTTTTGTAGAGTAACTTTGAATGCTAACGCTATCCTTAGTTGGACACAAATTGCTAATGTTGATGCATTTTGCCATTGAAAGCAAATAAAAGTCAGATAATAAATATGTGCAGTGCATAAACAAAATGAAGGTTGAACTCTTTCTATCTCGTATGCAATGCCACCGACTGAAGATGTTTAGAACGTCACCCTCAAAATGGATGCATGCCGACAGTGACTCTTTAGATTAGATTTGCCAGTGTCTGCTGTTAACTGCGTGCAAGAGTTTTGAGAAAGGGGTGCAGGTGCAGCTCCTGCCATCATTAGCACTTTCACTGACGGTAAACAGGTCTATAAGAATTCTGTCTGGACTGATGACACGAAACATGTTAAACATGCATCATTGGGTGTAGTAAGTTTCTTTAACATAACCCATATCGTATTTTTTGGCATCCTTCCATTTTTTTTTACCTTTCTACCACTTTTAGCTCCAGCCTAGCATCATGTTTAAAAGTGCCTACGATTTCCAGAAATTTTCCTATTTAAAACTTGTCATCTCTCAAGCTAGAAAGTGTAATAAGACCAACGGAAAATGAAACGTGGCGATTTTCTAGGCTGATTTGACAAGGAACTATACTGTCATTCAGGCGTATTCGGGGCGGATGACCACATTCGGGGTGGTTTTGCTTGTTATCAAAACCATTGCTCAAAAGGTTGTTCTTCTGGGTTTTTTTTTAATCAGTTATGGGTGTGTTTTGGGCATAACATCCTTTCAACCAATGAGAGGGACATCAGTAATTCCCTTTAACAGCAAACAGCGCATCGTTATTTTGCCAGTTAGCATAGCATTTGAAGGAGTCTGCTTGCATGCAAGACCATGTATAGAACACAGGGATTCCACTAAATCTTGCTTTACTGAACCCTGTTTGCAATTACATGCATCCTGCACTCACCTATTATTTGGGCTGAAAGACAAATTGAAACTATCATAACCCTGGTCTCATAGAAAAAACAGTTCTACACAGTTATTTACTTTCACTATTGCTTGACAAGGAGTTACAATCATAACGTAGCCTGAAAAAGTAACCTTTACCCCAATAATATTCGAATGACTAAATAAAAAATATTATTTACTATTACTATTTATCCTGTAGACAAGATGTTGGGGGCTGCTTACATCTCGTGACAGTGCGTTTTCAGCTGTGCTTTACATGCAGCTTTCGGTATAGACCCCTGCTGAGCCTACGTCACTACGTTCACTGGCGGCAAAACAACCATCAACTGCCATCAGCTACAACACAAAACTCATCCGATACGTCATTGTATTGTAAATCTTAGACATGACCATTTGGGACATAGTTATATATCCAATGATCTATACACCCGCAACTTCTCCTTACTGTATACGCTCGGTTTTTCAATAACGTAATTATAAATATCTGGCCATTCAACGGAGGGCAACGTCTGCTACGTCTTCTTTCCATTCACTTAGAATAGGGATCTGTCAGAATGGTCCCACCTGATAATGTACGTTTTTTCATAGTTTTTTCAAATAATCCTCCCAATCCCGTACACTGAGTGTATGTACATACTGTTTTATATCGTTAGCCATTTCAGCAAAGGTTAATTACGGACTAATTTTAACCGCATTACTAGTGCTTTTTAATAGCCGTCTAACTTTTCTGCCGCCACTGACGTCACACAAACCCGGATATTTATACCGTTGTAAAGGGGTCTATAGACCAGGTTTTTCTGGCCTGGTCAGTGGCATGATGATTTGTTAAGTGTAAGATTTGGGCGCAAGGCTTATAGTCAGGCAGCCATGGGGTCAGACCTGGTTTTGTCGGTTAAAGTTTTTGTTTTTTGCAGAATCTAGTAGACTAGGGGTACCTCTTTAAGATTTAAGAGGGTGCCCGGTGATATTCCTTGGGTAATTTTGTATATTAAGCCTTTCTTGTCCAATGTGTTGAATATAAGGCGGATATACTACAGGTGAATAGGGTAAAAAAAAAATGAACAAGCAGATATCACTATGAAACTTCACCAGTTGATTACTTAGATCAATATGAAAAATAAATGTATTACAAGTTTTCTGAAATGTAAGGTATGATGTAATTAAATATGCGCTGATTTACATGAACTTAAAAAGATAAAATCTGAACATTGGATAAAGCCAGTTTAACTTTCTTTCTTTTCATTATGTTGACATAAGAGATGAAAAGTATTTTAGAGAGGGAAGTATGGATATCTCGTTTAGTTATTCAGTAAATCAGAAAATACTTAAAAAAAAATAATTTTCGCCATGTTTTTTGGAATAAAATGTAATGTAAATAAGGCTAAAACTAATATATTAACAAACCCCTCTGTAAAAACCTTCTAAACATGGTTAGGTATAAGACTGAAAAGTTTGGTGTATGTAGATGCTTGTGAAGTGGAGATTTTGTTCTCAGTGTGAGAGCTTTTAAACGATAACGTTTATAAAAAAAAAAGCCATCGGAAAGGAACGTGTATGATCCATAGTGGTGCACAAGCCCATCTTGTGAGAAATAAAACGTTTGGTGTAAAATAAATAATTATTTCCAAACGAAGTTTTTTGTCATGTCACTGTCTTACATGGTCCCTTAACATTACTAGGCCAGTTAGACAATTAGTTTTAAAATAAAATAGCGCTATTGTACATTTTACTCCCAAATTCGAAAAGCCTCGAAAAGGTCGAAAGGTCCTTATATAAAACCAATGCAGTACAAACTTTTAATGGGCCAGTCATACTGAGAACATGTTTGTCTTCCATCTTAAAACTGATATTCTGTCTGATATGAGATGAAATGACCCAATTAGAGAGGCAGTGGTGAGTTTAATGCACTCAATGTCATCCCACAATGTGTATCACCACAATAAATGTTTTGTATTTACCTCGACACAACTGAGCTGATGTCCTTGAACTCATTGTCATCCACCACAATGTTGAGATTCATCACTTTACTCATTAAAGTTGCATCTTCATATAAATGTCATATTGCATTCCCATCAGTGTGTGTGTGTGGGGGGGCAAACTTTTGTAATTACCTAGACACAATTGAGCTGATGTCCTTGCAGTCATTGCCATCCATCACAATGTTGAGATTCATCACTTTTCTCATTACAGTGTCATCTTCCTATAAATGTCACATTGCATTCACATCAGGAACATATTCAAACCAATAAATTCCATTCTTAAAAAACCCTCTGTTTTGTTAATGTTAATGTTTTGATTTTATCCATCATGTGAACATTGAAGTGTGTTATTCCTTTGAGGTGATCACTGATTACCACTGTTCCACTGAAATTGTATAAATCTGTTGTTCTAAATATATCTCCAAGCACTAATGCACGTTTATTACAAACCAGGGGTATTCAAGGACTTTAGAAATTGCGAAGGAGACACTGAACTACACTGAAAATAGTTCTGCATTGCCCTATACTGCCCTCTAGTGCCCACAAGAAGAGCAAGAGAAATACAATGGTACTGTACCTCACATGAGGCGTACTGTAAACATTTGCAGAAGCATAGAAAAGAAAAAAAGTCCTGCACACTATCTGACCAAATAGAAATGCTTGTTTGGTAATATACATGTGAAACTACCATAGTAACAAATAAAAGTGAGATGGATTACCTGTGTCTCAATGATCTCAAATTCAACTTCGAAAGAACAGAGGTGGCAATGACCCATGAGTCTGTGTTGTTGCACAGGTTTGGATTTACCTTGAAAATTGAATGAAAGTGTATGTACATACAAATAATATTTTGTAACACATTTTTTCACAAAATGATTTTCCACTACACCTGACAAATAAAATACATAATGAAATTTAAAATGTGAATTAAGCAAAATCACAACTAAAATAATAAAATGGGTTGTACACCGTCATTCTTTCTCTGCACACATGGGAGTTGGTGTCAGTGTTATATCAAGTAGTCTAGATTTAGGAATACATATATTGTAAATGATGTGCTTGTTAAGCTGTGCAATAATTTGACTTTATCCAATGGTCTTGATAAGGGTGTTCATTTACAGGTTTAAAGAGACACACAAACTTACTTTTCTCAACGGTCTTCACACAGCACCCTGTTAAGATGATTCCGTTAAGTCTGGTCTGTCTGGCAAGGTTCTTCTCCAATTTCTCAATGTTTTCCATTAACTTTGAAATGTCTGGTCTTCTTATATCATCCTCCTCAATAGCACCACTAAGACAAGGTCAGAAGCAGTTACAAGCTAGAACAACAATTAGCTATAATCATCCTTCATTATCAATAACTATTTCTGGAAAATGCAATACTTACAATATATCATTTACATATTTCCCATACTCCATGAATACTTCTCTCTCAACGTTCTCTTTCTCAGCCTCCAACAAAGCAATTTCTTCACGCAGTTGAAGTATTTCAGTTTCATATTCTTCCTCCATATTCTTTACCTGGGTAACTAATAGACAATGCAACACTACATCTTGTTACGTCAAAACACACAACCAAAAACACTGCAAAACCAACCATTATCATTCTAACACCATATTGAGACAATATGTATTATAGCAACAACTGTTTTATTAGATTTAGCTACATTTTCAGGTCACATGTGGTGCCAAATGCTGACTCCCCAGGATAATCTTAACTGGCTGTAAGGTTAAATCAGGCTACCTGACAGGCATGGAACATTTTTACATTATATTACATGGCTGACGCTTTTTAACCAAAGCGACTTACATGGTAAACATTTTGAGCTTTTTTAAAGCGATTCTAACAACAATTCTAGGGAAAAAATGAAAAAAATAGAGTGCAGTATGTATGAAGAAAAATAGAAAGTGAAAAAAAAATAGTAAAACGTTATAAAGGTAGAGTGCAGTAGGAATAAGTGCATCAATGAGAGTAATTGTCTGGAGGGGGAATGTGGCTGGGAATTACTGCCTCCTTCTCGTCCCTGTCAAGGTTGCCATGGTTGTGGAGACCTCAACAGGCACAAGGATCAGCAAGACTAGTTGTAAGAAGGCCTATTGCTATGACAGGAGATATTCTCTAAAGAGCTGGGTCTTCAGAAGTTCTTCAGAAGTTTTTTGAAGTTTTAAAATGGCAATAAAAAAAACGTTGTCTGAAAACACTGTGAAGTAGGGCTTCCAAAGTCTATGCATTAATTCCATAGACTGAACAGACGAAAGATCATAAGTAGCACTGCTAGTCGTTATTCATTTTAATGTCTGTGTTCATGCTGCTAACGTTAGCCAAGAGTTGGAGTTTGGCACAAGACCGGGGAAATTTAAAATAGGTTACTCATAAAGAACCCAGAAACTAAACCAATTCTAGGAGCGATATACCACACTCTTCGACAGCATAACAAAATACAAAGTGTCTTGTAACATTTTTGCTAAACTTAAATGGATCATTAGTGAACTTGCCACAGCAACCTCTAAAAGCTAACGTCAACATACAACAAATTAAGTGGCCATAGCAAGTCCTGAGCAAACTTAAAGTCAAATAAGACGCATTGTAATGATGAGCATGTTCCCACAGTAGAAGTATTACAAACAAATGAAAACTGTAATCTTACCCAACACCTCGTCCTTCCAGCATCAGTGTCTCTGTTGACGGTGGCAAATCTCGCGCCAACGTGGACTCTACCAAAGGCATGCATTGGAGGGGTGACATAAACGCGTAACGTTTCCTTTTACTTGTCTTTAAACACTATTATTTTTGTATGGCATCCGTGATTACTCGTGTTGAATGACAGTACGTAAAATATTATGCGATGTTGGGTGAAAAACAATAAAACTGTGGGAGAAAGCTGGACTACCGAAATGTACATGGGAACCGACGTACGATTCGGATAGGGGGGCACTCGGAGTTATTTCTTGTAACACATCACATACATGTGGAAGGTGGACGTGCAGGTAAGCTCCTTTCAAGTTGCTACATACATGTACATTACAAAGTGTATCCTTTTTTGATTGTTGATTGAATGATTGTGATTATATGTAAATTATATGGAAGTATGATTAAGGTAATTTTGTCTTTCTGATATTGGTCACCATGGTTGATTTGAAAATTAGATTTCACGTGAGTTAGCATGAACGAGTTAGCTGCGTTAAAGCTATCTAAAAGGCATGAAAACCAACAACACAGTCGTCATTCCGTGTCAAATCAGATAAGATTGTTGCTACATCGTTTCAGATGTTCAAATGTTCTGTATTTTCATTGGGTCCCAAAACCAAGGCCTGTAAAATATTTCTGTTGAAATCATATGTCTTCATATTCTTTCAACCTTTCATGTAAATTCAGTTTTACATCCTGACTTTTTTTCTGAGAAGCAATGTTTGGGCATATAATATCATGAAAAGTGTTGTTTGCAGTCAGCCCTAACTCTGTAGGATGGAAGACAAGCATGTTCATAGTATGACTAGACCATTACAAGTTTGTAGGCTACCGCATGTTTATTGATTTTCTACAAGGCCCTCTTTTGGAGAAAGTGTAAAACAGTAAGCTTGTTTTTGTGTATAAAAGAATGTAAATTAAGATTGTAAAATGAGATTGTATTAATATTGTGCCAATTTGAGCTCACCACATAATGAATGGGCTCGAAGATTTTAAGGATTGAATAAGGGAAGGTTGTGTTTTTTGGTCATTTTCAAAAGCCATCTGCCATTAGGCATTTAGAAATCTATGTGGAAGTAGATTTACGTAGGGGCATGCAGTGTACAAACTAAGTGTTAAGTCAGGTTTTATTGATATAGCTGCAGCAAGTCTAGTCTTCAATCAGCACACATGTACACTCCTCTGTTAGTTACTCTCCACTGGCTCCCTATAGTGGCCAGAATTAAATTCAAATCTCTGAGTTTAGCCTATAGGACATTGACTGGATCTGCCCCGTCCTACTTAGTCAATGATCAAAGTTTATATTCCCCACCGCCCACTACGGTCTTCTGACAAACGTCTGCTGTGTCGACCAGCTATAAACGCTGGGTCAAACTCTTTTTTACTCTGATTTTTTACATCAGTGGTTCCATGTTGGTGGAATAGGTTGCCCAGTGTTCAACATTAATAAAGTATTGTACTTGCAGACAAAATATTGATTGATATGGAAGCCTGTTTCCACCACTTGGAAAGACATTTCTCTTAATTATGAGACATAAAGTCATAATTGTGAGATTCAAAGTTATGACTTGGCAGGCAGGCAGCATCTTATATACTACCACTCCGTTTGTGGCATGCACTTTCAGGTGTGAACTGGTGATCGGGAAGTACAGGTCATTTTTATACGAATATTATTCTACAGATGCAGATGCAACATGATTGCTGGTGTGCATGCGAGACCAAGAAGTATTGACATTACAGCTGCATCAGAACCACAAAATATCTAGCCAGTAAATGAGCACTAGAAAAACGTGTCAGAGAAAAGTAGCTGGGGACAGTTGTCTGCGGTGAACTAGATAAATTAACTTGCTGCTACCTGCTCACTTTCTGAATGATGCGTCTTTCTGGTGTTCCTTTTCTGCTGGGTGGGTTGCAAGCTTAATCTTTTTCCACAACGAACTGCATACGCATAGATACCTTACAGTTCTAACGTCAAATACACTTGTTATTATGTGTCACAGCAAACTGCTTAGGTCACTATTGCATGTTGCACAACACGTTATGCATGTGATCAAAACGAGTTGGACTCAAATATGTTGCGTTACAATATATCGCAGATAGGCTAGCCTGTCATCACCTACATGTGCTCATCACCTGCTGTACATATTTGCTCTTGACCTGATGGAATATTCCAACTGATTATTTTGTTTTTCGTTGCATATTGGACCTTCTATCTCCATCCCCTCTCCTCGGTCTGGCCTCCTGCTTGCAATTAGATAAATCGGATATCCTCAATAATGTCGATCTTTAAACAATATCTGGGGCACGAGCTGGAGGGCCAAGAACCGAGGAGAGAGGCGGTATGCAAATAGAAATAGCTTTGAGATGAGCCCTAATTTTGGCATCTCAAAATTTATACTTTATTTTCCTAATTATGACTCCGTATCATTTTGACTTTGCATTTCATATGACTTCGTATTTTCAGGGGCTTCTTAATATGTTTTTACTTTGGATTTTGGCAAAAGGGATTTTAACACCTACTCCTATGTATTAATGTAACCAGTGGGTGCAATTAGTACTTTCATTAAATTTAATTATCCACTTTGTACCGAGAACAGTTCCATCCTACAGAGTTTGAGCAGGCTGGGAATTATAATTTTTAAGATATCAATGCCCAAACATGACCTTCAAGATAATGAGAAAATGTATATAAAATATCAGTCAGCAATGAATTCTGTTTATTTAATGTGTCTAGTGCCTGATGTAACTCTGTTTTGTTGATTTTTGCAGGTCGGTTTTGTATAGAGTATGGCAGATTAATCATGATGATCACAAAACGCTTGTATGTTGGTGGTCTGAGCCACAATATATCCGAGAAAGATTTGAAAGACAGGTTTGGTAAATTTGGGGAAGTTTCAGATGTGGAAGTAGTGACTAGGAAAGATGAAGATGGTAAGTGTATTTATTACTATAGCAACACATTTGATCAATTACTGATGACTATGGCTTGCAATTGTAAATGTTTCCATTTTCTTCCTCAGGAAATCCGGTTAAGACATTTGGATATATCAACATGAACGTCTCAGATGATGGATTTAGAAAATGTGTGATGCTATTACATTTAGTTACATGTACTGCATACAATGTTTAATTTTTCTAGGTGTGTGCATGTGGAACAAGTATGTTTTAATGCTGCTGTTTCTTTGTCCTTAGGCATGACAGTCTTGAATAAATCAAAATGGAAAGGTGGAACACTTCAAATTGAAATGGCAAAGGAAAGCTTCTTGCACAGGTCTTCAACTAATCTGACATTTTACTCCATGTTTTTTGATGATGAGATAAAAATGTGTTGGGTATGACCCTGATTCACATTTAATTTTGTGCATTGTTTTATAGGCTTGCCGTGGAACGTCAACAAGCAGCTGAGAATGGCCAAGCTAAACATCTTAACCAGAATGAGAGTTTAGTTGACTCCTTGAAAGAGGCAGGAGTAGAAAACTTCCACATGAAAGCAGCTGTTCCTGGTACTGAAATTCCAGGACACAAGGTATGTTTTAATGAAAAATAGTTTTAGAAGTCTGGTTTAATTTTCAAACATATTGAACGCCATTACGTCTGGTGTAGCCAGTTACGTTGATTAGTGGCAAGTATTGCAGAAAACGCCCTGTGAGCAGAATGCTTCAGTCATGTGCCCGGTGTAGCCTTCCTGTAAGGTGCTGGTCAGTGCTATTAATGTCGTAGTGTTTATAATCAGAGATTCATATTTTTGTGAAAATCTCAATTTTCTCATCACCTGAACTGCGTATGTCCTGTGTAATGTAAGGTATAAGTATAATGTGTTTTTCATCTTTCATTGTAGGACTGGATTGTCAGTAAATTTGGTCGTGTCCTCCCTGTTCTTAATCTCAAATGTGAAGGCAAGAGCAAGATATCCTTTGGTGTTTTGGAAATCCTCATTAGGTTCAGATTTGTCAGCATAACTGTATAGGGGGAAGTTGTGCACAGACAGACAGACATGAGTGTCTTGGATATATGTGACGTTTGTAAAGCTTATATGCTCTGCTGTCCAAAGTTCATAAAACTAGTGATTTGATTTTATGAGAATTTCATGCTTGTAGTCAGATGTTTTCCTTAACTGTTCTTCACATTTTTAAGTATGATCCATCCAAACACTGCCACAACATAAAGAAATTTGATACAATGACCGAATCAGAAATGACTCCAGTCTCTCAGTTGACATGGGAGATACCTGGTGGTGATGATGAAATCAGTAAAAAGAGAAGGGGGGAATTCCCACCACAAAAAACAAAACCTAAGAAGATCAAAATGGATTTGTCATGTCCGTTGGGTACACACCTGAAACTATGTGAAGGCCAGAGAAATCCTACAACAAGCAGATTAGATATGAAGAATTTTGTTGGTGATGATAGAATTTCCGGGAAACTAAACATTATGCACCTGGAATCAAGATCCACCTTGGATAGTGGTGACAATGAAATGGTGATCACAAATGAAGTACCTCATGGCATGGAAAAAGAGACTGAAGATGGTTTAGAGGTGGTTGGGGATGACTTTATAGTAAAGGCCAGCATATTACAGCCTGGAGAGAGCAAAAATCTGACAACATCTGGGCATTTGGATAGTGACCAAGACTATGACTCGGCAGACACTGATGAGATTCTGACCCGGAGTAAAGCTTTGGATGCTCCAGATACTGAACAGAATATGTATTCAAAACCTGAATTGCTTGGTGAAATGCAGTCCAACAAATATGAGAACACATTAGCTGAGAAGAAACACATCATAGACCGTGGAAATGGTGAGAACCCAGACAGTGACTCAGAATCTTACAGTAGCGTGGAGTCAGATTATGAAGCTATGATGACCAATTGTTGCAGGTTAGAGATATCATTAGGAGATCTTGAATCGCTTGCTAAACAATCCTTAGAAACCTCAGATGATGAAGTTGTAAACTCTCACGAGGCATCACCCAAACCAATGTCCGTTAAGTCACTACAGAAAAGGTGTATCAACCCGGAGGACATTTTAGCCTCTATTATGGAAACATGCAGCAGTGAAGACGAATCGGAGGGAAAGAAACCCAAACGAAAGAAGTCAAAGAAAAAGAGTAATTCATCTCTTCCAGAATTTATAGGAACAAAGAGTCTCTTTGGAGTTTCAGATGCCTCAGAACCAGAGCCAACCCCCTGCATGAAAACTGATGACAGTGCAAGGGAACAAACATCTAACACTGTCTCTAAATCAGAACAGTGCACATCAGAACGTCAAGCTAAGGTTCTCCTTGTAGAGCCCTCATGTTCAGTTGCAAACTCTGAATGCAACAATCCATCCATCAGTGATTCTTCAACCCATGACAAGAACAGCATTTCAGAAAATGTTTTGACATCCTGTGAAGACTTGGAAACTAGAGATGAAGAAAGAAGTGATGTTCCAGAGACCTTAGAGAATACTTATTCTACCAGATTACATGAGACAACAGAGAAACGGTCAAACAGTGAACTCTGTGATCAAGTCAAACATGCCACTAAACCTGAGGCTATTTCCTCCAAAGAGCACAATGAGGAATCTAGACCACCCAGAAAAAAACCTATCCGTGTTCAGGTGTGTGATGCTGAGAAGCAAAGGCAGGACAATGAGAGGCGTCTCGCTGCTCTAGAGCAGAGACAAATGGAGTCTGCACAACAGAAGAAGCTTATCCAGGGTGCACTTGCTGAAGTGGTGAGTTTTTAAGCCCTGCTCTGCTGCCACTGTCTACCTGACCAAATGTGTTTACTCTAATCTACCCTGTCCCTTGAAACCCTGTCACAGGTTGATATTGCATTTACTGTAAAATAGTTTTTAAAAAAATTGTAATTGCTTGAATTTGATCTTTTGAGATTGATAATCTGAGGCCTGACGACAACCAACAAAACAGTGTTTCCACATTTCATTCATGAAATGGAAATGCTACTAGGAAAAATAATAATTCGTAGTTTTACCCTCATTTTTCTCTGCTCCTTAATTTCTTTCTCTGTCTCTTCTGTTCTCCAGGATACACCAAATGCAAATAAAGGGAAACACATAGTGTTTGATTCTGATAATGATAGTGAGGTTGAGTTGGAGGACTCCTCCCTTCCAGCCACCAGAGGAAACAACCTCTTGGGAGAGGACTCAAAGGATACTGGCAGAAAAAATCAAAACAAACAGGAAGTCAATTTAAAGGTATTTGTAACTGACGTTTGTGACTGGGAAAAAAACAATATTATCTTTAGTTTCACATAATTTGCATTATAGTCTGCAATGTTGGTGTCTTACATTCATGCACAGGGTTGAATGAATATAACTGTTGACCACTCCTACATTTTTCATTAGCCAAAAATATCAGGAGCTTCCAGGCTCTTTGACAGCAGTGAGGAGGAGGATAACGCTTTAGATGAAGAACGATTCCAGATTAAACCCCAGTTTGAAGGCAAAGCCGGGCAGAAGGTATGTAGTGCCTACGGAGGTCCTGTTTTTGGTTGAGTAAAGAGAGTGGTTTATCTGTTTCTAACTTTGATGAATGTATGCACGCAAGTCTCGGTTTTGATGTTATTTTGAAATGAGTAATTGTTCATCTCTGGTGTGTTTTTATAGCTCATGGAGTTACAATCTCGATTTGGAGCAGATGAACGATTCCAAATGGATTCAAGGTTTATGGATAGTGAGGAGGAGGAAGAGGAGGAGGCTCAACTTAAGAATTCAGGTGGGACCTCAGTGAATGGCCATTTTAAAAGTTCCTCTTTATTTTTGGTAGCACTATGCTAATATACTTTTACATGTCACTTCTTGTATTGAAGATAATATGACGCCTGTAATTGAGGAAACACTTGTGGAAGAAAAGAAGAAAAATATGGAAATACTTCAGAGTGTTCTGAACATAAGTAAGCAGCCCAATTTTGCTGAGTCTACAAAGAGTAAGATCTTCAGGTAATTGAATATAAATATTTTGTTTCACACGTCATTAATCTATAGTATATAATGACAGAAACATCTGTCTGTTTGTGTTATCTCAAACCGTTATCTCAACTGATTTCAAACTTGGCAGGTGTCTTGCCACGGGCACAAGTGAATACAGTGCTGAGTTTGACATTGTTTGGATAAGAAATATAAAATATATTGTTAAATATTGGTAAAAGAAGCACACTGTAGCTGCAGGCCCACTATGGAGCCAGTGCTATATTCGAGCGTACAGGTGATAATGGCCAAGCTTCAAGCACCAAGACTCAAAACACCTTTCCTTTCCCATTACCAGACTGATACCCCCTTTGTCTTGTCCTAAATCCTGCCCATACAGCTATTGTCTATGTCATATCTACATTAATGGTTCTGTCTGTTACATACACAGGGAGGGAGAGAAAAGTTGTTGTTACCATATATGTTAGCTTGGTGGGAATATTAACAGTCAGGGTTAAAGCATTTAACATAAGGTAGACACACACTTTTTTATTCCTAATTTTATTATATTACCATGATGTTTAGAGGGTAATTCAGTAGTTCACTTAATAGCAGCCTGATGTGTTTTTAAGTCACACTTTTTTTCATAGTTTGGTTGGTCCTGCGATCTATATATAGACAGTGTGGAGCACATGTATTCAAGAAATGAGTAAAAATCAAACCGCCAAGGACACCAATTTTCTTTGTGATTGAAGAATGTATCGTAAATAAATAAATGTTTTCCTTAAATGCTAAGGGAAGGAAGTATTTGACCCCCTATGTAACCCTATGGGAGTTTAACACATAGGGTTAACATGGGGGCAGGCAGATTTTTATATTTTTTAAGGCCAGCTATTTCATGGATCCAGGATATTATGCATCCTGATAAAGTTCCCTTGGCATTATTAAAATAGCCCCACATCATCACATACCCTTCACCATAGTTAGAGATTGGCATGGTGCTTTTTCCAGTAGGCCTATTAGCCTGTTTGATTTGCATTGCCTGGATTGCCTAGCATGAAAACGAGTGTTTGACACCGAAATCTCGACGATTGAGCCTGTTTGTGGAATTTGGCAGCTTTAGAATGAAGCTCTGTATGGCTTTAAAGGAACACTTCACCGTTTTTGCAAAATTTTCATATTAAACTACGTTATTCCCTTAACTAAGACGAGTTGAAACATACCTGTTACGTTTCAATGCGTGCACTCACTGGCTCTGGCGCGCGGCGCAACTTTGATAGCACTTAGCTAGCCCAATGCATTCATTAGGATCCAAACAGAGATGAAGTTAGAAGCGACCAAACACCTCCATGTTTTCCCTATTAAAATACAGTTAGTAGAGTAATCACACAACCAAGTATGGTGAGACAAAATAAAACGTGGTGCATTTCTAAGCAGGCAAAAGGGATAACTATGTTTTGTCTGTCTGTCTGTCTGTCTGTCTGTCTGTCTGTCTGTCTGTCTGTCTGTCTGTCTGTCTGTCTGTCTGTCTGTCTGTCTGTTTGTTAGCAAGATAACTCAAAAAGTAATGGATGGATTTCGATGGATTGAAATTTTCAGAGAAGGTCAGAAATTACCCAAGGGAGAAGGGTCATTCCATGCCGAACGTACAAATGTCCCCACTCGACCGTCACAGATTTGGCTGAAAAAAATCAAGGTTGTTCACACACTTCTTAATAGTCCCAAATATTAGCTCTCTACTCCCAACAGTTTTGTCACAAAACATGTTTTAGCAACTACCCCCCCCCCCCTGAATTTTTAAGCAATGCTTTTTTCAAATTGCTAATACTATAAAAGTGTTTAAGCTAGCTCATTCAAACTTCCCAGGCTTAAAATATGCTACCATGACTTGAGGAATATGGATTTCCAAGGGTGTGGCTTGGGTATATCATAGTATCATATATCATATCATAAATTCAAGCACCAGAAATACTATGATATACCCAAGCCACTCTCTTGGAAATCCATATTCCTCAAGTCATGGTAGCATATTTTAAGTCTGGGAAGTTTGAACGAGCTAGCTTAAACACTTTTATAGTATTAGCAATTTGAAAATGGCTCTTCAGAAAGCATTGCTTAAAAATGCAGGGGGGGGGGGGGGGTAGTTGCTAAAACATGTTTTTTGATAAAACTGTTGGGAGTAGAGAGCTTATATTTGGGACTACACCTATTAAGAAGTGTGTGAACAACCTTGATTTTTTTCAGCCAAATCTGTGACGGTCGAGTGGGGGCATTTGTACGTTTGGCATGGAATGACCCAGAAACGATTTTGGGAGTGATCCGTATCACCTTCGGGATTCCGGCGGCGTTTATGTTTTTCGCTTAGTGGTGTAAGGGCATGGTATGGCCACGTGGTGGCGATCTGAAATGTTTAGGTTCAAATGTATGACATCCTAGGAAGAACCATACAGACGGAGTTATGGTTATGGTTATGGTTATGGTTATGGTTATTTAGCAGACGCCTTTGTCCAAAGCGACATACAAATAAATAACAATACAAATTAAATAACAGTGAACAATTACAAAAGGGGAGAATAGCAATATTATCAATAAAACAATCAATTAAGCACTAACCTAATGAGAAATAAAACAATGAAATGAGAATAGCAATCAAATAAGTCACTCAGTTAATTATATAATAACAATAACTCTAGCATGGTAAGGCTAAATTTAAGGACAATAGCAGAATAAATGTCAAATTCTAACAATGGACAAATTATAACAAAACAATACTATTATACAAACCATAACACATAACAAACGCTCAAAAGACTAAGTGCATATTAAACAAATATGCCTTAAGACCCCTCTTGAAAGATCCAAAACTGTTGCTGGAACGGAGAGCACTGGGCAACTCATTCCACCAACACGGAACCACTGAAGAATAGGATCTACAGTTTGACCTAGCATGAATGGTTTGTCGACATAACAGACGCTCCTCAGAAGATCGCAATGGGCGGTTGGGAATGTACGTCTTGATCAAAGAACTGAAGTAGCTAGGAGCAGATCCAGTCAGTGTCCTATAGGCCAGAGTGAGAGATTTAAATTTAATTCTGGCTACTATAGGGAGCCAGTGGAGAGTAACTAGGAGAGGGGTTACATGTGTCCTCTTTGGCTGATTGAAGACCAGTCGTGCTGCAGCATTCTGAATCAACTGTAGTGGTCTTAATACGCAAGCAGGTAGGCCAGCTAACAGGGAATTGCAGTAGTCCAGCTTGGAGATAACCATTGCCTGTACAAGAAGCTGAGTGGAATCTTGTGTCAGATAAGGTCTGATCTTCCTAATGTTGTACAGGGTATACCGACATGACTTTGCAATTGAGGCAACATGCTCAGAGAAAGTAAGTTGGTCATCAATTATGACACCCAAGTTACGTGCCGATCTAGTTGGAGTCAATGAGGATGAATCAAGCTGGATGTTCATCTGTTGGGGAATGGCTGTTTTTGCTGGAAACACCAAGAGCTCAGTTTTTGAAAGATTAAGCTGAAGGTGCTGATCCTTCATCCAGATTGAAATATCCTTCAGGCATGCAGAGATCCGATGGGAAACACTAGAGTCCTCAGGTGGGAAGGATAGGAAAAGTTGAGTGTCGTCCGCATAGCAATGATATTCAAATCCATGAGAGCGAATAATCCCACCTAAAGAAGTGGTGTAAATAGAGAAAAGGAGGGGCCCTAATACTGATCCTTGAGGGACTCCTGTAGTGAGGTCATGAGACTTTGATATCTGTCCCTGCCAAGACACGCTGAAAGAACGCCCTTTAAGGTAAGATTTGAACCAGTCAAGAGCTTTCCCAGAAATTCCCAGTTCATATAGTGTAGAAAGGAGAATGTCATGGTTAACCGTATCAAAGGCTGCAGATAAATCTAACAGAATTAACACTGATGACTGAGCAGAGGACTTAGCTACTCTCAATGCTTCAGTCACAGATAGAAGAGCAGTTTCAGTAGAATGACCACTTTTGAAACCAGACTGCATAGGGTCTAGTAGGTTATTCTGATAGAGGAAGTCACACATTTGCTTGAAGACCACTTTCTCACTATAGACTGCAGGAGAGTAGACGGGACAGGATCCAAAGGGCATGTTGTTGGACGGCTTCGCTGAAGCAGTTGAGAGACCGCTTCCTCATCAAGAGGAGAGAAAAAGTCCAATGATGGCATCATGTTAACACCAGGCAGAGTCCTTCTTACAGGGTCATCAAACTGAGCACTTATCTTAGCAACTTTCTCAGTGAAAAATGTTGCAAAGTCATCTGCTGACAGTGAAGTAGCTGATGGCGGTGGTGGAGGATTGAGAAGAGACTTGAATGTAGAAAAAAGTTTTCTGCTGTCAGTGGCGTTCTCAATCTTACTCTGATAGTATGTTCTTTTTGCAAGTGTGACAGTGGATGAAAAAGATGAAAGCATAGACTGGTATTTACTAAGATCATTTCTATCTCCAGATTTATGCCATTTCCTTTCAGCAGCTCTAAGTTCCTTGCGAACTGAGCGTATACTGTTTGTCAGCCATGGATGGCGAGGTTTAGAACGAGTGGGTCTTGTGGAAAGAGGACATGCTACATTCAGACAGGATGCCAGTGTAGAGCAAAGAGTCTCTGTAGCGTCATTAACCTCAAGTGATGAGAATGAACTCGGGATAGGTAGAGCAGAAGTTACTAATGTTGCAAAATGTTCACTTGAGAGGCTTCTGAGGTTCCGTCGGAATGACATCGTCGGAGCAGGAACTGTAGGGTTATCAAGGAGACGCACAGAGAATCTAATGAAGTAATGATCTGATACATGTAGAGGATTAACCCAAACGTTGTCTGCAGTACAGTTCTGTGCTCTCTGAGTGCTTTTCTAGTTAGGATATGGTTTACGAGCACAGGAATAGCATGTTTTGAATAAACTACACTACACTAGTTTAACAAATGTCTCAATCATATTTTTACATAGTAGTTTTAATGTTTTGAAAGTCAATTGTGAAGTTAAATTTCTATCTTGCCATGTCTCGAGAACAGCAGCGACCAATTGCATATGTGGCTAATACTATGTAATACCTATGTTCCTATGCACATGTAATCTGTGGCTTCATAAAATAATGAAATAAGTTAGTTAAAGTATATGATCTAAATATTTATAAGCTGGTGTGGCAAATCTTTTCTTGTTCTCCAGAGATATATCAGCTCTGCATTATGACCCTACTCGAGAAGACCATGCAGCCTTTGAGAAAAAGAAAGAGCCTAAAACAGAAGGGTAATGGCAAAACACATTTCTTAATATCTTAGTCATTTTGTATTACAGTTTCTTACAGTATTTCTGTTTGTGTTTGAAGTTCAATTACCCTTCATTTCTTTATTCCTTCTTCCCTTCCTTTTCTCTAACTCACAGGAAGGCTACCAGGCGGAAGAAACTAGCAGAGGCAGAAAAACTTCCTGAGGTGTCCAAGGATATCTTTTATGATGTTGCAGTGGACCTGAAAGAGGTGTTTGGGTCAACTTCAATAACAGTGGAAGGAGAGAAGGATGTGTCATGGGACAAGAAAGAAGAGGATGGAGAAGCAGAAAAGAAAAAGGAGGAGAGCTCAACGGCAGAGGGCAACTTAGACACGCAGTCAGGCATTGTCTCACTTGCTGCTCCAGATAAAGTTGAATCATCTGGTTTCAAGTTCTCCTTTTTTGGAGAGGATACAGAAATTGGGGCAGATGCTAATGTTAAGACCGGTACGTAGCTGCACTTAGGCTACAAATTCTATTATGTAAATGAAGAATGGCCATTATTATTGCACAGCAATACCAAAACATATTGTCGCTATGTGGCATACTGTGTTTAACCATTTAGCCACCTTAATGGGTTACTTTTTCTATAAATTTGATTGATCGTTTTCTACCTTCAGTCTAGATGATTATAGAACTTCAAGGTTTGATAAAAAGCTACCTGCCCTGCAACCATGTTTTACAGATGAATACAAGATTGAGCCATTAAGAGGACCCAAGGTGTCATGGCAGGGAGACCCCCGTTTCCAGGATAGTAGCTCTGAAGAGGAGGATACAGAGGAAAATGAGGGAAAAAATAAGATCGCCTCAGTGATTGCAGTCGAGTAAGTCTGTGCTTTTAGAATGTTCAGAACTTCTCTAAACATTTACCCTATGTTCTTAAACATTTCTTCATATGCAGTTAAAATCCCCTTCATTATTTCTTTGCCCATAGAGATCCGAAGCCCTCCAAGAGGATGTTGTTCTTTTTCTACCATGATGATGATCGTCTGAAAGGTAGAGTTCTGCTAGATTGTGTATGGTCTGTGGATGCTCTATATTGTGAAATGTATAACAACCGTTTTTCCCTGTTTTAGAGGGACCCAAAATGTTTTGCAGGCCTGCAAAGCTAGAGGATCAAAGAGAAGAGTGGGAGGAGAGGAGGACATCTTTAATAGAGGTAAAATCCTGAAAGATGAAGAATAGAAGTAGAAGTAGACTTTAAAAGGCCAACATGCTAGATTTGTGGAGAAGTTACAACTGTTAGGTCTGTATCTTTAACAGTTTTTAAATTGTTCTAGATAAATATGCCTTTCAGCTTCCAGCTTCGATACTTTTTCAGAGGACTGCTTGAAAGTGATTAGAACCGTAGACCTAATATTTTGGATTTCTCAACAGCTCGTTTGTGAAAAGACATTTACTAGCGCAGCCAGACGTTTTTTGCAACTTGTAAACTTTGTCATCATCACCTCTGTTTTAGTGATTGTAAAACAAAATTGCTAAACTTTAAAGGAAAACTATGCAGGATTGGCGATTTCATCGCCGGTTTCGGTTTCACTCGTTTTATGCTTGCATATTTCTCTGCAGAGCTTCCCCTACAGCTTTAGCGTGTATATTTTACAAAACTCCTCAATCCGTCAGTCTGCCGTGCCTTTTCGTGAGACTTTACATGACGCTTCCTGGAGTAGACCATGGGTGCGTGCCCGAGGGCTCCTGAAATTGCAAGCGTGGTTCTACCGCTACAGACCACTAGGGCAGCCGAAAAAAAACATAGTTCGACCGGTAATGACTCATTTAATCATATATAACAGTATGGAACGAATTGATTAACTGAAAAACGTTGCATAGTTTACCTTTAATAGAGTAGGCTAATTAACTGTGCAGCCAGATGTATTTAAGGCTACTCTGAATAGCGGAATTTTTATTTTATTTTACTGTCTATGGAGAAAAACAAATGAGTCTGAACGCTGTTAGACCCGGAAAGAGATTTATTATCCTATTATTACATCTATTTATTAATGCAAGGAACGTCTGTCTGTGTGTCACTCTGTCTGTGTGTTCCATGCATAACTCTCGAACCACTCATCCGACTGACCTAAAATTTGACACATGTATTGCTAATGACATGTGTGAGTGCAGTGCAAAGTTTGGTAATTTTTGGACAGAAAATGACAAAGATATCGTTAAATTAAGCAAAATACAACTCTACCGCAATCCCACAATTCTACCACTCTCCGCACTTCAGCCACACCCCTTTTCACTCACTCCAGCATAGAAACAAAAAAGCCCATTTAGCTGAAAAACTCACGTGTTGCCATTCATGGAAATTACGATGTCTCAGGTAAACAACGGACCGTTTCAAGATTGTTCATGTGGGATAAACATGCTGAGTCCGACACACATGCACCCATGTTGGTAAGCAGGCTGCAGTAACGTAACGTTGCATAGGCTACTCATCAACAACTGCGGTTGCCTAGCGGTTCTGTTGCCTGATCAGGTTGCTGATCTTGTAATGCCGACACGCACGTCGGTAGCATTCTGTTAAAATTTGCATTTAAAACAGCCGTTCTCGAATCTATCTGGACACCGGCTATGGGCATAACATTCATTCAAACATCACTTCCGAGTTCATAGCACTGGCATTGCCATGGTCAGCTTTTAGGCCACAGTTAGCTTTAGGCTATCATTTCCCAACAACAGCAAAAGCGCACAGGTATGTAATGTGTCTAATATTGGCATTAGCTGCAACTCAAACGCCTTTCCCCTTCACTTTTTTTACTTTGCAAAGACAGTAAAAAGCTCTACTAAATGCACGGGCCTGATTCTACATCACCAATCTAACATGATCTACCTGCATCACGTCATTTGGCAACAAGTTTCTTGGAAAACATTGTTTGTACGGGCACTGCACTAGTAATCACTTAATATCGGAATAGGGGCACATGTAAGGTTTTTGTTTGTTTGTTTGTTTGTTTGTTTTGTTTTTTTCCTGAAAGGGTAATCATGGATCATCTGGGTGATTTGATATGGAATAGCCAAGTTTCTTTGGTTGCATGTCTAGGGCATATGTTAAAACTGGTGGGGAGTTAACTATAGATGATAATTTAGTTGACTGCCAATTGGGAGGGAAAGTGAAAACCAGCGCCCCAAGCGGTTGCGTTCCTATCGAAGAGCAGCTCCAAAAATGTCCTGATAACCCCCATGCCGAGCCTTTTTCATTATGTGCCACATAGTAAATGTACACAATAATTTAGTAAGGAACTTACTCATAGCCTACATCGAGAGCAACAGAATGTGTAAAATGCTCCTCGAAAAGTTCCTTTTCAAGTATCCTTTTCCCCCATATGGAGCCCAAATCAACATTACTAATTACCTTCGCCAAGGGGATTATATTTTCATCAGGGTTTGTTTGTTTGTCAGTTTGTTTGTTTGCGATGTAATGGCATGGTATGGCCACTCGGTGGCGATCTGAATAGTCTAGGTTCAAATGTATGACAACCAAGAACAACAATGAATGCGGAGGTCTGCACTCTCCGAGTGCTTTTCTAGTTAATTAAAGCTTTCTTTAACAATTTGTCATAAAGTGGTAAAAAAATTTACCATAAATTACCCTGTAGTGAGATATTATTACCTGGTTTATTATAGTCCAAAACCCGAAAACCCCCTGTGAAGACCATCCTGGCACGACACGTTATGTGTGGCCCAATTAGACGACAATTGTTTTTGAAACAGTAGATGTTCCTTTCTCCAGCAACAGTAAAACCTTCCACCAAAGCCACTGCGAATACGAGATGCCTCTTAAAAATGAAAATTCTCCTTTCAGTGGTGTAGATAGCCCCCAGTGCATTTTTTGGTCTTTAAAACTATGCTGCCTAGGCTCTATGGAAATATAAAGCTTATGTTTATATCTTTATCAGGATAATCAGGGTAGAAATGGCAATTTCAGTCATTTTCAGCCATGAATTGTTGGATGGGTCCCAGAACTCCAAAACAAAAAACAGCTGGAGGGTTTTAAGTATATGGCTGTTCATAGTTCCACATATTTAACACATGTACAAAGTATGAGCCGATTTGGCCGACCCTTTCTTCCGACCTCCTGCTGGTTTTGCCTGGTTTTCTTGTGCAATGACTCCTAAGTCCCATAGACCGACTTTTCAAATAAATACTACGCAGCTATACCAACAATTTTATCCACCAAAAATATTTTTCAGTCTGCATACTGTAATAATCTACAAACTGTGAAAATATCAGACCTTTTTTCGGCTTATTTAAAAAACAAAAAACGTAATTGCTCTTTTCATTTCATAAACAGACTACAATTACAAGTGACGTGGCTTTACCCTTTGACGTTATTCACCTAGCATGGTTTGTTTATTAGCCTGTTAGTTAGTTAGTTAGTTGACAATCACACTTACTGCCAGCTCTTGTGTAAGTAGGAGCACAACACAAGTTATCCCAACATAAAGGTAATTACCACACGGTTTACATCGCTCTCTGTTATTACAAAAATATGTAAAGCCAGTTTAGCAAATTGCCGTTTTGATCAGTTGGAGATAAAGCACCCAAACTGGTGACGTCACATGCTACTGTAGTTCGTTATCACCATGTTACAAAAAAACTCAAAACAATTAAACTGATCCTAAAAAATAAAGTATGACCACTAGAAGCAATAGAGCTGACCCCAATGCATAGCATGTGGAAGGCATTTAACTAAGTTCCCATTGTGGGCCGAGATATATTTTTTCTAAAAGAAAATCCCATCCACTCCCGCTAGCCTCTAGGAACGCAACCAGCAGGGGGCGATGGGATTACTTTCCCTCCCTATGCTTCGAAAAAAGTCAATTTTACATTTAAATTTGGTATCAGGTGTTTATTTTTAAAGGAACACTTCACCGTTTTTTAAACTACGTTATTCCTTAACTAAGACAAGTTGATACATACCTCTCACGTTTCAATGCGTGCACTCACTGGCTCTGGTGCTCGGCACAACTTTGATGGCACTTAGCTTGCCCAGTTCATTCATTAGGATCCAAACAGAGATGAAGTTAGAAGCGACCAAACACCTCCATGTTTTCCCTATTACTTGTTTGTAACATAGGGAAAACTGTGTTACTGTATTTTAAACATGGAGGGAAAACATGGAGGTGTTTGGTCGCTTCTAACTTCATCTCTGTTTGGATCCTAATGAATGAACTGGGCTAGCTAAGTGCTATCAAAGTAGCGCCGCGCACCAGAGCCAGTGAGTGCACGGCACGCATTGAAACGTGAGAGGTATGTATTAACTCGTCTTAGTAGTTGAATATGAATTCAAAGTTGAATATGAAAAAAACAGTAAAGTGTGGCGGAAGGGGTTGTCCTGTGGGGAAATTTGTTCTCTGCATTTTATCCATCCGGGTGTAGTGTGCACACCTTCATACTCATACTCATACACACACACACTTGGAGCAGTGAGCTGGGGGCCCACGCACACTAGGAGTATACCTACACATCCAGAGCAGTGGAAAGTAATTTAGGATTTTGCTGTTTACAATTTAGCCTTTTCATAGTGTTTACCAAAGATGCGGATGCAAAGCGCTCTATGATATTAGGCGTTTACGATTGTACAATTTTTAAGCCAACCAACCCAGTGACGTAACGTTCTATTGTAGCCCAAGATGGCGCTACACTGTAGCAAAAATGTAGCTTTGTAGAACTTGTTATTTCTAAACCAGTGTCCCTGACATCATTCAACCCATTCGGATTGATGGAGTGAGAATCAATATTTCAAACAAAGAAAATTGAATCTAGTGTTTGGTGTCCTCTTTAAGTTGCTGCCCGGGGAGCAGTTGGGGGGGTTAGGGGCCTTGGTCAAGGGCACCTCATCCACGGATGTAGATGTGGGAGAGCTGTTTTAATCCCTCCCCCCACCTACATTTTCCCTACCGATTTAACCCGCCAAACTTCGGTCACAAGTCTGATTCCTTAACCAGTAGACCACGGGTGCCCTTTTCATTTATGGCTATTTTCACTCAAGCACAGCCCCATTTTATGTGGTTACATGTTCATTCAACGGAATAGCCTAGTCTACTTGTAGATGTCAAAATTGCAGTGATTGTGATATGGACAGTTTACTTTAAATGTGACAATAACATTACACTTAAATCACTTTCTGATATAAATACAATATAGAGATCAACTTCTAGACAGTACTGTAGGCCTAGAGCGCAAATAGTCTGCAGTCTTTCTCTGAATGCATTTGTCTTTTTTCCTGTTAAATGAAAGTAAGAATCTATGCATGCAGGTTAGGTTAGCGCTTTGTGTTTTTACAATTGCTGTTGCAACTTGCACTGTAACCGCATCAAGAACTGTAGTAAGAAAATGTGGAAAACACCAAACGGTGTATTTCCCCTCATCTGTCTGAAATATTGTGATGTAATATGAACCCACATCAGGTTATGACCAAAAAAAGTTGTTTACTTGCATTATTTTTTTCCTCAGGAGTACAGAAAGAAGCACAAAGCCGCTAGGAAGAAATTGAGGGAGTCTCATCATAACTGAGGTTGATATGCAGACCTATTGTCAAGCAGACAATTCTGTTTTAGAACATGTATGTATTATACATTTCTCCTACTAGGATTTTGTGATATCACTAGATAGTGTCCAAGAATATCACTGGAATAATTTATCAAATGTGCCTTGAGGATTTGTAATTTGTAAAGGTTATATAAAATAAATGGAACTTTGCATATTGGCCACCAGGGGGTGATACTAAACACCTTTGTACACTTTGGTCTTGGTCTACGTGTCTTGCACATATTTACATTTTCTACCCCCTATTTCAAGATGGAGTTGCAATATACTTGCATAATAATACTCATGATATGTTTCTTCTTTTTCTTATTGCTACAATGACCTTCCACTAATAATTTCAAAACATTTCATTACATTTACAATGTCTAGTAATGATATCCATTTTAGCCATGCTGTTCCAGCATTTTCCTCTGTAAGCTCATCAGTACAGTGATCAAAGTTCTTTCTTCACCTTTGGAACACCCAATCATCCGTAAGACTGAATCCAGATTTAGGCCGGTTTAGTTAAGCAGAATTGATTGTTGATGCTAGCCTAGTATTAGGTTCTTTATATAGTCTTTGTGGTATGTGTTGTAATATAAGACACACCACAAAAGACTATATGTAATGTCTTGTACATAAACAAATGTAAGTATTTGATAATATGTATTTAATTTCTTGTCTTTTACAATTGGACCAATACACAGTTTAAATTCTAGTGCGCTTTACTTGTCCTCTAAAAATGTTTAGTTTGCTGTATGCGTGCTTATAAAGCAAAGCCTATTTTTCAAAGGTTCCTGTAGTGGAACTGTATGTGTGAACTGGACACACTGTTCCTGTCCCCAGTCTTCTCCTTTCATGGCTTCCTGACTAACAGGACGCTGTGGTTTCCTATTTCATGCCTGCTGACATCACTGTTGTCTCTCAAAGTGTCAAAGTGGGAGGGGAAGTAAGTTGGGGGAGGAGACAGCTGCTCGATGGTGACATAATTCTCTCTTTAAAAAAAATAAATAAAAAAACCTCAACTGCCATTTAGTTTTTAAGACAGAAGACTGCTGCAACCAAAAAGTATCCATTGTTAACAGTAATTCAGATGACTGGGCACAGTCACCACAGAGTATTCACAACTTTTGCTGCAATGTGAGCAAGACAAATATTTGCCATTCATTATCAGGATTAGTATCGTGTTGGTGCCTGAGTAACTTTTGCAAATCTTTGTGAAAGTCACAGCAACATTTGAGGAGAGTAGTAGTATCAACAGTTGAGGGAGGATTATTTCTACAACCTCAACAGCCCTAGCAACAACAAAAAAGAAATTAGCCGTGACTTGTCCATTTGACAACTTCTGCTTCAACACACTGACAGTGCTTCCTTTTAAACGTAAGAACTTGTTTCTGGGCATTTACCGAATCAAGCCAGGTGGGAGTTTTTCCAAAGATGGCTCTGTACGGCTTTGCATTTTCCATTCAACCACAAAACAGAAACTCAAGTGATGAGATGGAAGTGTAGATAGGTTACAAGGCACCTTATCATATGAAACACTGGAGTTAGAAAAACATACTTAAGACATTATGTAGTAAATGGTGATGTAAAACTAAAGATGTGTAAACCTGAGATTCTTCACTTTGTAACAGTATTCGCTTCTATTATTACTTTAAGGGCAAAGCTTAGGAGAGCTACCACGTGATAGTGGGGGCAGTCACAAGTCCTTCCAGAATAACATCCCTCCCCCATTCCCCACTGACACAAAAACAGAAACATATATGTGCACACACCCAATCAAAGTGATTTTGAATCTACAGTAATTGCAACATTTTGCTCTGAACTGAGATAATTTAGTTCTGAATCGTATCTCCCACAAACAGCTTTAATCTGTTAGACTTTGACCATTATGGCTCTCACATTTCATATCTCTAACTTCCAGGTGGCTCAATTTTCCATAAATGTAGACAAGCGTGTTTGTAATATCCCTTTCACCTTCCACAATAATGAATTCCGGACTAATGAATGCCACTAGTTGAAGAACTGAGAAACTAGTTGTAAAACTGCTCAAACTTAAAAGATCAAATTGCATTTTGACCAGCGTGCATGGCAGACCAGCCCCAGAGTGAGGGCTTTCTCTAACTGTAATATGAGCCTTAAAGGCTTGCAATTGGTTGTGCCCTATATATGAGCAGTGCTAAGGTGCTGGGTTTGTGTGAGCTATAGAATGTTTTGATGTTGTGTTAGGGGTACATCAGTATCAGAATTCCTGTGAAAGAGAGGGAATGTGTCCATGTTAAATGTAAGTGTTTCCCATGTCCCTTATGCCCAGAGCACTTTGTAATGTAGCTATTGAGGGCAGATTAGAGAGAAAGGATGAGCGGTGAGCGCAAGTGGAGGAGGGGGTGGGTTGAACTGGGCTTTGCCTTTATGTCATTATGGCTGTGCATAATCCAGCTCACAGTGTCTTTTGGTACACAAGGGGGAGGGGGACAGGCCTGATTCTCAATGGACAACCACAAACCTCTGAGGTGATCCTGAAGACTCCAGAGTTCATTGCTAAGGCAGTGCCCCCCCCCCCCAGAGAATGTATGTGGTTAATGTCAAGCTAGTACACATTGCACGTGATTTCATGTCTATCACAATTGAAGGTGTGCCGTTTTCTTCCACCAATTTCCATGCAATGTCTTATTTTGAGGAATTCAGTGTAGGTGTCTGGCAAATTTGATTTGTTATAGATGGAGCTGCATGTTATAATATCCCATCCCCCATTCAGTTCACTGCCACAGCCCTCCCTCTAACTATTGTCTGTAGGTGCCTCTCATGCAGTGTTTATACGTCCTCCCTCGCTCCCTACTGATCTACATAAAGAATGATGGGGCGGCAACAAGGGATAGTCTATCCCTTCTTCTATCTTCCTTTATGTAGATCAGTGAGGATCGAGGCCCGAGGAGCGAGGGAGGACGTATTTAACGCTGCATGAGAGGCACCCTGTGTGTCAGTGCCATTTTGTGGGAAGGCAGTGTATTTAAAGCTACAGTTTGTTTTTCTTCTTACACTACTTTGAATGTGTTCAACTTAGATTTAAATGTATAATTATCACTAATAATGATGTCACCTGTCACCTTGTGATCATGCATGACATTTTTAGTTGTCCTAAAGCATTTTTAGAAATCCAAATGATTGAATGCGATTTCAAAGACATCCAAAATGAAAGCCCTCTATATTCTGTGCACTTTGTGTTTCTAATTACAGTGACTTGAAAAGATCAGTGTCAAGTTGGGCAGCCTCCCTATAACATTTGCGTGTCGTACGATAGCCTTGTTGTTGACACAACTGGTGGTGGCTATCCGAAATTGTCCAGTAAGCTGCCTACGTCGCATCATACATGCAGAGATAGCAAAAATAACAACAGAATGAATTTATTTTCCAATACCGTTTGCACAGGGCAACTTGAAAACAAGAAGTGTTGCCATCGGACAAGCTGAAATGTGATTGGCTGGTAGTCACACTCCTACCCCAACGCCCGTCAAAACAGAACATCATTGGCAAATTCATGTAGGCCTACAGGAAAAAAAAACTGAATGTGGAGGTTAATGTTTGGACTGTCAAATGAAGCATTAACATAAATTATCCAAAAATCTGTCATGAACGCAAATTTGCATTAACGGTTAACAGGTTACACAAGTGGAGTAACAGTGCTACAAAAGTCATTGAAGTCTTTTTGCATGAAATCTTCACTTTGATTAACGTCATCTTCAGATGGATAATACTGCATACTTTCCTCTTGATCAACCTCAGCGAAGCCGAAGAAGGGATATGCTTGACACTTGGCCAATTGTTGAGGACAAAATAAAGCTGATGGCTTTGTAGATAGCTCAAGACTGTCCAACAGAGCGCCTCTAGCGTTCTCCAAAACACCAAGATAAGAGTCCATATCTGCAAAATCCATCTCACAGTCCGATCCACTGTCCGTTCCCACAGAATCTGATCGCATATGCATCATCTGATACTTTTCGTGCATAAGAAACTGGTTGGTATTTCTTGGTGCTCTCATGCCTGGTGCCCTGTTTCCTTTTATGTTTACAGGGCGCAAGACAGTACCTGATGGACGTGGTCTTCGTCGATTCAGTCTGCGTGGCTCGGGATATCCGTGTGCCCAGGTCCTTTTCCCCCGACATCCTTGCTGCTTTCCGCACTTGTACCACTGTTTGCTGTTATCTCTCCTCGACTCATCCCTGAACTTGTCTTTACAGGACTGTCTGTTGTAAAGCCCCAACTGGCATGCCATGCCCTTGCCACACATTCTTACTCCGGAACGCATTAGCGGGGCGAGTTCCCCTCTCACATAATCTGCAAATAGCAGCTAGCCGAGTATTTTACTTTATCGTGATTCACCACACGATACGCCCAAGAGTCTACCTTTTGACAATTGTTTCTGTTTTTTTCTTCACAACTGGCTTTTGGTTGTACATAGCCTGGCGTAATGCCTGTAACACAGGCAGCTTGACCTGCTCGCGGATAACCAACCCTTCACGTTAAACTTGATGTCAATTTGTATCTTGCCCAGAATGTTAATGAAGACAACCCCGTCACTGTATCTTACTGTAGGCTACTGTGACAATGTACTAACAACCAAAACTCTCTACTTCCCAACGTTGTGGTAACCAACACGCCGTTAAGAATGAGCTTCCGTGTGTTGTGGAACTGCATAGTAAACTGTTGGACTGTTCTAACAGCCCGGTTTCCGTGGGGGCCCCTTTTTTTGGTTGTAATTCCAGTTCTTACTCCAGTTATTCGTGCAATGTAAATAAATACATGTCGTCAAAGTAACATGACATCCAATAGAAAAATGGCAAGCTGTAAATCCATCCTGGAGAAATGTGTTGCTTGCTTTAACCGTCTTGTAGCAAATGGGACAGTCTAACTTTTACTGCTGTTGCTCTACGCACCCTGGTGGTTCGGTTCGGTCGGTGGAGTTTCAGCGGCGCAGTGTGAAGTACGGACTAAATGTATCTGGGTTACTAAATGGATTAATCCAAATCAAGTAATGCACTTCATCTCAGATTACAATAACGCATAGGCTTTGAATGAGATAGCTCCAATTATTAATTAATGAATTAATAGCACAGTAGCAGCCAGGTATATTCTGTATCACGTACAAAAACAGCTTTTTGCGGTGGTGCCTTTTGCACAACGCTTGACCACACATAGCAGTAGTGTAGCAGCTATTATTTCCACTCTGAAATAGGGTGGAAGTCATCTTATTCTTTGACACAGTCTATATGAAAACTGAACACATAAACCCTACTCTCCGTTAACCAAAATATTCCGCGCGTCGCAGGATGCGGTCCAATTACTGCTGAGTCTGAAATGGATCTGGCGCATATCCGCTGTTCCAGAGTCAGCTGGGCATGAGACTGAATGGGAGGGTTGATTAAATCAGGGAGATGTAAATATGTAAAGAGAGCCTCGAGACAAAGGATTGATGGGGCGTCGCAAAGTAGACCTTTGTTGTTGTTTTTGTTTTCTGAATAAAGTTGGTTAGACTTGAATTTCATACCGCGCTTTTAAACGTCAAGGGCAAGATCCAGCTCTGTGTCGCTTGAGAGCTGTCATCTAACGTTAGACGTAATTTGCACGGACTAAACCGTGTGTTTTTCTGAGATTCTATGGTATTGTTCAATAACTTTCGTAATGGACTGTACTGAATATCAAGAGGAAAACTTGGAGAAGAAGGTCTGCATCGTGGGATCGGAACTCGTCGACAACTATACCGTAGGTTTATTGCTTCAACTCGAGTTAACGTTAGCCTAAATATGGCTTAGGCTACTAGTGCTATCCCAGTAAGCTAACCTCAGTTGAACAAACTGAAACGGGTGTTTCCACATGGTCTTATTTGGACAATCTAATAGGCAATTACGCATACTTTATGTAAATGCATAAAGGTGTTTCCTATTCGTATAGAAGCTAGCTGCTAGTGACATTTATATAATCGAAGACTGACATGCATTTCAGGGAGCTAGCTTTCTGTTGCTAGCAGTTAGGTCTATTACGTTAACGTTAGCTAACAGAATTAGCCGTCCCGTTTGGCAACTGTTTGGCAACCAAAGGTCTACTGGTGTTGATAACGTTGCATAATAGCTCGCATGTTATGTTGTAGGAGATCAGGGAACAAAATGGCTTAATGTTAGTCACAATCATGTTGTTAAGCTAGTTTATATGACTTACTGGATAGTCATAAAGTAGAGGTTGGCTAAACCCAGCCTTGGACATCGTCTCTAACGGTAGAATAGCTCTCAATTTAGTTTGTAATTCTATCCTTAAATGTGAACCTGCATGTTTAATTTTTTTGATAACGGTGACGTCTGTGAATATTAACGTCAAAACTTTCTAGAGATATTTATGAATGGCAAGTTTGACACTGGCTAAATTGCGCTTCTATTATCGACCATGTATAGACTTTAATGTAATCAACCAGAAGATGATCAATAGTCTGAAGGTTTCCCATAGTGAGTAGTTGCAAATAGTAAGGGTTAGGGCAGTTAGGTAAAGTTCAAATGGTTATTATTGGATTGCTTCGCTGATCATACCTAGTGTAGGCTACTGTGTGTTTAGATTTGTTTGATGGTGCTGCAATAGAGAGAGTACAACGTGTAAGCTCGTTGCTTGCATAAGTGTTAAAGTAAAGTAAAAACATAAGTTAGGATGGTGGATCTAGTCAGTCACATGGTTGATGAAGTATGGCCACGGTGATATTTCCTCGGGCTAAGATTCGGTTTGAAGATAGCTGCCACTGTCTGAACACTGATTAATGGCCACACTTTTTGCAAGTGTTCAAGTGTGTGTGGTGTCCGGCTACCAGACTAATGCATTGGCAACAGGACATGCATTCTCAGTGGTTTGGATAAAGTAACAAAAAAAAGGAAGGGCTGAGCAAATGAAGTAGGCCTACAGTAGAAAAACCTATGGTGCCAAACTGTTTGTAGTTCCAGCAGTTAACTACAGTAATAAACTATACAAAACAAAGTCATTTAGCTTACTACTTGAATCACTATGTCAATACAAATATAGTTTTTACCAACTGTTGCAAAATGTTGTTAAATTATGTATGCAAGTTAACACTGCTAAAATCACAAGATATCGAAGTGGTAAACAAAAACCCTGAGGCTGAGGGTCACCAGAATAGAGTGTGTGATCACCCTTGTGCCAAAATGTTGACTGCTGACCCTGTAAATCTGTCTTTTCAAATGAGAATGAGTACATTATGCTGTTGTTGTTGCACCAATATAAAGGGCATTACTGTTTTCTGTATGTTTCTGTCTCTGAAATCATTGCACTTTTAACAACATCATCCCTAGGTATACATAATTGAAGTCAAAGTCGGAGATCATAAATGGATTATAAAACACCGCTACAGTGATTTCCACGATTTGCATGAAAAGGTGAGTTTGTTTTATGCCCTTATGTTCTTTAGCTACATCAGATGAATGTGAATATTGGGTTTGTTGTAAGAATTAACTGTTATTCAAAGTCTTTTCTTTTTTTCAAAGCTCACTTCTGAGAAAAAAATTGACAAACACCTGCTACCACCAAAGAAGATCATAGGGAAAAACTCGAAAAGCCTGGTTGAAAAAAGGCAGAAAGAGCTCGAAGTGTATCTACAGACATTACTTGTCCGTTTCCCTGTGGCTGCACCCAAAGTTCTGTCTTGTTTTCTGCAGTTTCATGCTTATGTAAGTGGTGGTTTTTATTTTTCGACTATAATTATTGATGTAGTACTAGTTTGTTTTTGTTATTTATTTTATTTGTTTTTGTTATTTATTTGTTATTGTTTATGTATTTCTGAGTTAGCTACTCAGTTTGTACTCGAGTCATTTTGCACAGTTCATATTTGTACACCTTGTGTCACACTTTATACTTTTTTACATGCAGTTTTAAAAAGCAGGGATGAAATTGGCACTTGCCAACCAAATGCATCCATTTCCATTACGTATCCAAAATCCATTTGTGTGCTGTCAGTGGCAGGCAAATTTGGTCAACTTATCAACCACTGTAGCGAGTACATAAATAGAGCTAG
Organism: Sardina pilchardus; assembly: GCF_963854185.1. Taxonomy (NCBI): domain Eukaryota; kingdom Metazoa; phylum Chordata; class Actinopteri; order Clupeiformes; family Clupeidae; genus Sardina; species Sardina pilchardus. The sequence goes on along the minus strand of NC_085002.1, from coordinate 30,963,014 downwards.
CACATGAGAAATATACACTGTCTTGTCAAAAATTCCCATAAACACACTCCTAATCCTTATGGAAAGCCTTCCCAGAAGAGTTGAAGCTCTTATAGCTACAAAGAGTGGACCGATGTCATATTAAACCCTATGGATTAAGAATAGGATCGATGTGACTGAAGTTCATATAGGGGTCAAGGCAGGTGACCCAATACTTTTGCCAATATAATGTACAGTCAGATCTGGCAATGACAAGTTTGAAATAAGCAAGTGACTCGTAGCAATCATGTAACATTATCAGTAGCCTATAAGGGTAAATCACGTTTGTTTGTTTTTATGTAGATCCCCATTAGCTTTTGCAAAGCAGCAGCTATTCTTCCTGGGGTCTATGATCAAATGTGACAAATGCAATCTTGAAATACACAGATGACAATGGACATGACATGACATACAGTACATCACATGGATACATAACATAAGAGAACACGCAGACAATACATAATTACATTCCACATAAAACATGGAAACAAAACAAAAACAAAACATTCATTTGAAGTTTACCTACAATAACCACCAGTGAGCCACCTACTGCTACAATGCTATCATGTGCCACTGCTACAGTATGCTTATTTCAGGCTGCATAACTGCATAAACATAGTGAGACCTGTACTGCTGAATCTTCACACCCTAATATTGTTACGTGAAAAGTTCTCTTTTGAAATGGCACATTGTTGAGCATTTAAAGGCTACTTGAGCTGGTGTGTCAGTCTGCAATTCTGCACACTAGTAAACACTCCATGGAGGGACATCTCAGCAGAGAAATCTAGTTTGTTTAGAGTTATGCTCGTCTTTCCTGCTCCAGTTCGAGATCACAGGCGTATAGTTAGATCAAGTTGGATAGTTGGATTATGGGAAGCTTCAGAACTCACATGAGAGTGTCTTAAGGGAACCACGCTACTTTTATGACCAGACACTATGGCATAGAAACAGTGATCGGAAGAACTGTGTTAAAAATAAATGGCATTAGTAATGGCGTTTTTTTTTCCCCCTTCAGTAACACGTAATCTACTTAATTACTGTTTCCATCGTTACAACGTTGTTATTGTCTCTGACAAAAATCGTTACTAGAATTAAGATCAATGAAACTGTTTTCATCTGACTAGCTAGGCTCTTTCAGACACGGGAGGTGCAAGGGTTTTTTTTGGTGAGATAAAGGGCAAGAACGTGCAATGTACGCTATATGTGAAATGTACATTAGGCCTATGTCCAGAAAACAAAGTGTTCCTCCACGCCGGTTGTAAGCAATTCTAATCTCATGAAGCTCCTCTCATCGTCACATGCTTCTACAAAACTATTAGTGGCCAAAAACGTCGGTGTTGATAGCAGCCCAAACCCAGGTGAGGTTGACGTGAGCTCCGCTATCAAAGAACATGGAATAACTCGGCTGCATTTTGAATACTCCATCTCAAAGCACCCCTTGCTACAGTAGCTGTACAGTAGATCAATCTGTTATTTGAGTGGATCACTGGTGTTGATTCTTCCCTCTGTATTCCCCTCTGCCACATTCTCACATCTCCAAAACATTCACAATTTTACTTTGCATTCTGTAGCAACTGTTGCTACTATTTGGCTGTCTCTGAATGACTATAAGTATTGGACAAAGTCTTCATATAGCATTGTCTTGATTGTGATATTTTGTGCTCATTACTTTGGCCATATTTTGAATGTCTCTATGTTTGCACAGGAAATAAATGGAATCGCTGCAGCCCTGGCAGAGGAACTTTTTCACAAAGGTACCCCCAAGTGTTGCTGCCTTTACATCAGTCTGTTGAATTATTAAGTCAAAACCAGTTGCAAGGGTCAATGTTTCTAAATAAAATGGTTGTGTTTTCACAAAGGACCATAAAACAAGCTTTCAAATGACACCCATATCAGGCATATTGACCAACAAACTATGGAGATAGGGATTCAATGTGTTCTGATTGTACATGTTACGAAATGGAGAAATATGCCTGTAAGGTTTACTGGCAGTGTGGAACTATACCTAGGATCATGTCACATGTGTCAATGGGCTTGTATTCACAGTCAGAAACTCATACTGTATGCCATGTCATGTCTCCTGACATATGCTTTTACCACCAACATTTGAAATGTCTTTACCATGGCCAGTTTTTAACATTTGAAGTACAAATAAACTGTGGCTGCCCTTGTGTTATAGTGAATAGGACTCTAGCCAAACTAATAAATACAATCTTACCTGCATGGAAGTCAATAAACACAGAAAACCTATTTAAAGGCATTAAAAAAAATAAATTACCCCTAGCATGACACTGTTAGGAATACACCATCTCACAACAGCATTTACATTTAATTTAATTTCACTTCATAATGTTTTTTTAAATAATTTTCAATATATAAAGTGTAGACATTATGCTATGAAATTATGCCAAGAGTAAAATTTGACCTTTTTAGCAGACATGTTCTATATCCGTATATCTTAAAATGTTGTTGTGACACTTCCAATTGGTTTTGCTGTGGGGAGTAACATATGTACATTTTGCTGAGCAGTTACTGTAAGTGTGTGCTGTCCTTGTGTGTTCTTTCTGTGTGCAGGCGAGCAACTGTTGGTAGCTGGTGAGGTGTTTCTGCTGCGGCCCTTACAGCTTTATGCCATCACTCAACAGCTGAGGCTTGCCAAGCCCACCTGTGCCAATGGAGATGCCAAAGCAGACCTTGGTCATATATTAGACTTCACCTGTAGGCTTAAATATCTTAAGGTGATTCTCCTCTAGAAATCTCCCTTCCTATGGCCAGTTTCTAGTTAATTAGGAGTTAGTTTCTAGTCTCTGGATAGTTGATTGTTGTGAACAGAACTTGTTTGTGTCAGTATTTAGCAGTTCATGCCATGAACCACTCAATCATTCAGTGAGTTTGTGTGTCTTACTACCCTGCTACTGCTATACAAATTGCAAAACGTTTTTGGAATAATTCAATATATTTTGTAATTGGCTCTCTCTCTGTGTCTAATGGAATAGCCATGTGTATAAAGAATGGGAACTGATCTGTGTTGTGGACTTGTTGTACAGATTCCTGGAACAAAGGGAGTAGTGGGCACAAGCAATATTCAGGAGGACCGCCTTCCTTTTGACCTCTCTGTATTTAAATCGCTGCTTCAGATTGAGGTGGGTGCAATACTTTTTCAACTTCACTTGATCAATCAGAAGTTAGTATGTGTTGCTATATTTAGGTGTGTGCTTTATTTTAATCTCTGCAGATCAGTTACTGTGACTCGGCTCAGATCAATGGGTTGCCTTCTTTGAAACCCACTTTGGCTACTCTGAGTGTCCACCACTCTACGACATCAATGAAGGTATATGATTAATGACATTTCAGAAAAACAACACCTACACATGTTTGATAAGAAAAGCTGGCCAGGACACCTTTTCATCGACGAGCCAATCACAGTGCGCATATAGCTAACACTCGCTTGATTTTCCAGTTCTCAGCTCCTAAGCTCTATGGATCGTGCCTAGACTGCCCCGCCAGCCAAATTACATTTGCTGCCGCTAGGGACATCTAGTATCCCAGAAATCTAGACGCCCCTAGCAGCAGTAAATGTAATTTGGCTAGCGGGGCAGTCTAGGCACGATCCACTGAACTTAGGAGCTGAGAAACTGAGAAAACGGACGGCTCAATCACAGCGTGTATAGAGTCGGTGGGCGGGCTTAACATAATGGTGACTGACATGCGACCAGAAGTTGCGACGGTAACGCATACTGCTATTTGAAAACAAGATGATGATTCGTTTAGCGTTATCCTATTGCGTGGAGAGGGAAGGTTACGCATCCTGCTACTTGAAAACAAGACGATGATTCGTTTAGCCTTATCCTATTGCGGAGAGGGAATTTGAAAGACAACAGCTTATCCCACCCCTCCGATTGAGCCCTGCTTACAGGGAGTTCCCAGACCCTACATCTTGATGTGGGTCTGGCTGGTCAGGCTAGGCGTCTACATTTCTAGGCTAGTAAAAACACACTGACCAGAAAATGTTGGACACTTCCAGTTTTACTTCACTAATGAATATTGTGATTCTCCACCGGCAGTTTCCATTCCTACTGATTGTTATGGAATACGAGTGTCTCATTACTCCGCTTGTAATTGGTCAGCTGTCGAAAAAAGTAAAACTTATCAGGAAAAAAACGCCTTACATTTTTTCATTCTAAAGACTCCCTGAGCTGCAGAAAAAAAACACAACCAAAAGCACCCAGGACTTCTTTTGAAAACACAGTCTACACTACAGGATCATAATGTAAAGCCGATGCTGGCAGCTTAGAGAAAAACACAGAATGTTAACACACCCAAACACAACTCTGAATAAGGGAATATGCAATTACCATCTGATATGCAAAAGCCTACTATTATCACAACATTTAATCACAAGAAGCCATTATTCTGTTCTCTTGTGTCATCTCTCAGGATATAATAGTTCCAGAAGCATCCGAGTTTGCCCAGTGGGTGCCAGAGGGAGTGGACACCAACTGCCCGGTTACGGCCATCATTCCTACTTGGAAAACATTGACTACGCTAGATATGAGCCATAACCTTATCGCATGCATTGATGAATCTGTTGTGAGTCATTTTCTTCGCCCTCTTTTACCAGATAGTCTTTTTCCAAATCGAATAACTAGTGCAATGTCCAATAGCACTTTAGTAGGAATTTTAAACAAAAGAAAGACAGAGGTGGTGTTTATTTTTGGTGCCCTAGTGAGTGTAGCTCTAATTGCCTGTGGCTGTACAATCACTGCATTTGCATAATACATTATTTGATATGTTTACAAACATTATGGTGCCATTGCAAGCTCTAGCCGGTTGCAGAAAGCAATCAAGTTAACCACTAACAGCAAAAAATGACCAGCAATGTCTTTTAATGTTTAATCATCTGGTAATATTAAATTTTAAAATTTTCACATGATCTATTACGTGTATGGTAATTTAAACAAAATGAGTCCACAGTACCTAACCACTGTGTAATGTAAACATGTTATACACTTCAAATCTCCCCTCCCCTCTTCTCGGTGTTCATCATTTTATCTATTCCTTATCTCCTTAATCTCCTGATCAATTCTCTGTGTTTCTTTCAGAAATTAATCCCTCAAGTAGAATTCTTAGACCTTAGTCACAATGAACTATCTCATGTGGAAAATCTTCAGGTATGTTTGTGGGGTTCAGTATCTTTTGGTTCACAAAAAAATAGCTTCAGAAGAAACTGAGATGTGGCAGACCCTAGGCAGTCTGAGATGATTTCCAGTATTCCTAGTATAATAGTGTTATACATTTTGAATGGTAGTTTAGAGTAATATAATTTTTGTTTGCCTGGAGACATTTTTATATATTTCAATTATTTTGAGTCTTGATATGTATTCTCTTGTATTTCATTTTACCGCAGCATTTGTATAACCTGATTCATCTGGACCTATCCTACAACAATTTGGCAGTTCTTGAAGGGGTTCACACCAAGCTTGGCAACATTAAAACTCTCAATCTGGCTGGCAATCAGCTTGAAACACTTTCAGGTCTCACCAAACTGTACTCCTTGGTCAACTTGGACTTGAGCAGCAACAAATTAGCACAGGTACTCTGTGATAATTTATTTATTTCTATTTTGACTGATACGTAATGTGTGGCACTAATAAAATGTTCACAGTGTGACTATTATTCTATTTGAGTCCATAAGAAGAGAAAATCACTGCAAGTGATTGTGTGGTGTTTGTATTGCTGTATAGTTGGAAGGTTAAATCTTGCACTAAATGATTGCATTTCCCCCACAGATTGATGAGATTAAGCCCATAGGCACACTCCCTTGTTTGGAGAAGCTATCTTTGGTCAACAACCCCATGTGCATCATTCCTGACTACAGAACAAAAGTCCTAGCCCAGTTCTGGGACCGAGCCTCAGAGGTAAAGCCTTTAAGGACTCTTCATGTGTAATTACCTCCGCCAAGGAGGTTATGTTTTCATCGGGGTTTGTTTGTCTGTCTGTCTGTCTGTCTGTCTGTCTGTCTGTCTGTCTGTCTGTCTGTCTGTCTGTTTGTTAGCAAGATAACTCAAAAAGATATGGATGGATTTCGATTACATTTTCAGGAAAGGGATGAAATGACCAAAGGATTTTAATTTTGGGAGTGATCCAGATCACTGTCTGGATCCAGGAGGCGGTTATGTTTGCTCCCGGCACAATTTTGAATCGTCTTTGTTTCTATTGTGATGCAATGTGATTAAATATGGGTTTTATCTTCGTGTGATAGTCGTTTTAGATGAATATGACTACGGATCTGGTTTATCTTCAATTGCATCCACCAGAAACCAAACCATGGTAGTTAAATTGAGTGGAAGTGGTCAGAATGTAAAGAGAGGAAAATGTTGAAAGCAAAACCACTTGTGACAGTTCTTGCAGGGAATGGTCCACATTTAACATTTATAAATGTTTGCATTGGCCCCAGCAGTGGCGCAACTGGCTGGGGCACCTGAACCGCACGCCGGCGACCCGGGTTCGATTCCCGCGTGGTCCTTTCCGGATCCCGCCCCCGCTTTCTCTCCCATTCACTTCCTGTCTTTCTCCACTGTCTCTGTCAATAAAGGCATAAAATGGCCAAAAAAATATATTTAAAAAAAAAAAAAATGTTTGCACTGATGTTCTCATCTCGAACCAACTCTGAAATACTGTCGTTAGACTGAAACGTGAAACGTACCACCTGTTTGAATGTGCTTAGTGTCACCTAAATGTGAAAAAAAGTATTTCCATTACAGTTTTGCAATATAGTGCCATTTAGATACATCTGGAAAACCACCTCATGCAAGCATAAAAACATTTTTTTGTGATATTTGTGAGTTTTTGCAATTTTCATTTCCCATTTTAGGTTTGCAGTCTGAAGATAAATTTTCTTTGTGGTTTCTTTTTGCACAAGGTTTGTCTGGATCATACGGCAACCACAGAAAAGGAACTAGACACGGTAGAGGTCCTGAAAGCCATTCAAAAAGCCAAAGAAGCAAAAGACAGAATGGCCAATAACGATAAAAAGGTACGGGGCTGGGTACATGGGAGCTGCTCCTTGGTTTGTTGTACTGGTTGTTGTAACACTGTTTTGTCGTGATTGCAGCATTTTTGTTGTTGCTCTTTTCTGCTTAGTGCGCAATGTATAGCTTTAGTCAAAGTGAGTTTATCAACATATAATCTGCTTAATTTCTAATGAATGATTTGTCTGAAAGCTCTATATCCCACCTCTTTAATTGTACTGGGGTCAGCTATGGATGTATAAAGAATAGAATCTGTGTCCTGAAAAGATTGACATCAGATTTCCAAATAATATATGATCAGCTGGAGATCAATGTAAATGCATTTAAATTGTAGTTGTACAGATTAAACTCCAGTCTGTGTCCAGCCATTGTGTGGTCAAGTGATAGGTACGCATGAAGCCATAAACTGCATTGCTATTCATTCCTCTCGTAGTGAATTGTGCAATTCAATTTTGAAATGGAAAGCAGATTTTTTGTAACCTAGTTAAATCAAGAATATGTAGAGGAATCATTAGGGCAAATTTGCTATTGCAGGTAAAATATTGAAATTACAGCTCCATAATGGACCTTATGCATGGAAGGCATTTTAGCCAGCTCATGTATTTCCAGTGGACTGTCCGTTATATTTTAAGGGCAGCTTCTGTTATATTCTACTCCTTATATGTTGGGTCAACTCTTTCTGCAACTTTAATATTGCATAAATTCTTCCTCATTTTAATGTGCTGGTTCACTAGGTGACACCCAACTGGGTCTGTGCAGACTGTAATTACATTAACAATAGCGGCAGTTACACACCCGGTTACACACCCGGCTCCACCAGAAATAAATGAGCTGACCAAAGAGCCTTCCGTTCATAAGGTCCATTGAGGGAAAAGATGTTGTGGTCCTTTTGAAGACCAACTCTGAATAGCCAATGGAACTCATGCCATCCACTGGGTGTTGTAATGTCAAAATGTTACACGTTTTCAAGATTCACGGCAAAGTGTTGATGCTCATTACCTTTTAGTTGCTTAATAATACTGCTCATTACAAAAATTGCAGAGTAGTAAAATTACATTGTGTTAGTACAATTATGGTCTAGAAAAAAAAAGTTTTTCCTTCTACCAGTCTAGGGGCCTCATTTATAAAACTCACTGTAGATTCCATCCTAAAACATTCCATGCGCCCAAATATTAGATTCAGTGTGCTCGCAAACACTTTCTGATACTATTCTGAACGCCACGTGGCACACACCTGGTTATATACATCGCACGGTCATCCCACGGAGGTAGTACAATTCTGAAATATTGTGATATATTTGTTGATTTATCTGTTAGGGAATGAGCCTTATTTTGTGATCTTCCCATCAGCTGTCACTGATTTGTGTGTCTGACTTTGCATAAGCTCTACGCGTGAGTGAAAGGACATTGCAAGGAAAGATGTAAATGCACATTTCACCCCCATTTACGCAACTTTTTTTTTATACTTAACAGCCTTTATGAATGAGGCCCCAGATGTGCACATGACATTTTTTTTTTTATCCTGAAAGCGGCACTGGGCAGCATTTCCCATAGAGGCCATTTCTAGATATTAAATTCCTCTCACCTTTGCAACCTCACTGACGACACGTCAGAAACTCTTTGGTGTTTGTTCTGAAAATGTGTACTTATTGTGAAGAATTCTAAGCTTTACGTGCGGGTGAAGCTGTGTCCCTAAAGAAAAGGCTGCCACTGTCATTGTCAGATCAGTGAGGACCCCAGGCAGTCTGCCGGTGGTGGAGCCCCGCCCCTGCCGTCACACCCTTCCTCTTCCTCCTCTAATCTTGCTGCTCTTCCTGCACCTCAATCTCCCACTATCACCCACTCAGCCAGCTCCAGCCAAGGTAATCATGTATGTATCGTGCTGCTGGGTGGGACTCAGTACAGACTGGGCTTGTTCAATCAGGCAGCACTGCTGCACAGTCAGCTAAGTGTTGACAGATCTTCCATTTACAAGTCACAGCAACGTTAGGCAGTTTTCTCTTTTTGAACATTTATTTTTGTCAGAAGCTCCTCAGGTGGTACATGGTGATGTGAAGGGAAGAGAGAAACACTCCTGTCACAGTTCTTCTATGCATTTGCTTTGATTTGATTTTAGAGTAGTATGACACCATAGTTGTGTGGCAGCTGCTTCTTTATTTGTGGCAACCGCACTGCTGTTTGTTTTCCAGCTGCAAATTAGTTTGTAAGTGATAGGTGGGTGTGCTTATGACCAAAAAAAGAGTAGCATGAAACAGTCTGCTGTTACATCTTGTAATGTAAATTAGATCTGGATGTAAATGGTCTGGAGTAAAGGCAGAACCTTAAAAAATATAATTGTGTAGCAGTGATCCCTGACACACACAGGTGTGTACTAGTCTGTATGTGTGTGTGTGCGCACGCGTGCATGTACTGTACATATGCATGTTGTGCTTGTTGTAATCCAATTAATCCACATGTGTTCTGGGAGTATTTTCAGGTTCACTTTGCTTTACAGACTGAATCCCCTTGCATAATTACATTATGTGTTGACAGAACATACGTCATATTTCAAGCTAATAGTTACATCTTAGATGAACTTCCTTATTTCATTTGTTTTGGATGTGTAGTGTATTGTTGTTGCTATTGTTATTATTATTTTATCAGTGTGTGTGTTCCCATTGTGACTTTGATAGTGGAAGCAGCTGGCCCCTTGTCTGAAAGCATATTTTTGATTGTGCCCTGTGGGAATGTAACCAGAACAAGGTCCAAAAGATAAATGCAACAGGAGAATTTTAATATTTATGAATTGTATATATTGGCAAGTAAAGTCCACGTGCACGAAAAAGTGAACGATTCCAAAAGATAGGGTATTTAAAAAATCACACAAAAAACACAGGACTCACACCCGAGCTACAGCGGGTCTGCAGCAGAAGCATGGAGCGTAAAAATAGTTTTAGACTTTTTTTTCGAACGTACAACTGGCTGCCATGTCTGGTGTAGCCAGTTCCATTGATGATCTTTGAAGCTAATTGTTGCAGCAGGCACCAGTGATGCGGTACAGAATTTAAAATAATGAGACACTCCTCTGGGAAGAGGGAAGTATAGGTCTTTGGAGAGGCTCTTAAAGAAGATGACAGCAGTGCTGGTTACCTACTGTATGTTCTATGAACTTCTTGCGAAGACATTCTATAAATTGCTTCATGTGCACTTTCGTCAGCCTACCAGACATGTGTAGCCCACATTAAACTATTAGCCTACAGCCAGTGTTATAAAAGTGTAACACTTTGTGTTCGTGGGCATTCGATAAGGGATGTAATGGGTAAAGGGCGCCTGCAGGAATACATGCATAGGATGCTCTTGTGTTTCCTTGTGTATCAGCCCTTCCACCTCTCTCCTCGTTCTCAGCTTCTCTAGACGAATTAGACATTCTCGATGACCTTTGAACTTCTGGGCACGGGCTCGAGGACCGAGGAGAGAAGCCGCATGCAAATGGAGCATGGGATGCACCCTTTGAGACTCATTCTCTCATCTCTTAGCTAATTCTCAGTCAAGAGCACATCCTTGATAGAATGCTTTCTTGCGAGTCGGGTGCTAGAGAGACAAGGCTACGCAGTACCAGTCCCAGTACCTTCCTCGTCTGTCCAGATCACATCGCAATGGAACAGCCTAGCAAGTGTAGAAGTGTATGTCAACCATGCACGGTTTCGGCTACGCGCTTCATTTGAGCCGTGGACGCGGTAGAAATTGTGCTGCTTTACAGGAGTGCCAACGGCAGTCAGTTCAGAAGGAGGAAGATGTAGCCTACTGTCGGCATCTTCTTAACTGTTCAGCTGCACTTTCCTATAAACAAACTTTTTTGAGTAGCCCACAGTATTCACACTCGACTTGGTCTTCACATATCACAATCCGTATTTATGATTATGTATGGTGTCAATGGTAAATGAACCATTGACACTACGGTAGCATGGTCTGTTAAGCCACTTCGCATTGGGCAAAGTTACTCACAGATAAATGAATGACGAGTAATATTGTCAAAGCACAACTATTCATGCGCATTTATGAACATGCACAATAATTTGATATAAATACCTGAACAAATGTTACGATGACATTAACACATCAGAAATCATGTTAAGCCTACATTTAAGCAATAGGCTACTGCGTCTTTGCATCTTCTTTCCATGTCCCTCTCTCTATTTTTATTAAATCACACCGCCAGAGAATTTCTAATCGTCCATACGCAAAGGATTATGGGTGTTTTCTGAACGCCGAGGATCCATCGATGCATCCTTGAAAATTCTCAGAAGGAAGGACTCAGTACTTGATAGAATTTGAAAGCATCATTGACTTTGGAACAGTGCTTGATGAGATTCGATGACGTAAGGTCCTTGAAAAAGTGGCTCTGAAGGACCGATCCTTGAGAAACAGCGCTTGTGTCTCCCTCCCTCCAAGCAGCTTCCTTTCCACATCCTATTGTGGAACCTGAACAAATTACAGTGCATGAAAATGTGACTCTCCACAGCAAAACCAGTCGCTTGTCGCAACAGGCGTTTCCGAGAAAAATAACCATTTATGTTACTTGTGCTAAAATCGTGAGAAATGTAACTCCAGCAGAATGTTAGAGGCATCTCGTTTTTGCCGCCCTACTCTAATATTTACGGTAAATGCACTCATTGACTACCACCAAGCTATCCGTGTGCTGTGACGTTGTAAATACAAGTAAGTACCATAAATCTTAAAGTAGCTGCGACCTTACAAAGCTTTCGTGAGTGTTGAGCCGACAGTCAACTTCAGAGGCAGATTTCTCCGTTTCTCTCTTGGCATGACAAGATGAACTCAACTCCTTTGAATGTTTATATTTCAGTAATATGACGTTCAATTCATTAGATATAGGTATCGTTTTGAAGGTTGATGCCCTTTTGTGAAAACTTAATAACTGTAATTTTGAAAATTTGAACAATGTGACTGATTCTGTGTGGAGGGTCACAAATGTACTGTTCTTTCTAGGCTTCTTACTCTTCTTCTTCTAACGCGTTTAATGCAGCTTCAACCATTTAACGTAGAAACTTCTATCAAACTGTGTTATGTAGGTCTTACTAAGGACACCTGTGGAATGTATTTTTCATCTTTGTAACTTTTGTAATTTACTATTAATAAAAACCTACTCAAAATGTCCCCATAGATTTAACATTGGCACTCTGACATCACAATGGGCCAATTAATCTGATTTGCACCTGTATCAACAGCCAGCTGCTCAACTAGGCCCCATCAAAGTGCCAGTTAAACTGATTGCACTTGTAGCCTATCAACCCCTTTCTGCTCAACTAGGCCAGCTCTCTCTGTCTCTCCATTCTACAAGGATATACGGCACATTCCATCCAACTTTCTATCCATTCATCTTCTTCAAACTATTCACTCATCCACCCATTAAAGTATTTATCAGCATCCATTAAACAATCTGTCTGTCTACATCCATTAAACGTTCTGTCTATCAATATTAACTAGTGCAGTGCCCGTACAAACAATGTTTTCCAAGAAACTTGTTGCCCAAGTACGTTGGTGCAGGTAGATCATGTTAGATTTGCGATGATGTAGAATCAGGCCCGTGCAGTTAGTAGAGCTTTTTACTCACTTTGCAAAGTAAAAAAGTGAAGGGGAAAGGCGTTTGAGTTGCAGCTAATGGCAATATTAGACACATTACATACCCGTGCGTTTTTGCTGTTGTTGGGAAATGATAAAGCTAACCGCATGACCATGGCCACGCCAGTGCTATTAACTCGGAAGTGATGTTTGAATAAATGTTATGCCCATAGCCGATGTCCAGATAGTTCAAGTTCAAGTTCAAGTTTATTACAGCCATTTCAACAGTATGAAATACAATTGATAGGAATGTGTTTTGGTATGCTCACATATAAGACACTTAATGACAGCACAATAGCACAGAGGTAGCAACACTTAATATACAAGAAAAAGTGCAAAAAAGTGCAAGGATCACAGAAAGCAGCAGTTCAGTACAGTTGTACAAGTTCAAAGAGAGGTAGCCTGGTATGTAACCCATAAGTGCTTAGTGCATGTTCAGGTGGCGAATAGCTTGTGGATAGGTACTATCCCTGAAGCGTGATGTTTTGCATGTGATGCTCCTGAACCTTCTCCCTGATGGTAGGGGTGTGAATAGATGGTGTGCTGGGTGGGAGAGGTCAGAGATGATGTTTTTGGCTTTCCTGGAAATTCTGGTGATGTAATGTGAGGCTATGGTAGGCAGACTACAGCCAATGATTTTTGAGGCCCTGCGCACTACCCTCTCAAGCCGTTGTTTGTCCTGGCTGGTGGCACTACCATACCAGACCAAGATGGCGAAGGAGAGTACACTCTCAATGGTAGCCCGATAGAAGTGGATCATGCCTGCTTGACTGACCCCAAACTGACAGCTGACGGAGGAAGTGTAATCTCTGATGGGCTTTGGAAATGATGAGACTGGTGTTCGGGTTCCATGATGGGGACTGATGGATAGTGGTGCCTAAAAAACGGAAGGAGGGTACCCACTCCACTACCTGGCCATTAATGGAGATGGGAAGGTGCTGGTCTGTATACAGTCAAGAGCGTCTGTTTTAAATGCACATTTTAACAGAATGCTACCGACGTGTGTGTGTCGGCATATTGTTGCAAGATCAGGCAACAGAACCGCTAGGGCGGGAGGCAACCGCGGTTGTTGATGTAGAGTACCCTATGCAACGTTACGTTACTTTAACAGCCTGCTTACCAACATGGGTGCACGTGTGTCGGACTCGGCACGTTTATCCAAGATAAACGATCTTGAAACGGTCCATTGTTTAAGTGAGACATCGTAATTTCCATGAATGGCAACACGTGAGTTTGTGAACGAAATGGGCTTTTTTTCTATGCTGGAGTAAGTGAGAGTGAGAAGGGGAGTGGTTAGAGAGCGGTAGAATTGTATTTTGCTTAATTTAATTATATCATTTTTTGTCCAAAAACGACACTGCACTCACGCATGCCATTAGCAAGACCTGTGCCAAATTTTAGGTCAGTCGGATGAGTGGTTCGAGAGTTATGCGTGGAACACACAGGCAGACAGACAGAGTGACACACAGACAGACATTCCTTGCATTAATAGATAGATTACACTATCTACATTCAACTTTTAAACTATCTACTCTGTCTCAGGCTTTAAGCATACAATCTTGCTCTCTGATGATTACAGATCCTGTTCAGTTTCCACTGTCCACAACTGTTTCAAAATAAAAGTCCTCACTACAATAATTCACAATTATAAATAATTTAAGTATTTAAACTACTCAACTATTTCACTATTCAGCAATTCCAACTGTCAGTTGTCATAAATTATGACTCCCGCCAACTGTTTCCTCTTCCCACAACTGTTTCTAAATAAAAGTCCTCACTGCAACAATTTGCTTTTAAACTATGCAACTATTTAACTGTTCAGCCATTCCAATAGTCAGTTGTCATCAACTATGAGTCCAATCATCCTTTTCACTATCTGACCTCCATCATTGTGCTCGGATTATATAGGGCTATATCTAAGTGTGTTTTTCTTTTTCAGATTTTTACTGCATTTTGATTGTCATTTTTGAAAGTCAAGCTACAGTTTAGTGTTCACAGTGTAATACATTCTTTGACATTGCTGAACTAGCCTTTTTTGCTGTACATTCATCGCACTGTTGCCAGTGGTGCTTTTTTAAGGTGCAGCGGTGCTACATGTTCATTGTGTTGTCCTAGAAGGTACCAACTGCCTGAAAATAGGTTTTGCACAGTACTTTTGTTTGCTTGTTTGTACATCACTTCTGGTAAACCCAGAATACTCGTAAGTAGTCACAAGCTGTATGATTAACTGCAGCCTTCATGATTTGCTAATATCATTAGTTGAGATTTCAATCAATCCTTCAACCCTAAGATGAAGGCCAATTACCAGTCCAACCAACCAGCCTCCGAATGATCTTAAAGACAATCAAACGAGCAAACAATATTAAAGCACAGACATTATACAGTCACCAAACAATTTGAAATCAAAATAAAAGTTTATTCAAATAAATCAATCCTGATTGTCCATATAATCACCATAGTGCATGCCAAAAAACCCAGTGTCACATGCTCCCAGATCATTAATTTGGGATGGCCAAGCCTGTTCAGTTTCTTCATTACCACCAACCATTTCTGATGTCAGACAAGGGGGCCTTAACTTGAAGTTAAGTTACAGGAATGCTGATAGTCTGTAAAGACAACAAATGAAGCTGTGGCACAGCATTTGCATGTGCACCTGAATGTTTGGTTACATTAGAATGTTGTTGGTCAGTTTTCTTTTTTGGTGTTCAGATCAGTATTTTTTTTCTTTTAGAAATAGTTATAAAAGAAGAAGCCATTGCTGACAAAAACAAATTGACTCCTGTGGATTCTGTGCTTACCAAAACATGCTGGAACACCTCCTCTGAGAAAATACCCAAGGTATTTTTTAGAATATCTTATTTTTCTTAATCTCATGGAGTTCACTTACAAATACAATGCATTTGTAAATACTCTTCTCTGTGCTGCAATTCATTTGATTCATCATGTGCAGGATTTGCTAGTGTGTGTTTCATGTAATCCCTTGCAGGTTACAACCCAATTACATGACCCCTTTATTTCTTGTGAAATGTCGACAGAACAGCAGTTGAAGTACAACACTAATAGGTATGTTCGTTTCAAGTCTGCTTAAGGGAACAGGTCACACGGATAATTGGATAATTTCATTGTACGTTAGTTAGTTATTTATTCAGGCATATATATTAAGTATTTTCTGTAATTAAAGCATACATCACTGTGCCATTTCAACTCCAGTTCTCCACCATTTGTTGATTGTGTTGTTGTCAAACTTGCTTAAAATGGAGGAAGGCAAACATTTCCGTCTTTTGCCAGTAGAGGGTGGTATGCTACTGTACACGCTTGGTCTGAAATCATTGGTCGGTATATTGTACCATGTCCATTCATTATAGTAAGTCATGGAAATGCAGGGTTTTTGTCAGCAAAAAGTAAAGAAATTGTGCATTTGACTTAGAGTGGGAACCCTTATAATACATTACAATGAGCAAAGTTTAAAGGTGACATAGAATGGAAATCATTTTTGTCTTGGTTTTGATGAATTAGGAGAGGTTGTGCCCTCCTTCATATGAAAATCTTGAACTTAGAAAATAGCCACTAAAAAATGGGCGAATTAGAACAAAGCCTACTTGTGATGTCAAATATCACAGTCATTGAAGTTCAATTGGAGTTGCCAAAGAGGGCGCCATTTAGTCAAAAGGACCATTTCAATAACCAGCCTAATTATAAGGTTTTAATTGAGCTTGTAAAATTGCAATTGAGTTTATTTTTTATAAATCATAGTTGAATATATGTGATCCTGTAAAGCGGAACCAGTCGTTTCGGTAAAATTTATTGAATTCAGTTATTGTGCTCACGTGAACGGCCATAAACTAAGCTTTCCAACGATATGTATATCGAGGGTATTACACAAACTATCGCTAAGATAACCGCATTTAAAGTTGACATGGTTCTCCTGTCACGATATGCCAATAGAGGAGAAATCACCTTTTTAAGTGGCGCGTGCACAACGGGAATGGCTGCATGTGACGTTCGTACAGTATCAAAATGACATAAGCCGTTTTGGGGGACGCGACTCAGAAACAGTCTCTGGTAGCCTATAAGTGACATCACGCTCTGTGTGCCACTTGCTCTGTTCAATTTGGAATTGTTGCTTGTTTATTCAAAGTCAAAAGGCAGTCAAAAGTAGACTTGGCTACTCAAAGTGTCAGTTTATTTCACATCATGTTTATATCATTTGGAATAACCACTGCATACCTGTGTTGGTTGGTGTGTTGTGTGTTGTTAGTACACACTACACATTATTTTTTATGTGATTTTAAGACACTGCATAGCTTCTGCTGTGTGGGTTGACATGTTGCAAAATCCGCAGAATCATTCTATGCAGGCAAACCGCCATCAGAAGCATTTTATATTGTTGAGGTCAGACATGTATCTGGACTTTCTACCCGTGCTGTGCTGCGCTGATTCAGTTCACTTTCTCTGGTCCTGCGCTGGGCTGTGTGAGAGGGGTAGTGGTCAGGGACTAGAGCAGCAAAACCAATATGTGCTTCTTTTACCGATGTATTTACAGATATATTTTGCATTTCTGCACACCTCCTGCTATACTATGATATCAGAACCCATAATATTTTAGCTATCACATTCATTAACACGGCGAGAGACTTTTCATATCATTGGCCAGTATGGGCGCTTTTATCGTTATGGTTATAGTTATCGCTATCCTTCTTGGTGTGAATGCTGCTTTACTCAAAGTAAGTCATTATGGCTCAGTGAACCTTAAATTCAGGGTTTATATCAGACATGGGTAACTCTGCCACATTTCAGAAAGCACTGACTTTTTAATGGTAATCAGAATCATGGACTGTGTCTAAGTTGTTAAATTCCTCCTCCTTAGATTAGAGATTACAATGTGATGCTCTTTATTGAAGATGATTATGTTGATCTGTGTAAAGTAATATCTTATAGGATCCCTCAATATCACTGATGACTTTTCAAAGAATATTTTGTTCACACAAAGTGGATAGTTTTAACTGCAGTTGTGGTGTAGTTTATAAACTGTAAGGAGTTGTTTGATTCTAATGCTTCCATTCCCTTATCAGCTGCTGCTGCTGTGCTGAAGACCTCAACCTGTGGACAGACAGACAGCAGACTCCTGTGTTGCCTTGCTGGCTCCTGTCCTACACAACCGCTATCCCAGAGTTCAATGAGCAGTTGTCTGCTCTCATCAGCAAGGTGGCACAGGAGAATGACCCAGACTCCGCTGTCCCTGGAGAAGACCTACATTCTGAACCCACTAACCTGGGAGCAGGGCAGCACTCAGGAGATGGCTACTTTGAGATGGGACCAGACTGCAGTGAGGATGGTTCTGCTCCGTCATCCTCCCCTTCTTCTCCATTACAGGCTGAGCAGGCTGAGGAACAGGGGGCTGTGGATAAAGAGACTAACCAACACATCACTAAAATGTTGTGGGCACACTGCATACGGGTGGGAAAGGGTGTGAGTCAACTAGCCTGTTGTCTTGTTCTGACAGAGCGTCTATTGACTGTTTTATGCATCCGCCGTGCTGAGCAGCCAGCCACTGTGACTGATTTGCTGGAGGGCCTTGAGGTGGAAATGGTTGTGCCATACTCAAATGTGGATGCGCTGTGGTTCTGTGTGCCTGATACCTGCCTTTCACTCAGGTTGAGCTCGAACTCCACCCGCTGGCACTTCTTTGCAGATAGCGGGGGCTTAAAGGAGGTACACATGCAGATGGGTGCTCAGCTCAAGAGCCAGGCAAAGCTAGAGCAGAATGCACCCAGCAGCCCTGCATCTGTGACCCAGCTTCTCTGGCAGCACCTCCACTCCTGGGAATGGGAGGAAAGTGACGGGGCAGTTAAGGTAGGTCATGCCGCTCACCTGCTGGACCCCCATGGCCCGGAGAGCCAGCCACGACCCCATGCTGACATTCTCTCACGCTGGTGTCCGTCAAAGTCTGTGGAGACTACTGATGGAGTGGCAGAGGGCTTAGCCTCAGTTCCTTGCATCCTCTTCCTCACACCCCGTCATCTATGTGTGCTGAAGGTGGACTTCTTGTCTCTGGTCGAGCATGATGGGCCTGATGGTCAGGGTACACGTCTCTGCTCACGGCTTACCAGGGTGCCCTTGGCCGCAGTGCTGCTGAGTCCCAGACAAGGCTGCCCTGGCCACAACTCGCTAGCGGTGCACCACTTCCATGACGGACACATTTTGAAGCTTATGGCTGGCTCCCAGCAGCTCACAACAGTCTTCATCCTTCCCCATGACAAATTCTTGTTCCTGCGGCAGTTGAGCCAGTACCGTACTGGTTTGAAGGACATTAAGACTCTGGCTTTCCTCCAGAGCAAGAGCTACTGCCACAGGAGGTCTGGCCATCATTCACCACCCACCAAAGTCTCCCAAAAAGGGTACAGGAGCAGGTGAGCAAAAGACACTGCTGACAGACCTAAATGTAAGATGCACAAAGATGTTCGAAGTCAAAGATACAACATAATTTGATCACAGTGTTGCTCTAGACATGTTACTCACTCTTTGTCTTCTTCCTCAGTGGTGTTCAAGGAATACACAAGCCTCTTCTGGCCCTCTCAGTGCACTACCCCTCTGAGCCACTCATACAGAAACTCTCTGAGGAGAATCAGTGTCCACCGCACCTGAACCTGTCCCCCTCTCTCCACTACCTCTCCAGTTTGAGGGGAGATGAGTTGGTTGAATTCTTCCATAGCAGTATTGCTGAGGTAACACCTAAAACTCAAGTCAACAGCCTTTTTCCATCACTCATTTGACTGACAAGTGGTTTTATCCAAATAGTGGGTGGTTAATTAATATGCCTGTTGTGATGTAAATGAAAGGAGACAACCACTTTGCTTCTTAATAGTCACTAACATTAGCCTTTTTTGTATCTTTTAATCCCATGCTGAATGCTGAAAGTTGATCATTGATTTTATGGCAGATGAAGCTGACCAGATTATTCCCATTTAGGTAGAGAATGAGGAGATGAAGCACATTATTTGGTCGTCCGTGCTGTTTTACAAGTCCCCTGAGATGGAGATGACTGCGTGTATCATGTTATCTACCAAAGCCCTCTATTTCATACTTGATGATGCGGCCTCCACTCTAAGTGACCAAGCACGTAAGATACAGTTGTTGTGCAGCATACCATACAAAGACAGTTGTTTGTTTGCAGGAATCTAGTATAAAATCACTTTTTTAATGCCACTTTGTCATGCCAGCATATGCGGCTATGCTTAAAAATGTTGAGATGTAAATACTTCTCCTATAGCTTTTCCTCAAGTCTATCTCACTGTTCATTTATGTGGCGGTTTGTCGTCTCCAGACATATGGAGCTGGCAACCTTCTGAGATTGCAGAAACAGATTTCATCATCTCTTACTGCTTTGCCATGAAGCTCAATGATCTGCACAGCGTTAATGTGGGCCTATTTGACCAGTACTTCAGAGTGGTGGGTAAGTCACTTGATTAATGGTGCTTTTATATGGACAACTGCACATTATTAGCTACCTCTTCAGAAAGTTCACATGTAAACCATTCATGTTTGCATGGAAAATATTTGAAGAAACACAAACCAGGATTCCCATGGTCATGGAAGTCCTGGGAAAGTTATGGAATTGTAAAATCTAATTTTTCAGGTTTGAAGATGAAGATGCAATTCAGGAAATCCATTGAAAGTCATGAAATTGTAATTGAAATGTAATGTAATCAAGAGAAGATGGCATAGGTCTACATCATGACATAGAATTTGATCGCATTCTTACAAAAATATTTTATCCAGTCTCATTGTTTAAAGGCAGGCATCCTATGTAGATGTCTATCTTAAACATAATGCTTTTAAGTCATTTTCATGGGAAGCTAAATTGTAATATGGAGAATGGCTTCCCAGCCGTTTCCTTTCTATCTACGGAGAACTCACTCTCCCCTTACCAGAGGAACCACGAACTGTTTCACCGCAATTGTACAATAGCTTACTAGTATCAAATCGTGTAATGTTACATTGTCACATCCTCCTCAGAGATGATCTTAACCGGTTTGTAAACTAATTCACATGTGTAAATGACTGTGAAAGGTGCAAGTCATGAGTGGTATTTACAACAGTTGTGTAAAATACAACACAAGACAAAAGGAGTTACTCCCAACCTGTGGTGTAAAATCAGCTGTTTTCTACTTCGAGACCGTGAAATGTCTTTGAAAAGTTATGGAAAGGCTCAGTCAGTGAATAGCGGTGGGAATCCTGAAAAATGAAACACACAGTGAATAATTTTGATAGCCTGGGAATAGAGGTGGCCGATATACCGAACATACTCGATATATCACAGTTGGCTGTACGTAAGGTAAATTATATCGCAAATATCGAGTATTTCACGGGCATGATTTTTAAGTGCCAACACTTGCTTTGGCGTTTCATGTCCCTATCTCTCCCCATTTGTCCTCTCTCCTTCCTTCTCAGTAACGCACATCACACACTCACATCACACGCACACCAATCCTGAACAGTCTATTTAGAAGTGATGTCTAGGTGTAGACAAGAAGACGTCAACTTTCAGTTCAACCACTACTGTCTGTGGGTAGCATAGACTAGTGTTGTTCAGCTAGGTTGTACCTTACCTTCTATTCGATGTAAGCCATCATCATTCATATGGAGACATATCAGAGACAGATTGAAACAAACTTCATTTATTTGGAAAGTTAACTAAAGCCATGAAGCAATGCTAAAAGAAGTGAGTTAACAGTTTATCCTGAAGAGTGGACAGGCTGAGGGGCGTTTCAAAGAAGGCAGAGAAAGAAGAGAGAATGATCGAGCCAAATACCAGTCCCTGATGAATGCTCTGCGAATAGGCAGATAAATCAATTGATGTACCCTACTTGGGTGTGTTGAATTTTTTGCATGCACACTTTCCTTGTGAGAGATGTTCATAGTAAGCCAATGGTAAAAATGCAAAACTTTCACCCCTGCTTTTACATGCAAATATTACATGACCTGCAGATATAAAATAGAAGCCACCTGTGATATGAATAACCAAGAATGTTTTAATGCAGATCTTATTTGAAGGGATTGGACTGGTATGATTTAGCCTAGCCTACTGCGTTATACTGGTATGATTAAAACATCACATCTCATGAAGTGAGAATTCATGAGTTATTTTAGAGTACATTTCAAAATATTGAGATGTGTATCTTGAAATAGACTAAAAATATCGCCCAGCCCTGCTGGAATTTGTAAGTCAATTAACCTTTTCTAGACTCACTCTCAATCACAAATGAGAAGATCTGCATACTAATCAGGCTATAATTTAGAGGCAGCTATTGACATTTGAATATTAAACCTTGTAAGTTCAGTAACTTAACATATACTGATGAGATACACCAGTAGTATTAGACCTCAGGTGCCAGGGGGCAACAACCATCAAATATCTTTGGAGAATGAATGAGTGAAATTGATGGATAGATAGAGATCACTATTTTTAGACCAAACTCCACATAGCATTGCATTGGTAGTAGCTTTTTGTGTGGTGTCAGACTAAGGTATCACCACTTAATTAGAGATAATCAGAATAAAGGTGATCGGTTGTTTATGTAGCATCTATTATGCTTATGTTACTATTATGGTTGCTTAATGTGTTGTGTGACCGGTTTCTTTATTTTTCTTTTTTTTTTGTGGTTGAACAGGTCAGTCAGCAGACGACATCATCAGCTGTCTGAGCAGGGACAGCTACGGGACCCACCGTTTCCTGCAGCAGCTCATGACCGTTCTCTCACTGTTGGAGAAGGTGCCCTCTCCTGAGCCTTCTGAGCAGGATTTCTATGCACAATTCGGCAACAAAAGCACAGGTACAGTTAAATAAAATTAAGTCAAATCGTGCTATGTGGAGTTTTTATATATCAAACGTCCAAAAATGACCTAGAAATAGCAACAGAATGTGAAGTGAGAACCGTTACAATATGTTAGCAGAAAAACATCTATGCTTTGTGTTGTCCATAAATCCACTGAATTTAACATGCAAGTCCCAGCGCTGTCCCCAGTTCTCTTGTAATACCACGTTGCACCACATGTGACCGCTTTATTAAACATAGTGCAAATCACCAAAAGGGTGCTGTGTGGCTTGGCT
The DNA here is from genome assembly GCF_963854185.1 of Sardina pilchardus. Lineage (NCBI taxonomy): Eukaryota > Metazoa > Chordata > Actinopteri > Clupeiformes > Clupeidae > Sardina > Sardina pilchardus. Next base: position 30,940,236 of record NC_085002.1, on the reverse strand, counting down.
TAAGACAACTTAAAGCCTACAGAACTACCTTTCAAAGGTTTGGAGTCACATCCTTTAGTGGAGTAAATGACTGTTGGCTGGCTGATGAAATGGCTGATCTTAAATGCAATACATAAGTATACAGATGCCCATTATTAACCGGCATTCACCCAATGTTCCAAAGGTACATACGGTTTACTAATCTGATATAATTTTAAAGGTATACTATGCAACGTTTTTCAGTTAATCAATTCGTTTCATACTGTTATATATGATTAAATGAGTCAATACCGGTCAAACAATGTTTTTTTCGGCCGCCCTAGTGGTCTATAGCCGTAGAACCACACTTGCAACTTTAGGAATCCTCGGGCACGCACCCATGCTCTACTCCAGGAAGTGTCATGTAAAGTCTCATGAAAAGGCACGGCAGACTGACCGATTGAGGAGTTTTGTAAAATATACATGCTAGAGCTGTAGGGGAAGCTCTCCAGAGAAATATGCAAGCATAAAACGAGCGAAAAATTAAAAGTGAAAGCGAAACCGGCGATGAAATCGCCAATCCTGCATAGTATACCTTTAAAACTGACTAACTGAGAAAACACTAGAGAACCCGTTGCCCATTACTGTATGTAAGCACATGATGTAATCTGAACACTGCTGCCCTTATTTAAAAAAAAAAAAAAAATCAGTGCAACTGATCTCTGCTGGTATTCTGTCTTGGAGTGGAATGGAAATTTCTAAGTGACTCCAAACTTTTGAATGGTAGTGTAGCTCATTTAGATATCATGTGTATAATTAGTAGCCCTTTTTCACACTGAAAGCCGGCACATTGGCGGTAAGGTGTAAACATGTAAGCACTGGGCATGAAGTTGAACAGTGACGTACAACATAGGCGTCGGAAGAATATTTAGCCTCGTGACACTTTCGAAACAACAAAATCTGACAGCTCCTTTGGAGTTTAGGAAATAGACTGCATGCAGCAGTTGGACACAAAACTGCCATAGGCTGTGTAGGCTTTTGGTAAGGTAGCAACGACGAAAAAGTCTCCCGTTTTTTGAAAGCTAAATGTTGACATGTATGATTCGGAGGCTAAACAGCTATTGAAGCTACAACAACAGCGGAGACGGAGATGTTTGTTGATCACAGTGTGGAAGCTAGATGGTTAAGTGATCTGACAGCTGTGCTCGGCTTTTTGCTGATGTTAAATATCCCGGCTGTGGGTCGCACAACTTGCATCATCTTCAGCTTCGTCCATCTCACAGCTTGCATTCACACTGCAGTGTGGAGCCGATGTTACATTGCAACTGGCTCCTGTGTTAACTGGCTTTGTTGAGGACGTTCCACGATTCATGACGTTTCTTCGACAGATGTGGCACCTTGACTTGTCAACTTTCTAATATAAACTGGAGATGAACAAATACAAATACGCATGACATCTTTAAATGTCAAAATTGGTTGTAGTAGGCTCCATGCACTGGATGATGAATATGTCACCAAAAAAATGTATACCTAAATAAAGTACTTATAACTCCACATGGGTATCGAACCACCACTAAATAAGTGTACCCCCAGAGGAGGAAGATTCCCGGCGTAAAACACGCCGCCAATATGCCGCCTCCAGTTTGAAAGCTCGGGCTGAGTCTCAAAAAAGACAGCTAGTTGCCGGCTTGCTGTGCAGTGTGAAAGCATCTAATGTCATTGTTCTTGGATAAATTATTCAAAGTATACTGTCGTAAGTGCACTCTTTCAGACTGAACGCTCTATTCCTACCATTTTCACAGCCAAATACCCTATCAGGGCAGTTAATTTCTTTATTTCCAATCTTTTACGGCTGTGCTGTTGTACAGTGTAGTGTAATGGACAGAATTGACTGTGCTATTATGTCTTACAGGTAAAATGGAAAACTATGAACTGGTCCACTCCAGTAAGGTTAAATTTGTTTATCCCAGTGAGGAGGAGATCGGTGACCTGACCTTTGTTGTGGCAGAACGGAAAGGTCCACAGGGTTCGCCCCCTCGTTCCTTTCACATTCTACTGTACCTATTGGTATTTGAGGTTCAGCTCCAAGGACCCTCACAGCCCCCCCAGCCTCTCCTGTTGCCTAAGACGCTAATCTTGACTGCCACTGATATTTTCTTGCTGGAGGAAGACCACATCAGTTACCCACTGCCTCACTTTGCCAAGGAGCCACCACAACGTGAACGATACCGGTTGGCTGATGCACGGCGCATTCGTGACTTGGATCGTGTGCTTATGGGATACCAGACTTACCCCCAGGCACTCACGCTGGTGTTCGATGATGTGCCTGCAGGGCCTGACCTGCTGTGCCACCTCACCATGGACCACTTCTCTGAGCAGCCTGCTGCAGAGGGAGCAGTAAGGACAACGATAGCTGCAGGACCAGATGATGGAGAGGTTCAGTGGTGTGTGTTTGTGCCAGCGCCAGACAGCCGAGAGAGGCTGATCTCATTGCTGGCTCGTCAGTGGGAGGCGCTGTGCAGCAGGGAGCTGCCTGTGGAACTGACTGGCTGAGCTGATTGCTACAGAACTATTTCTGCAGAACACTGAGGGATCCATGTGCAAGGTGGACTGTGTTGGAGATTCTATACCCTAAAAAAGTATCCTAAAAAAGAACTTTTTTTAAGCAGATGCATGTTCTTGAAAACATACAGTTGTTTGTTTACTTGAGCAGATTCCACACATATCAGTGTCCTACAGTACCTTTCCTCAAGCATCCCCATCACCACATCTGTACAAAAGACTATTCTCACTCTCACCTCTTTCCTTGATACCATTTGTATCACAAAAGATTGGAATTTGCACAGAGTCCACCAGGGTCATTTTTTGTCATTGTTGTCTTTGGCTTCTTGCACCGTTTTATTTTCTTCTTCTCTGCTTTCTAGGTAAACAAATGATCAGAATCAGTATAATATAGTAATGATGCTGAGATGTGTACTCTTTATGTGTATGTGTGTGTGTGTGTGTGTGTGTGTGTGTGTGTGTGTGTGTGTGCGCATGAGAGAGACAGGGAATTTCTATTAAATCAGTATTATATTTTATTCCAAAGTGGATTTTTGGACATAAGCAATGTTTGTGGAAGTTCTGATTAAGTATTGTGTATGATATCTAATTTGAAGTGTTTTATTATTTTTTGTATTATAAATGCAGACTCTGTACAGTTTTTTTTATAGTCATGTTTTAATCTACTCAGTGGTTTACAAAAACAATGTGTCTTCTTATTTTCCAGGGTTGTGATGATGAACAAATTCTCATTTACTTTAGGAATTTTATATGATGCACTTTAAACTGTATATTACTTAACCATCACAGGAAAAAAATGTGACATCTCTCTCCACACACATTTGACATAGCTCATTTGTTTATGAGCACTCACCTTTGATGATCTGTTTCCATTGATTTTCTATATTTTGTCATAAGCTAAAGGGATTGTCACACTGTCCTTACACATACTTTTGCTGTCCCTGTTTTATACCTAAAAGTATGTGAATAAATATGTTGAAGGAAAACCACTTGAAATGTGTATTTCCTACAATAAACATGAGTGTATTAGAGGGCCAACTGTGAGATGACCCCAAAACAGGAATGGCTTTACAGGTGGTCATAACTGGTCATTTTCCCATCTTTATCCTTCTTGACTAATTTTTCACCAGTTTTGCATTTGGATAGGGTCAGGGTTAGTACAGGTAGCAAAAGCCAGTATCTGGAGCCTACAGAGGTTGCACAGGTAGTCCAACTCCTCTAGAATGGCACACCAATACTTTCCATTGCCAGAAAGATTGCTTTGTCTCCCACTGCAGTCTCAAGAGCAAATCGCAAGAGATTCCAGGAGCAGGGCAGGGTGGTAGAAGATCCTTAACCCTAGGCTGGGCGAACCCTGCCTGAACTTCCGGGCAGGAGTCAAAATTAACTTTTTGAAATGTGAATATTTACCAGCCAGAGACAGACGAACTGGTGAAATCCACCAGCCATTCAATAGGAAATACATATTTTCGGAACATACTCTAGTCCTGGCACGCTATTGGCCAGTGGCGTGCCGAAAACGAAACTTGAGCGACGCGAAGTGCAGTAGAAACAAAGCGCAGCCTCGCCAGACTAATGTTCAATCTTAAAAGATTGAGTTTAGTATGGTGAAAACCAGACTACCTTAACCCAGTAGCAGGACCAGTATCTGCTCCTTTGTGCAAAGAGGAACAGTAGGAGCCTTGCTAGAGCCCTACAGAATGACCTCCAGCAGGCCGCTGGTGTGAATGTCTCAGACCACAGGTGACCTGAGGGCCCGATGGCCTCTAGAGGGACCTGTGCTTCAGTCTAGTTCCGAATGAAACACATCCTTATTGTGTTCAAATAGTCATTCCGATTGAGTAATCCACTTTTCTAATTGAATCAAGTAAGTGTATTAGTGGGAAATCCAGGTCTCTCTCTCTTACACACACACTTTCCAAACAACACGCCTTGGATAACCAGCAAGACCCTTCTAAATAGGAAAAAGATGGCATTCAAAGAGGGGAACCAGGCAGAGCTGAGGCAAGTACAGGGGGAACTCAGGCTGAAAGAGGCCAAGGAGGATTACAGGAAGAAGGTGGAACAGAAGCTGCAGGAGAACAATTATGAAGGAGGTCTGGGATGGAATGAAGACCATCACTGGCCTGAGGAAGAGTAGCAGCTCTGTGGAGGGAGATCTGGACAGGGCGAACCAGTTGAACCAGTTTTACAACAGGTTTGACTGCCCTGCTCCAGCTTCAATGGACATGGCCTGTCCACCACCATCCCCGGTGTCAGAGCTTGCGTGGAGGTGCCCAAGGAACAGTAAGCTCTATGATGAACACCACTTTTTCTCTGTCTGTCCACAAGAGTAAATCTGGTCTTAATCTAGTGCTCACTATATGTGAAGGTACCGCCATCTGCTGGCCTAGATCAACCTTCATTTCCCGACCTGCTCCATTTACCAAAGAGCTGGCTTTATACCTGGCCTTCGTGGAACGAGGTTGATCCCCCTGATGTCCAATTTTGTAAAAAAATTTTTTTTAATGTTGTATTGTTTATGTGGTCCGCTTTTGCACACACCCTTGTAGAATATCTTTGCTTTTTTGCACCAAACCCTGTGCTACAGTACCAGATATGTGAGGTTTATGGGCAAAACGCCTAATTTGACCTTTGGATTAGGGTCACTAAAAATTTCAAGAAAAAATGGAGACATTTCTTTACTCTTAAGAACCCATAGAGCAAATATAATACTCTCCAAAAATTAACGAGCCCCCAAATTAGACACATAGGCCCCCTGACTAGAGTGTCAAAGCAAAGTCATCAAACAATATGCTCGTATTCGTAAAGGAATAGGCACACGAACAGGCTGCTCTAAACAAGGCTCTTCAGACAGCATTGAAAACAGAGTTATCCTTTTGATACTTTGTCTAAAGTAGGCTATGGCATAAATTGAAGCTGGGTGAACCCTGCTTGACCTGTTGGTGAATTTGGATTTCGCCCAGCAGCTCGGGCTGGAAACCTGCACATGACTATAGGCTCTACTGACTTTTTCACCAATATGCTAGTTTCACTCTATCTATCAATCAGAAACAAGAAACACTTCCAGAGCATTGTGCACACATGTTCTGAAATCATTGCCCCCCCCCCCCCCACACACACACACACACCTTGTCATATACCCAAAGACACTTCACAAAGACACAGAACAAAAAGGATACAAAAGGACAATACATATAGTACATAGCCTACATGTACAAACAGATACGTTTTTTTTTTTTTTTAGTTTATTTGAATTTCAGCCATTATTGCAGGTTCATAAAGACATACAGACAGCTGTCATCATAAACACTGAATTACAATATGCTGTTACAATAAAAACATTCATTAAAAAACATTATACACAAGCTAAAATATGTCAAATAGGCAACATCTGCAATCCATTGTAATTTTAGAGTCCATTTAAGAGTCCACACATGTATGGGATTGATGATTTTTTGTATCTCTCGGTTCTGCATGTAGGAATGGACAGTTTATTTGAATTTCTTGTTTTCCGATCAGTTAGCGTTTCTCTAAGGGGAGGTAGCCAGTCTCTGTAGCTGGACTTCATCAGCTTTTTGGCAAAGCCCAGACATAGTTGAGTGCGCCTTTCTGTTAATGTGCACAGTCCAAGAGTAGTAATTAGCCTCTGGGTACCCCGAGTACCTCCGACCAAGGATAATTTTACAAGCCCGTTTCTGGATACTTTCTAATACCTTTTCTTGTGTTGTTGTCAGTGAGCTGTGCCATACAGGGGCAGTATTCCAGCACAGGCCTCACATAGCCTGCAAAGATGGATACTAATTCAGAGTTCAGGACTCCAAATTTCTTCAGACGTCGAAACGTCGAAAGAGCTTCCTATTCGCTGAAGTGAGCATATGGTTCACTTGACTATCCCACTTTAAGTTCTGTTGGATGGTGACCCCCAGGACTTTAACTGTTTCAGAGCTGTCTAGGGTGTTCTGATCAATGAGCAGAGCTGGCAGAGCAGATACGTGTAGATAACCCTGCAATTTAAGTGTGTTTTTCGCTCTGTTCATGGTTTTATATGATGAAAATGAATACCAGTATGTTCAAGAAGACAAAGGACTTTTACTGAGCGATTCAGAGTAACATGGACTTTTATTCTGAAAAATTGTAACGTGCACATCTCCGGAAGGAAGATGGTTACATCAGAACACAGTCTATGAACATGATGCGAAACTGAAAAGGATGCTGTTACAGAATGCTTGTTAATATCTATGAATGTACAGGAAAGTTAACTCCTTTACTGGATGACAAGCTCTTACGGTGTTTGCATATGTTCAAATGATTTAAAGTGAATCGTGTACGTATTACGCGTTGTTACATGGCTTTATTCAACTTCTGTGAAATAAATCGAAAGCGAACTTCGTGCAACATCAGTCTTCGAGCTATCTTTCGGTAGCTACAGTAAGAGCTTCAGTCTCATCGTATCCTGCCGCCGCAAAGACGGGTGATGAAATCGGAGGGATTCCACGGTCCTGATTCACCCTACGTTCTCCATATCGTACGGACACATAGATATATCTCTACGGACAGAGCTGCATCTCCTGCACTGGCCAGACCGACGCGAGAAGCGAGGTTACCGGATCTGCAGTCAACCGGAAGTGCTGTAACAGGGCAGGGAGCAGAAGGGCTCGGTGGATGCGAGATAACCAGGAGATAACGGGTTTGAATGAACACAACAGCTAACAGGTATGAGTTGGCGCTAAATACATTTGAAAAACAGGAAAAAAGGCCGCACTAAGCCTATGCATAAATAATCACCGTTTATTCCACAGACACGTTTGAAGGTGACAGAATGGAAATAATTTTTGTCTTGGTTTTGATGAATTAGAGGAGGTTGTGCGTAACCAAAGAGCTATCATGAACATGAGGCATTTGTGCCCTCCTTTATACTAAAATCTTGAACTGAAAAAATAGCCACTAAAAAATTGTCGAATTCGAACAAAGCCTACTTGTGATGTAAAATATCGCAAAGCCATTGAGGATTTGGGATTGCCAAAGAGGGCGCCATTTAGTCAAACGGACCGTTGCAATACCCAGCCTAAATATAAGGTTTTAATTGGGCTTGTACAATTGCAATTGAGTTTAATTTTTATGAATCAAAGTTGAATATATAGATATAAGTATTGTACCGTGTTCTCTATTGTAACATCAGAGAACACAGTATACTCAATTCATCCATTCTATGTCCTATTTAAGGCAGGACGCCAAAACGTGTCTGTGGAATAAAAGATGGCTTTTTTCCTGTTTTTCAATTGTAGCTTATAATTATAATAACCAACAGCCACCCCGAAAACAAGCCCAAAAGAAGCGACCAAAGACCAAAAAAAAGGATTTCCCACTGGCTGTCTTCCTGCCTTTGCGTTCATACACACAGATGGTTAGAAGCAAAGATTCTAGAACAGAGCTCTGTTCTAGAATCTTTGGTTAGAAGGTTCGGAAAGGTTGCCGCCCCCTCTGTGGGGGAAAGCATGGTAACATCACACATTGGAAATCAATGGGGGGTCATTCCACCTCAATTCAACAAATGCCTTCTGCTTGACCATCTCAGATTTCCTTCAAAATTTTACCACCTGAAGAGTAACCATTTAAACTGACTTAGCCAAAATATTAGATTGGTATACCTAATACATCCAGAGAAAAAGGTTTTTGAACATGGTACCCCCCTTCTGATTTTTGGCACATTGGCGCCCTCATCTAAATCTCCAGCAACGTTCAGATGTCATTATCTCAAAAAGTGTTCAAGCTAAAGACTTCAAATTTTCTGTGAATAATGATTGCTACCTATAGATTCCACATAGTCATTTGTAGGCCATATGTATTGATACTGACTGTGTTTCAATCTTGTGAAATCAGAAGAAAAATGGCAGATTTTTTTTCAACCCCCACATTGGGTGCTCCATTACACAATTTGTAAACAAAATGTTTGACAAATGGTTATATCTCTCTACAGAAGTGTTTAAGCTGTCTTTGAAAAAGTAATTAAGAGGTGTCTATATTGCTTTTTTGTTGGAAGTATTGTAACACAAAACTGAAAAATAATCAATTTGGATGATATTGTATCTCCCCATTACAGAGGTATGACACGCAATACCAATGAATTGAACACATCTCCAGAAAGAGTATGGAATGGGCTTTCAGACTGTGAAATTTCAAGATGGTATTATGGCTGCAGTTATTAATTTTTTTTTTTTAAATATTGGTCTATTACAACAATTAGCGTTGCTTTTTTGTGCTATTATTTAATGATTTCATAATCCTTGTCTTATTCCTAAGTATCAGATGTTTATGTCTCATACTGTTAAACATTTATATTTTCATTTACTTGCTGAGTGATGAACTAATAAAATATTTCCTGTATTTCCGAAATAAATTGCTGCTGTCACTATTTAATGCCACTAGATGTCACTGTTCATGGATATCAGCAATGTGTTGTTATAGTAGACCAATATTTCAAAAATAACATTTCAATAACCATAGCCATAATACCATCTTGAAATTTCACAGTCTGAAAGCCCATTCCATACTCTTTCTGGAGATGTGTTCACTTCATTGGTATAGCTTGTCATACCTCTGTAATGGGGAGATACAATATTATCCAAATTGATTGTTTTTCAGTTTTGTGTTACAATACTTCCAACAAAAAAGCAATATAGACACCTCTTCATTACTTTTTCAAAGACAGCTCAAACACTTCTGTAGAGAGACATAACCATTTGCCAAACATTTTGTTTACAAATTGTGTAATGGGGCACCGAATGTGGGGGTGTGAAAGAAATCTGCAATTTTTCTTCTGATTTCACAAGATTGAAACACAGTCAGTGTCAACACATACGACTTAGGAATGAATATGTGGAATCTATAGGTAGCAATCATTATTCACAGAAAATTTGAAGTCTTAAGCTTGAACACTTTTTGAGATAATGACATCTGAACTTTGCTGCAGATTTAGATGAGGGCGCCAATGTGCCAAAAATCAGAAGGGGGGTACCATGTTCAAAAATGTTTTTCTCTGGATGTATTAGGTATACCGATCTAATATTTTGGCTAAGTTAGTTTAAATGGTTACTCTTTAGATGGTAAAAGTTTGAAGCAAATCTGAGATGGTCAAGCAGAAATTTTCTCTAAAATCCGTTGAATTGAGGTGGAATGACCCTGGGCGAACTCGCTAGCAGTTACACTTTATATATTCGTTTTACATTCAAATGTAGTTCTGCTTGTTTCTGATCACAATGATTTGAAGGAATTGTGTTTACTTAACTGTCCAGTGCATGCTAACAACTTTTAATTCACTCTCAGTTTCCCAATTTTGATGACAAACTTTGCTGGAAGCTAATATTCGATGGTAGCGTCATTGCTAACTAGCTAACTTTATATCGTCAGTTTAACATAGTCAACGTACACATTACGTATTAAAGAGACCCTATGCAACTTTTTCATAGTCATAAAATCGCTTAGAAATCGTTTTTTTGCTTGACTGACCAGTTTTATCGAAAACAGTAAGATTTCCTCCCGCCCCCAGTGTCCCTATCCGCTATTTGCCCTTTTCACGCTAACGTCAGACACTTTCCGTTTTGAAGCTTTACTGGGTATTAGTTCATCCGGCGTAAGCAAAAGCTATGGTGATATGGTTACAGTTCTTGAGGTAAGATTAATATTTCACGTGTATTTATTATCTTCATTTTCCTTGTTATCGTTGGCGATCATTGCCGTCACGTAGCTGCCTTGATTTGAGAGTAAAGTCAGTAGCCTAATTCTTAATATATAGCAGCAACTTCAGCTAGCTTCAAGTTGGTTTGATAGTGCTTTAGGTGCGTTAGCGTAAATCGCTATTAGCATGCTAGTCATTGCAAATGAATTGCCACTGATGTGTAATGACCGGGCAATTTCTGGAAATGCTTTAAAACCCTGACCAGCCAACGCGGTTCACTTGTTAAGACCCCAGGGATGGTGTTGTGGAGGAGAGGAGTCGAAATTTGAAGTATAAACATGCTTTAGACGTGTTCAGACCTATCGTGATTTTTGCAAGCTAAATACAAGCAGGAAGTAAGAGGCGGCTCGTTTTTGCCCCTCTATTACAATATTTACGGTAAATGCACTCATTGACAACCACCAAGCTATCCGCGTGCTGTGTCGTTGAGTACCGTAAATCATAAATAGCGGCGACCTTACAAAGCGTTCGTGAGTGTTGAGCCGACGGTTAACTTCAGAGGCAGATATGCAGTAATGTGACGTTCAATTCATTAGATAAAGGTATTGTTTTGAAGGTAGACTATGCCCCTTTGTGAAAACTTAATAACTATGATTTTGAAAATTTGAACAATGTGACTGATTTCGCCGTGGAAGGTCTACATCAAACCAACTTGCCAACATGTTAGCTAGCTGAAGTTGCTGCTATGTATAGCACGGGTCTCCTAAACGTTTGGACTCGTTATGTTCAGTTATCGTTTGCACGGCGTTTAAATGACGTTATGACTGTATATTACTGCTACCGGACGAACTAATACCCAGCTGCTGACATCACGTGGGAAAGGCCTATTGCAACCTTGCAGTTTGTTCAGGAGACGATCGTTCCCTGTTTACATCTGGAAGGCTGAGACGCATAAAGAACAAGAAGAACCACGCTTGCAATTTATATATTTATATATAGCCTATATATGTATAAATATACACGCTAAAACTGTCGGGGAAGCTCTGCAGAGAAATATTCAAGCATAAAACATTTTTCTCTGAAAATGAAAAACGAAACCGAAACTTAAAGCGTAAAACACTTAGAAATCGCTTAGAAATCGTTTGGCGGAAAATGAAAATAAAGCTATTTTCTGAATGAAAATACAACAACTAAGCCGTGGAGGAAGTAATTTTCGTTCATCACGCAGTACAGAGCTAGCACGGGCAGCAGCCACAGCCAAAAATCGCTAACAGTGGGTTAGCATGGGGCAGGAAGCCACACGCTTTCAAAATCGCATTTTTAAACAACTAACATTGCTCAAAACAGCGCCAAACCAAGTCAGCAGCTTGCTCTAGGTGTCTACACATAAAACGAAGCACCAATCAGTCTGTAAACGTCGGAATAGTTTGTATACAGTTAGAATTAGTTCGAGACAGCAAACCCATCTGAAGCACAGAAACGTCACGCGAGATCTCACACGGGAGCCCAAAATATTTAAAAGTGCACCTGGTGCACTTGACGCTGCTCGGGTGAAAGCATAGGCTACGTTTCTTTCGCAAGTTTTCATTGTAGACTATGCGTGCAACTTTACCAAACTGTATAGAAGTAAACCCCTTCTCCTTGGCCCGCTTTCTCTCAGTCTCCCTCTCCCTCTCGTGCGCGCTCAATGGCGCGCTCAACACCCGCCCCTCGACATGCACATTCACAATTGTGAAAGCAATGACGCATAGAAGACGACTAGCTAAATTAGAATTAAATTCGGTCAGCATCATAGCATACTGCACAAAATGTATTCAAACTCTTGCATTCAAACTCTTGCATTCAACATCATCTCAATGTTTTCCAACTCCAAGACTTAAAGGGGCCTGTCCCAAGAAGAAAAACTATTAGCCTACCTTGAAACTTAAACATACGTGGGGATTGGGAAAATGAACAGTCCGAAGCTAGCCAACTATGCTACTTTGTTAACAATATTTTGAGGCTTCAAGACGACAGTGAAGGAGGAGGCGAAGTTGTAATATGAATAGTCATGATGAATGTCATGAATATCAGACATTTCAGTATATAGAATATATAAAGAATTATATTATATAGGCTACTGTATACAGATATTGTAATATATACGTATACATGTACAATATAGGAATATAAAGAGATGTGTGTGTGTGTGTGTGTGTGTGTGTATATCTTATTCCTTATATATTGTGTATAAGTTTTTCTACGCCTTATTGTTAAAAAATCATTCACATTATATGAAAGGGGAGCGATAAAAGGTGACCTTTTGGCGTTAAAGGCGATGCAATGAAAGATGTGGGTGCACCTCCATTTTGTGGTGGTGCACCTGAAAAAAAAAGCTAGGCGCACCAGTGCAGCCAACGCAAAAAGTTAGTCTGGAGCCCTGGCGACTTACAACATGATAAAACATTTAAGAGCACTTCTAACAACACATAAAAAAACACAATAAGTGCATCAATGAGTGTAATAAGTGCATCAATTAGTACAATTGTCTGTAGTAGTGCTATGAGAGGAGATGTTCTCTGAAGAGCTGGGTTTTCAGACATTTTTGAAGATGGCTAGGGATGTCCCTGCTCTAGTAGGAACAGATGGTCCGTTCCACCAACGAGGGACGACAGATGAGAAAAGTTTGGATTGGCCTGCGCGTGCTGGCGGAAGAGCTAGACATCGCTCGGCTGAGGAGCGCAGCGGTCGTGTGGTAGCATGCCTGTCTGAGAGCATTCAAATAGGTGGGAGCAGAGCCGGAGAGTACTTTGTAGGCAAGCGTTAGAGTCTTGAATTTGATGCGGGCGGCCAGCGGTAGCCAGTGTAGCTGGATGAGTAGTGGGGTGACATGCGCCCTTCTGGGTTGGTTGTAGACCAGGCGTGCTGCTACATTCTGGATCATTTGAAGGGGTTTTACAGCGCAGGCTGGGTGACCTGTCAGGAGGGCATTACAGTAGTCAAGTCGAGAGATGACTATTGCCTGTACCAGGAGTTGGGTAGCATCTTGAGTCAAGTATAGGTCCTGATTTTCCATATGTTGTATAGCGTGTAGCGGCACGACCTGGCTATTGAGGCTACATGATCGGAGAACATTTGCACTGCATTCTCAAACCGTACCTCACATGTAGGATGCTGCCGAGTGTCTCTTGCCCCATCCTGTTCCGCATTTTGCACTTGACAATGGCCATCTGAGAGAAGACGCGCTCCACGTCAGCGTTGCTCAATGGCATGGCCATGTAACGGTGCTGCTGCCCGTTACAGCTAGAGTGGATTCATACAGGAGCTAAATGCACAACACGGACAACAGGATTTACAAACACGCTTTATTTGCACACACACGGACATGTAACAAACATTTCAAACACTCACCATGTGGCATTTTACTTCCTGGTCTGGGGACTGAGAGAGGACCAGACGGGAAGTCGTGAGGGACATTTCAAAATGTATTCAAAATGTGACCTCATCGACGGGCATAGGTCAAGTGTAAAAGACAATGGGGGTGTTTGGTTTTTTTCTAAATATATCCTATGTACTTCGAATTAGCGAATGTTGTAATTGTATTGTATTGCATTGTGAGCCTTTTAGTTTGGAATGTGGTTGTGAGCATTTCTATTGAGCATGTCCTTTTGATTAGCTAATTGATTAATTGGTTGTAATGGTTCAGGCCAGGGAGTTAAAAGGCGCGTTCAAGTTGGCTGCGCAGCACAAAAACTGCGCAGCACAAGATGCACGTGGTTAAAAATCTGTCCACGATGGTCTAGATGGGCGTGTTTTCGACTCGGCAGTCGGTATCACATGGCCTCAACTTATCGCGGGAGCAAGGCGTGGCCAGGCGGCTGCTCCGCAAAAGAGCAGCCGGTCTGGAGGTACTGCGGAGAGCAGCGGAGCCTAGACCCTGCCTTCATGACGTCAGGTCTTTGCCCTAATTGGCTTTTACATCCCTGACGTGTGTGCAGGTGTTTAGATGCCTCCCCATATCCACAAGAGTCCGTGCGGGTCCGTGCCTCGTGATTCGTCACATGGTCAAGTCTAGACCACGGGAAGTAGAGAGTGTACAACTTCATAGCAGCGTTTGCATCCCCGCCCCTGCTGCCACCGGCAGCTCTCGTTGCTGCAAAAGGTCATTTGGAGTTGAACTTGAACACGGCTAAAGTCTCTGGGGGGAGTAGGGCACTGAGAGGTAGAATGGTGTCAGGTGAGCCACTGTGCACCTGCTTAGAGGCCTAATACTCCGCTTGCTTGAAACTAGTGATGGGCGAACGAAGCCTTGTGAAGCCTCTGAAGCTTCTTCCTGATTGTATCGCAAAATGATCTGAAGCATTGAAGCATCGAAGACAACACAGTGACATCTGGTGGTCAGCAGAAATGACAGCACTATGAACTCGACGCAGCCGAACGAGGCACAGCAGAAGAGACAGATGTACACACATGCATGGCGTGTGATGACTGGAAATGACATACATTAATTAGAACTAGGGTAATATGTTTGAATATCATATGTTCAGCGTTTGAATTTAGGCCTACGCATGTTCAGTTTTAACCAACGGCAGCAAGAAATGCAGCCTCCTACTGCCTATGGCAAATTGCAATATCGATTTCCTTTTTAATAAATAAAGTTTAGGCCTTATACAATAAACTGCCATTGCCTACTCATAACCAAGACGCATTACAGTCTGTTATAGGATAGAACTAAAAGCTGCATTATTAGAAAAGAGTATCTCACGAACTTCATAATACGCATGAAATTACGGTGGAATCGAGGTAACGAAGAGGACTGTCAATCCGACGCTACAGCTTCAATCCCTGAGAGATGCACCTTGGCGGAAATTTGTTATGCCACAAAAACACATTTCTTTTCGAAACTTCTTTAGTAACAAGACACGTAACACAGGTTTTGTTAAATTAGAGCAGTAGGCTAATACAGAGTAGGCTTGGGCTAGTGTAGCTTCTGTGGGGCAAACTTTCGAATCCAGCAAGACCTTTCGGTGACGTGCTAAGCTTTGCATGTCATCAGTCACATGCTTATGCCAGCTTGATACAAGCTCCAATACACTGCTTCGAAACAATTTGCTTCGTGGAAGTGATACAAGCTTCGGTGCCTCGGTGTCAAGTGTCCCATCACTACTTGAAACTACTGTATATCCTATGATTGAAAAGGATTTATTTAAGTTACTTTTGGTATATGTTTGAGAGTTAATGATTGATTTGGTGTTGTTTGGAGTTTTGGTTTTTCTTTTCTTTTTCCTATTTTCTCCTGATGGCATGCTACCTGCTAAGGTTGGAATAAATCGCTGTATTCTTCCAACTCAACACTGTCTCCTGCATTTCCATCATCGGCAAAGCCATCCCGATCACAGGCCAGCAGAGACAGCGCAAACTGCGTGAGATCTTTAAAGTCCTGCTCTCCGCTGCTGTACCTGTAATTGAAGACCTCCACCCAGAAGGCCTCTGCCTGGCTGTCATTTATTGGCCCAGGGGTGGAATGTCACAGCCTCATACAGGGTCTCCAGCGCAGCCAGATCACCAGTGTACAGTGGCAACACTACAGACTTCAGGAGAGGTTTCCCCTGAGACAGGATGGATTGTGGACTGAAGTCAGTCAAGGATCTCCAGATGCTAATATTTGCAGGCAATCTGTTCTGAACTTGTCTGCAGGCCTCGACTATGAAATTTTTGCACCTGCCCTTGAAATTAATCTCTGCCGCACTGTCCATCCTTGCCTCTTCCAGGGCTATTGCAACATTCACTCCATAATTTATAGCACCTACTGGGAGTAGGGTGTTATGATCGCTGAAATTGATAGACAGGAGATTGCTGTCTGAGATTGGAATTAGGTTAGGCCTCACGACTCGCGAAAGAAGGGAGCGGAAAAATGTCAGAATGCTCTTTAGCATTTTGAAAGGGTTGCCCCTGTCCTTCTGGAACAACTTGTTTAGTCTGTTGAACTCCTGGAGAAAGGGTATGAGAAACTGGATGTACAGTTTATTCAGTGGATCGCTGTACATTTGATATAGAATTTCGCCTCATAGCACCGCTGCGCATCTTTGCTTATCTGAAAATGCAGTTTCAGTTCATCCCACTGGTTCAGGATGCGTGCGATTGTATTTAATGTCGCGCTTAAGTAACGGAGTACACAGAGCTGTTTAACAGCAGCAATGTCTGTGCTCTCGTCTATTACCAGTGAGTACTGAGACTCCCCAATGTCCCTCAGTAGATTGCGAAACATGCATGGCGCGATGACATGATTGATCGCAGTTGCAGCATGCTGAACAAGATCTGCATGATGTGCACAGATTTTGCACTTACAGAAACGACATAAAGCCTTGGTGTCATCTCCCAGCTGTGGTTGAATCCACTCCTTCAGTCCAGCCTCCTTCTCCCAATCTGTTGTATCTTTTCCCATATTTTGCCCACTTTGACATCTTGTCAAATCAGTAAAAACCAACAAAACAATAGCATTCAATGCACGTTTATTGAAAAAAAGGGGTGTGTGGTGTGTGTGGTGTGTGTGTAGGTACAGTACAGTGTCAGATTTAAATTCCACTACTTAATGAGCCGGCATGGAGTTTGCACTGCAGTGATTTGTTTAAGGTGCGGTTCCTCGTTTGTGTCCATAGCACACTTGTTGATGCACACGCTACATCTCCTTCATCTTCTTCGGCGTGATGTGTGGGCGCTTGAGCCTGCTGGGCTTTCCCTTTTACATTCTTAGGACTTCTCCAGACGCTGTCTTTAAATTTGCAGTCGTTTGCATAGTGCGCCCCTCCACACCTAAAACACTCCACTTTCTTTGCTAGTTTGAAAGATTCTCTCTTTATGTGGTGCACCACCACCGACTGCGATTCTGCCTGACCCTTTTGAATGTCTTTGGCATTATTTGCAGCTTTCTCCATCCCTTGCGAAATTTCTAGGGCTTTCTTGGAAGTCGGTGGTGGAGTTTTCCCCAGCAACAATCTTCTATAGCAAGTTTCGCAGTGAAATTCGAAGGCACACACAGTTGAAAAAGTACTTCCGGGATTTCGAAAATCCCTGATAACAGATGACAGAAGCTGTATTTCGCTGCTAAACTTGCTATAGAAGATCGTTGAAGACCAGTAACCACTCGGTGAGCTGTACACTTTTAAAAACGAACATTTAGGGGTGTTTTAAGGACAGAATAGACCATGCACAAAGCGAGCAATGTTAAAGCCAAATAGAGCTCCATTCTGAATCTGCCAAATTCCACAAACGGGCTCAATCGTCGAGATTTCGGTGTCGAACACTCGTTTTCATGCTAGGCAATACAGAAAACGGACTTAAAGTGTAAAATACCGAAATATAGGACTAGAGTATGGCCGTTTCTGATTGGAGCCAAAGGTTCTGGCAGTAAACAGAGGAAAAAGACACACACCAATGACGAAAACATAACGAAAACATATCATGAGACTATGCGTGATTATTTTCCTCTAGCCAAAAACCTTGAGAATGAAATCTAATTAACTTTCACGTTCCTCTTAAAGTGACAGACACTCAATTAGACCTACAGTACATATCACCACTGTAATGTCATTAAAGACAAGTGCAATAGTTTAAAAAGTCCATTTTCAAATTACTGAATATTTTTTAGCTATAAGTAATTATGCAGATCATAAAATACTGTAAACTATTAACAAAATATATGAAGTTTATGAATTCAAAATATGAAACATGACTAGCCATCATTTTGTGTGTGTGTGTGTGTGTGTGTGTGTGTGTGTGTGTGTGTGTGTGTGTGTGTGTGTGTGTGTGTGTGTGGGGGGGGGGGGGGGGGGGGGGGTCAAGCAGAGACTAGGATCACCAGGACTGTGAATGATCACACCGTATTCAATATTACTGATAGTGTCAAGGTGGTGACCCCAATTTGCCTACATTTTTGGAATATAATAAACAAAGTCACACTTTTTGAAAGTATTTCAGCTGTGTAAGCCTATCAGTAATTTCTGAACGTACCAATAATATACAGTATAACCAGTCAACAGATGTCAATCAGAATGACAAGCTGTGAAAAATGACACAGTACATGTTTTATTTTTGTGAAGGTGTAACTAAATAACCTCAATTTCCCAGGAAAGCCACAGGTGTAAGCTCTCACATACTTCAGAGGTATCTCCTACAGAGGCTGAGAAATCAATCATTTAGTAGGCTTTGACACAATTGCTGAATTTCCAGAAAAACTTCCAGGTTTTAGGGGGGTTTTCTGAAATCGCCCTTAGGTTTTACAGGCGTTTTAGGCCTTAATGGGTTAAAAAAAATATTGCAATGTTTGCATCCCAGAAACAAAATGACCAAGGTGCATGAGGATCATAAGTCATGACAAAGGTGTATGAGCTTACAATGAGATTTTGCACAAATGTTTATTTAACACTGAATTTCAGTTAAAGATACCAAACTCTTTCCTGTCATTGGGAAGATAAAGGAAGAAATGCAAAGCTTTGCTACCTCTGACCTTATCACTTCCTGTTTTTTTGTCTGCGCTTGAAAATCTGTGGTTTCAGTGTCACGGGGCAGCATAGCAGTCTCAAAGGTTGTCTGTGAAAGAAATTGGATATTTGCCTTGACACAATTACCCTTATCTAAAATAGAAATAAACATTGTACCCTCTTTCATTATCTGTTGTTCTAGGTGATTTACAAAACGGTTAAATGAAAATGAACCAACTTGTCAAATTGATACTATTGATGGCAAAAAGGGGAAGTATGCTCTGACCACCACTGTCCAGACTGAAAAGTTCCACATATTTAGCTTCATCAGCAGAACATGGTGTGTCCTTTCCTGATTTTTCCTGTAAAGGGAACTCTGCAATCCTTTGCAGAATATTTTTTTGTTGTTCTAGTAGGTAAGAGGAGTTCTAAATATATGTGTAAATAATTTATAGAGGTTAATTTTAATGTTCGGCCACCTTTTGGACATTCAGAAGCAATGGATTGAAAAAAAGTTTAAAATGGTTCTGAGCAGAAACTTTTTCAGGCAAAATGACATTTGCTGAATGCTGAATACATTGACAGAAATCAATTTCCAGTTATAAATGTTAACCAGTCTTTACATTTCAAAACCGTACCACTTCCAACATGATTGCAATAGCAGGGCACATGGGACTATTTTACAGTAAACCTTACCATTTCTGAAAAATAATAAGAATTAAATATCACATCTGATAATGGTAATGTATTTGAAGAAAATATATCTAAATAATGCATACATCACTGGCTGTACTCATTACAAAAGAAAAATAGCGTATAATCACAGTGGTCAGCAGGAATCCTGGTCATGTGATCTGTGCTTTACTTTGTCTTTAAGCAGAGAAGAACTTGTTAGTTGAGTTGAAGGTTTAACTTGACTTATGACTGTAATCTGAAAGAAGCAAGTAAAGTAAGTAATAAAAAATAACTTTCACCTCCTGTCACACAATCCAGTTACTCATGCAATAAAAGATTCTTGAAGTTTAGTTGAAAGTTTGATGATTGTTAGCTTATTACAGAACTACTAAATGGAAAGGACATACTGTATGTAGCCTATAAGCACTTATAATTTCAACAAAGTTCAACAAAATATGGTGCTAAATGCATGTTTATTTTCTATTAAATTGTGCTGAATATCAAAATTCAGTCAGCTGATCAACCAGGATATCCTCTCCAATCATGGAGGTGCTTCTAAAGAGGAAATCCGTTGACTTTCCTGTCAGGAAAACATGTTATTTCTCACAGTCATTCTCTCCCTAAACTCTTGTGTGGTGAGTTCTACCACACGTCTCAATGTAGTGATATTAAGTCTGTTAGCTTAAAAAAGAGAGAGAGACATGAAATGAAGACAGAAGACGCATTTTGGAGAATTTGGATGATTTTAGTAGATCTGTAGGGAAAAGTGAAGAAGGTCTTATAGAAACTCCTATCGGAATTAGACAAGCTCTTCGCTTTCCAAACATGCTTTATCTTCTCGTTCTAGGAATAGTGGTGCCATGCAGTTTCCAACAAGAGGTAATGATTTGAATATATCTGGTGTGCCACTGTGTAGCTCTTGAATTTAACTGGCATGGTGTCTTGAGTTACAATAATTGTTTCACATTTTTATTATTTGTTAGTTGATGTTTAGATAAATATCATTAAAAGCATTAGGCCTACTGTAATTACAGTAACATTTATAGTCATTTCTGTCAAGATTGCATTTTCAAAACAGCTGTGATATCAGAAGAGGTAGACAGTTATATTAAATATACTGTAGCGTAAATATGTGAGGTTTTGAGTCTGAGGAGGACATCCCAAATCTCTCTCAATCCGGCCCACAGCCATAGCCTACCATTTTGATCCTCCCAGGCGTGTGAGAAATGAGGGACAACATTTATCTGGTGTGAAGCAGCGTGCAGTGGCCGTACGTTTTGGTGGGGCAGAAACATACAATAAAATTACATAGGCCTATTTTACAGGAGTTTGTTGTATGCTTAAATCATGTCACAGCCAGAAATGTAAGTGGAATATTTTGTAGATTAGTAGCCCAGTTGATAAAGTCTGCAGTGCACCATTCTCATCACGTTTAAACCAGCAAAGCTACCTTTGTTGCTATGGGTAGCCTAAGCAAAACTAGTTTTATAGGCTTCTTCCACTTCTTCTTCTTCTAATGCGTGCAATTCAGTTGAAATCCTTATTGAAGCCGCCAGGATTATGCCATAAATATACAGAGGAATTTGGATGTCGAGGTGCCCTTCTACTCAACTAGAATCGCCACGCCACCATTCTCCAAAAGTTGATGTCAACAGACAACGATATTTGGAAAGCCTTAACTATAGATAGTTAATATGACAATCATATTACTAAAAATAGACTTGGAGATGTGATTTACTGAGGAACTAGTTTTTGTGGAGGATGCTTTAGGTACTGTAGGTCGCTGCCCCACCTGCCCATATGGCCCGCACACGCCTGAGCAGTGGAGGAGACAGAGTTGGTCAGGTGTCTTCAGCCCTACGACAGGGTGGGGGAAAAAACGTTTCTAGGCCTACTCTTTTCAAAATGTCACTCATCAATTTAAAGCCAACTTAAAGGTTCACACACTTTAAAATAGCAAACAGGAAGAACAATTTGGAGGTATTGCATGATATTATTATATTTGAAGGTTCACTATTAAGATTCATGTCGTTGAAAGGGATTTCCACTCGCTGTTTGCGGGAGGCGCTTTCACTCCTTCAATGACTACGCTGTGAAACCTTATTGCGTAACCTAGATTGAGTTTGCATCTGGGTTTTTTTTTAGTTATTGGTAGGCCTACTTAGGCTATATGAAACATAAAAGGTGAATTCTCATTTGACCATGCTATGCAGTTAACCGAAATGGTTAGTCTCCACAGTAAGCCCCTTCTTCAAATTGAGCCTGGTTGCTGCATTGATGAGTTATTATGCATACAGCCGGGCCATCTCGCGACAACATTGCGAATGCGTTGTTATCGCAAACCATTTGAGAGTTTAGAGCTGTAGGTTAAAGGAGTCCTAGAATTCAAAACCACATTCACCTTGTTCCTGTTGAATTTAGGCTGCGAGCAGTGTCCAAAGGACAACACCAAAGACTTTACCGCGTCCCCCGCCTGCTTTCGTATGCAAATTGGGAAATAGAAACAGCCGTGTTGAAATGCTCCAATCTGAACAGAGCTCAGATAACACGTAATAGGCGCCCATCCCCCTTTAGATACACCCCCTCTCATTTGCATACCTTCGATTAATAATTCTTGTTAAACTGCACGATGCTAGTATCTAGATATAGGGTCTATGGCAGAGACGTTGTAATGCTAGCGTTATTACAGCTAACTTTGGAGAGTTACTATACTAAGAAATGTACTGATAAAACTTACCAATCTAACACATTCATTCTGTTGGGGAATCTGCTGCACTTCATCTTCGTCAGAACCTTCTTCTGACTCGGTTTATACATGTACGGCTGTATTCCTTATTTAAATCCATTGTTGATAGCTTTATCAAAGACTTTGGCTTTATTTACTAGCAGTAGTAGTTTCACTTTGCTCTAGCTTCAGACCGGTGGATTGAGCCAATCAACTTTCAGGACATATCGGCCAATAGACCAATCAGCGCGCATCTCATTTGAATATTCATGAACTTGCTGAGTGGGCGGGAAAAACAAACTGTTTCATTGCAAGGCTTATTTATGACCTTGTATTAGGCGATCTAGCAGTGCTCCTGGGGCGTTTTCAGCCCCACAAATTTACATATGACATTATTTAGGCTCAAAGATCAATTTGTAATGTTCAAAAAATGCGTTCTATGACTCCTTTAACATCAGAAACGGCAATATTATATATAAAAACGAATGTTATTACTTAGTAATATGATTTGAAAACGTCTGCCCCTATCCGACACACTAACATGCATTTCACTGGCATTAAAGACAGTTGTGACATTTTGTAGCCTACACCGCACACATGCATTTTGCCTGGTTAGGCCTGTTTAGGCAGACAAAATACGCTAGTCTAGGCTAGTCTTACCCACATCGATTCGTAAAGGCTGGAATGCGCACGGAGCTATGGAATGTGGGTGTAGAGCCCAGCATAGTTTGTCCATAGTTGGGCTGAAGTGTGGCGATTAATAGGATTATTTTTGCTCCTCCGTGTAATTAGGGCCCGAGCACCAAGGTGCGGCCACTGAAGTGGCTGCACCGTAGGTGCAAGGCCCTATTGTTTTTGCTCAGATTAAATTTCTTCTGGGCCACGTTTTGCCTTTTTTCACCAACTTGGCATGCTCTAAAACTCTTGAAATTTGGCAGCTATGTGTGGAATTGGTAACGCTACTCAGCGACAGAGCTCTGGCCTAGGGCGTGGCTCAGGGACTCTATAGCGCCACCTAGCGCGTTGTCTGTTGTGGTTGACACATACATGCATGGAAATGAACCAAATTTGGTAGGCATGTGTGTTGTATTAATCTGAACAACTTCTACATTTAAACTACATAGTGAATCTTAGAGGAATTTGAGTTATGATTATGATTATGAATTTTGCACATCATCTATTTTGAAACACTTCTTCTAGACGGTTTATCGAAATCATGTCATATCAGCACTAAAATGATCTTGAGGGGTTGCTCAAGAGGAATTGGAACCAGATTATTGAATTTTCGAAGTATATTGAAATGGCGAAGGTTTGAATTGTGGCGTCTTATTAAGAAACAGGAAGTTGGTGTTATAGGCAGAAAAAAGGCTATAAATTGGATGTAATTTAGCAGCTACATGTGGAATTGCTTCTGCTAGTCAGAGACAGACCTCTGGCCTAAGGTGTGGCTTCGGGACTCTACAGCGCCAACTAGCAGCACGTTGTGGTTGACACAAACATGCATGAAAATGAACCAAATTTGATGGGCTTGTGTGTTATTGCTATTGCTAGTCAGAGACAGAGCTCTAGCCTAGGGTGTGGCTTATGGACTCTATAGCACCTCCTAGCGCATTGTCTGTTGTGGTTGACACAAACATTCACGAAAATTAACCAAATTTGGTGGGCTTGTGTGTTACTGCTGCCGCTAGTCAAAGACAGAGCTCTGGCCTCAGGTGTGGCTTGGGGACTCTATAGCGCCACCTAGCACATTGTCTGTTGTGGTTGACACGTACATTCACAAAAATGAACCAAATTTGGTGGGCATGTGTTTGCTATAGCTATTCAGAGACAGAGCTCAGCCCGAGGGTGTGGCTTAGGGACTCTACAGCGCCACCTAGTGTGTTACCTGTTGTGGTTGACAGACATATTCATTCACGAAAATGAATCAAATTTGATGAGCCTGTGTGTTATTACTGCCGCTAGTCAGAAACAGAGCTCTGGCCTAGGGTGTGGCTTAGGTACTCTATAGCGCCACCTAGCACATTGTCTGTTGTATTTGATACATTCAAGGAAATTAACCACATTTGGTAGGCTTGTGTGTTATTGCTGCCGCTAGTCAGAGACAGAGCTCTGGCCTAGGGTGTGGCTTAGGGACTCTATAGCGCCACCTAGCCTGTTGTCTGTTATGGTTGACACATACACCTCTGTCCAAAAGTATCAGAACACATGCTTGAAGTTAAATATAAAATCATCTTTTGGAAATGTATCTTAATGCTTTAAATGAAATAATGAGTAACTATGCAACCTTTAAGGACATTCATTTTCTTTGTGAATGAATAATGTATTGTAAATAAATAAATGTTTTCCTTAAATACAGGGGGTCATAAGTATTGGAACGCCCATGTTAAATTCCCATAGAGGATTTTTATTTTTATTTTTAAAGGCCAGTTATTTAATGGATCCAGGACACTATGCACCCTGATAAAGTCCCCTTGGCCTTTGGAATTCAAATAACCCCATGTCAACACTATACCCTTAACATACTAAGAGTTTGGCATGCTTTATGTCAGTTATTAGCTGTTAGCTAATTAGCTGGTTTCATTCTCATTGAGCTCAATGCAATTCAAACCAGCTAATTAGCTAACAGCTAATAACTGACATAAAGCATACCAAACTCTTAGTATGTTAAGTGTATAGTGTTGACATGGGGTTATTTGAATTCCAAAGGCCAAGGGGACTTTATCAGGGTGCATAGTGTCCTGGATCCATGAAATAACTGGCCTTAAAAATAAAAATAAAAATCCTCCATGGGAATTTAACATGGGCGTTCCAATACTTATGACCCCCTGTATTTAAGGAAAACATTTATTTATTTACAATACATTATTCATTCACAAAGAAAATGAATGTCCTTGAAGGTTGCATAGTTACTCATTATTTCATTTAAAGCATTAAGATACATTTCCAAAAGATGATTTTATATTTAACTTTAAGCATGCGTTCTAATACTTTTGGACAGAGGTGTACATTGATGAAAATTAGCCAAATTTGGTAGGCATGTGTGCTGCTCATGCACATGCCCACCAACAAGTATGTGTTGCTTTGTTAGATTCCGAAATGTCATGGGTCCGCACCGCAGGTGCTCTGGCCCACCATCGCCGCTTGCGGCTATATTGTTCTATTTAATTCGTGACAATTGATTGATTGACTGATTTAATGTTATAAATAGCATAGGCCTACTCAATAAGATGAGGGCAGATTCAGATTTCCACAAAAGTAGCCTAGACTATTTCATGATATATTTCAACATTATTTGCGTTTTATTAAAATGTAGGCTACTTTACATTTCCAACGTTTTTTAGCACTTAGAGTGCATTTAGCCACAAGAGTCATAAAAAGTATCCCGTCAAAATCCTGAAATGCGTTAAGACTGTTACGACTGCATCTGCTGGGGTAACACTCGAATCTGATTCTACATCATCGCCAATCTAACATGATCTACCTGCATCAACGTAATTGGGCAACAAGTTTCTTGGAAAAAGTTGTTTGTACGGGCACTGCACTAGTATTGTTATATTCTAGAAGACCTCAACAATAATGATATGAGACTAAAGTGGATGTAATGAAATTTGTTTTTATTATAATTCAGTGATGAGCATGGTCGCAAGACTGCAAAACTTTCTGTTTGTCAGTGCCACCGACCCGCGCACGCACACACACACACACACACACACACACACACACACACACACACACACACACACACACACACACACACACACACACACACACACACACACACACACACACACACACACACACACGAGTATTGAAGTAGAATTATTTGGCTCTCAGTCTCCGCTCTCATTCATCCCAAAAGTGTTCTATCGGGTTGATGTCAGGACTCTGTGCAGGCCAGTGCAGTTCATCGACACCAAACTCTGTCATCCATGTCTTTATGGACCTTGCTTTGTGCAGTGGTGCACAATCATGTTGGAACCAGAAGGGGCTAACCCTGAGCTAGGCTTGGCCCTGTATAGTTCCAAATGAACATTCGAATCGTGCAGAGAGCACATATGGCGTACTGACAGACCTGTTTCATTCAGCAAAATCCTAGTGTCTTATATCCACTATCGACTATCTCACTTTTCTAATGACATCAAAATGGAATGCAACAGGAAGTGATAGATTAATTTGTGCTTCACCAATCTTGCCTTATTTAGGTTGTTTTGGTAATGAATTGCTCTTTCAAACTGCATTTCAGAGCCCTAGCCGCTGTGATGAGCACAGCATTATTCAGTATTCCACTCCCTGCACTGCCTGTGCTGCAGCCTCTACAGTGACATGTCCAAGGGGCTTCAGGAAGATCACCACAGACACGGGGAATGCAAACTGCAGGTATTTTTTTAAGACAATCTACTGACCATTGTATTTTTGAGTGATTTTAGTGTTTTAAATGTTATTTTTAAACATGCAAGGTTAATCCCATTTAAAACAAAATACAGGGTTATGGGTTAGTAGCCTAGTAGGACAGATTTGATGGTCTGTTTATGGTACCGATAATCATTCTTTACAAATGTAACATTAAGAAATGACAAGGACCCAAGCTGCAAGCTGTACAATTAAGTTACATTTATTATAAATAAATCAGTTATTCAAACTTACATATATTCAGAATGGGGAGGTATATCAGGTAAATCTTAATAGACTGTAAGAGTTAGTACCTCAATGACAAGAAACTGGTGATTGGTTGATTCTATGGAGTTCTTTGCTTTGTGTCTGTAGAACAGGACACACAATACAACCCCAAATCGGAAAAAGTTATGACGTAAGGGTAGTTGACATCTGGCCAAGAAAAAGTACTTTTTTGGGAAAACATAACTTTTTAAGGAAAAAAAAAACATATTTATGTAGTATGGAAACTGTAATTTCAGAAAATAACAGTGATCACTCCTTTTGTCAATGACTTCACATATTGTTGTCCACGTTTTCACTCGACTGTTCTGTGTATGAGTCCTATGGTGTGACATTTAAAAAGTACTAAGAAATGATATTGAATAACATAAACTTGAAACAAAATTGTTCACATTTATTAAATCATTATTTAAAAAAATATATATTTATGTCACATAGAAATACTAATTAGAAACATTTTCACCATGAATAGATGATCTTGATTAACTTTTTCCTATGAATGTCGATAAAAGAAATTCCACCAACCTTTGTACCTATCTAAGAGGAAATTGGAGCTCCCCTAATACCAAACCTGACTTTTTTTATGTTTGTCACACCATAGGACAAAATGTCACACTGAAGGACAAATATAGTTATTGCATAAAGAGAGTCAGAATATATGTAGTGTTTAAAATTGATAAAGGAGGACATTTGCGTCGCTTCTATCAGGCTATTTTCTTTTTGTCAGTCAATAGTAATAGTACTTAACTGTGTTGAACTGTTTTGTCGACTATGAGACCACGGTGAAGTTTCAGTTTATCTATGAGTTCTAATAATAGGTGAGTGCAGATGCATCTATGCTATATTCTGCTAGTCACAAACAGGTTTTGGTAAAGCAAGGCCTCTGTGGAGAAATACTATTTAAATATGTACAGAATTCATTGTTTTCCTGAAATATTGAAAGTCTTCTCTGGAAAGGACATTGCCTAGATGTCAGTATATGTTGCTCAAAATCTGTATACATAATTCAGAATTGATTGTGCTTTGCCAAATGTGCAAGATGCCCATTCTGTAGGCACCGTCACAGATGTTGGGTTTCAAACTGAGCACTAAAACAAGTTGGATAGGTTGGATACTTGGATAGGAGTCCATGGTTTCCAAAAAGAGTGGCACATTTTGATTTGTCTAACCACAGGACCTTTTTCCATGTTACCTCAGTCCATTTTAGGCACAGATAAGACAGTGGAAGACGGCCCAGATAAGACGGTGGAAGACCTTTCCTGTGTCATGTCTCAATACAATTTTGGCTGTTTTAGCTATAGCAGGGTGTCCGCGTGGTAGTAAAAGGTAGTAAAAAGAATCTACCAAAATGAAGGTAGTAAAAGGTAGCAAACACAATTTGATTTTGTGTTAAATTTTTCATCACCACCCCAATATACAGTATTAATTTATATGATAGTTTCCATTTTTTGCTTGATATTTGTGTCTACATCTTTGAACTTAGTTTAACCTAGTTTAACTACAGGACCTGAGTGAGGCGGAGTTGATAGCAATGGTTCTGTGTTTTTTGCCTTTTTGCCTTTTTGCCTCAGTTGATATTAGCCACTTGCCACTTGCCACTTGCTTCTATTTTCTAGCAAATTTACAGTTTGAAATGGGAATTGTAAGTTTTTGCAAACCAGTAATTTAAAGCCTGGCTTAATAGGCCAGTCAATCTAGCGTTTGACCCATAACTAATTGCAATAGTAATCATTCAAAGTTTTTTGTGATCCCTAGGTATATGTGATTAACATATAAAAAATCTACCCATTTATATTTAGTGGAACATACTTTTTTTCAAGGTCAAAGGTAGCAATTTCCAATGCATTTTTCCATTGGGATTTACTACTGGTGAAATGGGTAAAATTTTAAACTATAGATATCAAATTGAAACTTTCACAGTTGTTTACTCACATTAAGGCAAAGATTTTTTGTATTGCAAGTTTTCTGAAATGTGATGTTTAGATATGCAAATGAGACCAGTTTTACCTAAATATGCAATAATTTGCATATATTTCTAGAAAACTAAATCTGAACAATAGGTACAGTCAGCTTCAAAATAATTGCTGCAATTTGCTTCTATATTGGATACCAAAAGCTTATGCAAAGGGAATATTAGATATTACTTCATATCACCTCAGAAATGAGGAAATCAAGTCAAGTCAAAATCAATGCGTTTCAATGGAAGTACATTATAGAACAAATGATTGTCAATGATATGGTATGATGGAAGTATCTCAGTGCATGCCAACTCACTTGATATGTTGTCTAATGGTCAATATCTTCCTTATGTGACTTGGCATGCATTGAGATACTTTCATCATACCATATCACTGACAATCATTTGTTCTATAATGTACTTCCATTGAAACACATTGATTTTGACTTGACTTGATTTCCTCATTTCTGAGGTGAAATGAAGTAATATCTAATATTCCCTTTGCATAGGCTTTTGGTATCCAATATAGAAGCAAAATGCAGCAATTATATTGAAGCTGACTGTACCTATTGTTCAGATTTAGTTTTCTAGAAATATATGCAAATTATTGCATATTTAGGTAAAACTGGTCTCATTTGCATATCTAAACATCACATTTCAGAAAACTTGCAATACAAAAAATATTTGCCTTAATGTGAGTAAACAACTGTGACATTTTCAATTTGATATCTATAGTTTAAAATTTTACCCATTTCACCTGTAGTAAATCTCAATGGCAAAATGCATTGGAAATTGCTACCTTTGACCTTGAATAAAAGTATGTTCCACTAAATATAAATGGGTAGATTTTTAATATGTGATGCAGGAGGGTTTAAGGATCAATAAAAAGTATGAACCATTACTATTGCAATTAGTTACAGGTTTGGCCCTTTTTTGAGCTAGATTGACTGGCCTATAAGCCCATCATGGGGTCATAGTGTGCCTGCTTTAGCAAGCACCAGAGGTGGACATTCCTTGTTCCAGAGAGTAAAAGTCCTGCCATATATTCTTTCTACCTGTGCACTTAAAACAGGTGATATCACTAATTATCTGATCTACCTGGCAGCTAATTAGGATGAGCTGATTTACTAAATGGTTGGATCGAAGACTTTTACTCTCTGAACCCGGGCCTCTGGCAAGTGCATTATTCACAACAAAAAAAACAAAAAGCAAATGTAAGAAACAAAATGCAAAATTGACATGTGGGCTGAATCTCATTACAAATGTCTCACGGGATAGATTTGGTTCATGAGCACGAGTTCATGTTAAGGAGTTAAATCTAAGTTGAATACAGTACTGTATGCCCTCATACTGATGTTTCTCCTTTGCTTCACAGTTATAATGTGCAGATTGGACAGCGCACATTTAACCTACCCGGCTGCTCCCACACCTGCATAAAAACGGTCACAGAACGTAGATGCTGCCCAAATTTCTGGGGCCCTCGGTGTCTGCGTAAGTATTACAGTTTTAGTTTTTATTCTTCAGTCAATGAGTCTCAAAGGTCTCAGTGAGTACAATGTTGAGAACTGTGCTTCAGTGGACAGACATCTTTTATTACAGTAAAAGAGAAGTGTAAATGTCCATTCACAGTAAAATGTTTCACATACATTATGTGCTACCAGACTATATTTAATTTGTCGTAAGTGGATCATATACTGTAGCTTTCAGATAGTCAAAAAGCGTAAATGTTGTCCTCAATTCACTTAGAAATTAAAATATGATTAATTAAGTGACCTATGCTATCATAAATGCTTGTGTATTTTCTTAGCCTGTCCTAGTTGGTCAGGCAAGGCATGTAACTGGCATGGCACCTGTTTGGATGGAACCACAGGAAATGGTACCTGTGTATGCAAGGTGAGGCCTATATTTTCACAATTACACATCATTTCTTGTATTGGGTTGAAGGCAAGACATAAATGGTTTGCACTGGCTAAGAAACTGCATATCAGTTATACCTGCCACATTAATTTTGTGCCTCTCTGGACACATTTACACATCCCTGACCCTGTGAACATGTGGAGGCATTTTGTGGGATTTCGGTGGGCCTAGTGTTTTAGGGCAAACTGAAACATGTGGCCTCTGTGATTTATTGTGGACAGACCCACAAAGGCTAGTTGCAGTTAAAAACCAGGGTCACTCTGTGACCCTTGTCACATTGAAACATCCAATGGAAATAGTGCAGTTGTGGTGAAACTGGAAAAAGGAATATTTAAAAATCATGTACATTTCATATCGCCCTCTTAATCTCCATGCAATATACTGTGGAAGTGGGGATTGTAGGTTCACTTGGGGTCCATGTTCAAGTTCACCTATACCAACCTATTCATGGGTTTCATCAGGTCCTTTTCCACAGGTGTATAAAATCAAGCACCTAAGGTGTATACTGTAAAATCAAGCACCTATGAATGCAGACTGCATGGTGCTTGATTAACACACCTGTGGAAAGGGACCTGATGAAACCCATGGCTATCACCTCACCAGCAATGTGTAATATCATTAGGCTACATGTGAAATGGTATATAGTCAGTGTAAAACTGATTGTATACAGTACACGCATTGTCATTAACCATGCTTGTTTTTAGAGTGGGTTCAGTGGTTTGGCATGTCAAGAATGCACAAACAAAAATGCTTATGGAGAACACTGCAATTCAGGTACACCTTTTTTTCTAACAGTACATTTGAATTCAAAGATCTTTGACTCTTGACCAATTTGTTTACTGCTGTATCCTGCACCCTTTCATTTTTAGTAATGCAATCCATCTTGATATGAAGTCATTCTGTCCAACTAGTCTTAATCTGTAATGATTTAATAGGATGTATCTGTGTGAATGGAGACTGTAACTCTGGACCAGATGGTGATGGAGAGTGCTATTGTCAACCACCATTTTCAGGACCCAAGTGTGACATTGGTAAGATGTGTTGGACTGTGTAGGCCATGTGTTTGTGCATTATCATGCATATGTGCATTGTGGATAATGAGGTGATTATGTATATTTTTTCCTTATAGTATCTGAATCATGTAAAAACTGCACTGACTATCATTACTGCAAAGGAGAGGGTGCAGGTGCTGTATGTGAATGTCGTCCAGGCTTTAAGAGGATTGGTCGCATTTGTGCACGTAAGAGGCTGTATCTTTGTCATCTTGAAGATTATGTAGGTTCATGTTGGTTTATTTAGGAGATGCTTGACCAGGAATGACCAAAATAACAACGAAATAGAGGAAGATCGAGTCTTCTAACAGCGAGTCAGAAAATATTTGTGGATCTACCCTATACCCTTCCCCTTTCAAGTTTCATGAAAATGAATCAAGCAGTTTGTTGATTTTATCTTCCTGACAAACAAATCCAACCAAAAAAATGACAGAGGTAATTACTAAGACCTCAGTTAAAATAATGTGGGACCAACATTTGATTTTTATGTTTGCCAACAGTTGTATGTGTTCCTGGCTCCTGTGATAAGAATGCAGAGTGCTTAGTCAAAGCTGGACGCTTTGAGTGTAAATGCAAACAGGGTTATGAGGGTGATGGCAAAGTATGTGTCCCTGTGGATCCCTGTGCACTAAACCATGGGGGCTGCCCGGCCGACTCCACCATCTGTGACTATAAAGGTCCAGGCCAGGTGAGATATCGTCAATAATAAAACTTATTTCCATGTTGAGTCAGATAATTGAGCTTCCCAGACACCAAAAGCTGCAGGGAGAGGCCTAGCCTAC
Source organism: Sardina pilchardus (assembly GCF_963854185.1). Taxonomy (NCBI): domain Eukaryota; kingdom Metazoa; phylum Chordata; class Actinopteri; order Clupeiformes; family Clupeidae; genus Sardina; species Sardina pilchardus. Next base: position 30,907,797 of record NC_085002.1, on the reverse strand, counting down.
TCTGATGGTGGCCTCCAGTGTTGCTGTATGTCTTTTCCTAGCCTTGGTCTTAGTTGTGGCCACAATTGAGAATCCTGATTCACACAAATATGAAATACTTCTAGAAAGAGCCCAGGTCTATGTTGGCCCACTACAATTTCAAGATGCTGACAGCCTATTATTATTTTGTTCACTATTCACTTTACTACGATAAAAGAGCTCAAATGTGTTTTATTCGCAATTCCGCGGGAAAGGACTTCACTACCCAAAATCATGTAAAAGCTGGTTAAAGCAGAGATTGGTTGAAATCACCGTTGCCATGGAAATGTTTATACCTTAAAGGCCAGTTCAAACACAAGATCCGCGACGAGACGAGCTGCAACATTCTAAAAACCAGCAACTTTCTGCAACAATGTGTTCTAAAACTGGGGCGTTCAGACCAAAGATTCTAGAACTTAGGATTCTAGGCTTGAAACTGCTTGCAACTGCTTGCAACTTTTGATTCACACCGCCGCAACTGCTCTCCACAACCGTCTCAGACCGTCGCAAATCTTCGGTTTGAACTGGCCTTTACTCTCACCACTGTTACTCTTACTCACTCAAACTGCTCAAACCAAGATGGAGGAAGAGACAGTCAGACGCGATGCATGGCCACCCGATTAAACCTGTTTATCTCAACTTTGAAAGTTGAATTTACTCAATGTAAATAGTAGGAAGTTAGTAATCTTGTTGTCTTACAATCAAAGGAAAGCATGTTAAACTATCATTAGGCTGGAAAATGTTCTAAATGTATTTCACAATGTCTGATTGGTCTCATCTAAATTCTTAACATGTTGGGATTTTTAACATTTGCTTTCTTCATTAAGGCTACGGAAAATACTTAAGTTGTGATTAAAACCAGGCTGTATGGATCAATGGTTGAAATGTCTCCTTTCTAACAGATTGAAATTGGCTTAAGGAATGGTCTTCAATATGTGGTAGTCGAATAGTAAGAGGGAGCCGTCTTCAAATTGGACTTGGGCTATGTTCAAAATAACCCTCCTCTTGTCTCAGCCAAGTCTAGTTCAATGATAATTCACTGTATCTATCTTTCAGCACACACATACAGTACATGCATGCTAAGACGTTTTTCACCAACCCAAAAACTAAAGCCCTGGATGCTCTGTTTTCTTTACAGGTTGTATGTTCTTGTTTGAGTGGAATGGAGAGCTCTAACCCTTCTGCTGGCTGTGTTATGAAGTCTGCCTGTACTGACAGCACTTGTCACAGTAGTTCCCTGTGCCAGACTGGACAGGATGGGATTGCCAGGTTGGTATAGGTATTGTAGTGTGCAAGGTAGAAGGATGAACCAATAAAGTCATTCTTGCTGTCTATTACAGTTTTTTACAATCACTTTGCTATTATTTTCAGAACCTTGATGTCATTTTTCACACAACCAATGATCAAAATGCACATTTTTTAAAACTCTTACCCTTTTCTCAATTGCTTGGATACTATACACATACAACTTAATTTGTTCATTCAACAAAAACCGCCTGTTCAACCCCCTAGTGCACCTTTTGGTCTTTAAAACTATGCTACCTAGGCTCTATGGAAACATAAAGCTTATGTTCATATCTTTATCAGGATAATCAGGGTAGCCATTGCAATTTCAGTCATTTTCAGCCTTGAATTGTTGGATTTTTGAGGGTCTCTGAGAGGGGTCCCAGAACTCCATAACAAAAAAGCTGGAGGGTTTTTAATTATGTGGCTGTTCATAGTTCCACATACATGTACTTATCACGTATACAAAGTATGAGACGATTTGGCCGACCCCATGTTCCGACCTCTGCCTGGTTTTCTCATGCAATGACTCCTAACTGTTTTATGGTGAGCAAATGCTTTCTCTACAGGTGCATATGCAGTGCCCAGCAAGTTGGTGATGGATATCGTTGCTTTGGCACAATCATGGAGAGGATTGTGGAATTGAACCATGCTGGGAACTTTACTGGTGCCATCCAATTATTTAGTAGGATATGAATTACTGTTACTGTCACTCCTGCTATATTGCTTAATTGTCATTTTGGTTTACAGATTTCAGATTTAACAATTAACTTAAAATCATTCCATAAATCCAATCTATAAATAAACACAAAAGATTCTACTGACTGAATGTGAAAAATTAATTATTCTTTCTGCTCTCAGGGAAAGGATGTGAATTAAGCTTGAGCCAGCGGGGGCCATTTACAGCTCTTGTGCCTTATCTGCGCTTTTCATTACCAGTGAGTAAAGTGGCCTAACCAGTAAGATATTTGCTGTAGTTAAGTTCAATCTTACACTTTGTTTTGCCGATACTTTTGTTTTGAATATACTTTTGGTATCTAGGGAGTGTCTGAGTCCTCCCTGTGCAAACACCACCTCATATTGGGCCAGTATCTCTCCAGTGAGCTTAAGGGCAAAGACATATGGACATATAGTGGAGAGACAATCAGGTTCAAAACTGAAAAGGTACATTTGCTTAAATATTGTCATTTAGTCATGGAATTCAATGAAATTTGCGAAGGCTCATCCTGACGTATCTGATCTTTCCCTCAACTTAACTACAGGAATTTATCTTCATGAGGGACCCAGACACTTTGTTTACAATAAAGGAAAGTAATATTGTTGCATCTAATGGAATAATTCATATAATCGACAAGCCCATCACAAATCTTCCAGCTGATGCTTCAAACAACATCCAGGTATATTTAGTGAACAAATCTTGATTTTATGAACATCATAATTAGCCATTCCTATGACTGAATAAACCAGAAAAGGATACCTGTTTTTTAAATGTTGTCGCATTTGTTAAAATGTCCACATTGTGTGTGGTGTTGTATCCCTTTATGTTTCATGTTTATAGTTTGCCAGCAAGACTATTGGAGACATCCTTGCAGAAGACACTAAATTTAATCGATTTGTATCTCTAATTGACGTAAGTAAACAAAAAAATATAAGATGATCAAAAAACATCATCAAACGTCATTGGAAATATATCAAAGATGCCATATGTGATTTATTCAGACAGACAGACAGACAGACAGACAGACAGAATTCATCCTCAAAGTTAAATGACATTGTTCCTGCAGCCATACAAACACAGTACTGACAAATATAGACATATAATTATATAATCCACAACTACAACCTGAATAATCTTAAAAAGATGATTCTGAAAATGTATACATTCTGATGGACAGTATTCTTTCTCCCTCTACTTATGAGGGAGTCCTTAAAGTGATGATGTAGTTGTTTGAGCTCAAGATCCAATCAAATTATTTTCCTCACAGGATCATATATGCAGTATACTTATACTTGAAGCAACATTTTGATTAGTGATTGAATAGATCAAAAGCAGTCATCCAAGATTTAAATGGATAACGGCACTCCTATGAGAGATAAAGTGTAGCAGGTTTGTGAAAAGAAGGCAGCCTGGAATATTCGAATATTCGAAAACTCTGGATTTCCAGGGTAAAAAGAAGGGCCTGTTGCTTTTGATTATTTGTCTGTAAATAAAGACATGAGATTGAAACATATGCCTTTGAGATTGACAAGTATTTATGTGCCCTTGCTAGAATTGTGGCGCATCCATGCCCCTAAGAGGTCCTGGACCATTAACAGTGTTTGTTCCCACAAATAATGCAATCGACAGATTCAGGGATGGCAGTGTCTTGTACATGCTAACAGATGTGAGTACCTAGGCTTCTTTATTTCCGTAGTATTTACCCTTTATCCTTATTTAAAAGATTTTCAATGGGGTAATTACTCTTGGTTCCCTTCCTTTATGTCACAAATATTCAACAAAAAAACCTGACATATCCTGAAGGCCAGACACAAGCTGCAAGAACTTCTAAAGCACCACATGTTCTCAGAGGCAGCGGTAATATCTTGTCATCTTTGTAACTATATCATCCTACTGCATATTTCATATGGAATGTGTATGTGAGAGTTTTGTAGATATCATGTATTATTACTGTTCATTTTGTGAGTATGAAAAGACTGGTTATTGATCGGCCACTGAAATTGAACGAGTCTGGCATTCCAAAGAGATTGGTTAAGCTGAATCACCTTGTCTGTCAGACTGCCCATGCCATTGTGCTGTGTGCTTCTTTGGTTATGCTGTGCTCTTTTAATTTGTCCTGCTTTTGTTCTACAGCTCACAGTGGACCAACTGGCAAGTATGCCTGCGATTCATACCATGGCCAAGCAAGTGATCAACATCAAAATCACCAATGATGTATGTGAGAGACACTTAATTACTGCAATATTCTAATATTTAGTGTTGTGTTCTCCCATCACCTCTGTTTTGTTTTACAGGGAAGAATTTTGTTAGGTGAAAAAGAAGCACCCCTTGAGACAAGGGATATTATTGCATCCAATGGGGTCATCCATCTCATTGATGGAGTCCTTGTCCCATCCTCCATTGTCCCTATATTGCCACATAGATGTGATGTCAATGAAAGCAAGATCATTCAAGTGAGTGTTTGGTTTGAAGTACATCTGACACACATAACCATTGTTTGAGTTCACTCTCACCCTCTTTCAATATGCTGAACCCACATAGAAATTGGAAGATAACCTCCAAATATCCCCATCTTCCAATTTTATGTGGGCTCAGCTTTTTGGAGGAGAGTGATGGTCGTGGTCACAAACATACACACACACACACTAGGGCTGTTGGAACTAGTGTTGCTTTCGTCAACGAAAATTATGACTAAATATTGTCGTCAACAAACTTTTTTCACGTGACGATAACGAGACGAGACGCAACGTAAATGCTGGCCATGTGACGATGACTATAATTAAATGTATAAGGCAATATCGTTGACGAATAAAAACGAGACTAAATGTGGTTTACAAAATGAAAACTATGCTAACATGTCTCTTCATTTTCGAAGACCTGAAGGACAGGAATGTTATAACATTATTTTGTGTCGTTTAGTCGTGTTATTATTTTGCAGTATTTCTGTTTCCTGCGTCTCACTTCAGGGGCGCATCAGGTTGAATGGTCTGATTATCATACCAGAGGACCAGCGTTTCTCGCGTGAGCCTGTTGGTCATATCCGGTGCTTCTGTCACTCATCTGATAATATTTGATCATGTAGCAAAGGAGCGGTAGATGTATAGCCTATCGTTATCGCTAATAGAAGCTAAGAAATATAGGCTACGTTCAGTCCGTTAGATTGGCAACTCTCTCAGTTCAACTTTGCACTAGGCTTCTTATCTCACCTCCGCATGTAGATCTAGTTCAGATGAAAATGTTAACAGGCAACTGCAGATTTGATTAGTGTGTAAGCTTCTGTCCAGCTGATGCTGGCGCTGTCATATAGCCTACAATAATAACATTATTCCACCGATCAGCAACGAAGTGCCTGTGTCGTTTATTTAAACGGTAGAAAAACTGAATCAAAGACGGCGCTGTTCATCAACAAAATCAGCATGGAGTTAAAACGTAATTTAAAGTCCCACGCATTTAAAGGGGCAGCGATCACTCAAGGCATAGGCCTGTAGCCTACCAAAACTGAGTGATGAACGTGAAATGCGTTTTATAGGCTGCAAAACACTGCATTAAGATGACAACTGTGTGTAACCACGCTTATAGGCTACCTAGTTAATGGTGAAATAGCATCCACATCTACAGCATTCAATAGCCTATGGACAACTTGATCTTCAGTTAAATTGTTCTCAGAAAAGGAACAGCAGGTCTACAGAATATTCCAAATAGTCCTTTCATGGTGACAGGGGGAGACCAAACTCTGTGTAACATACCTGATTCCACTGTCAATGTTCAGTGCCTATGTAACCTGTAATATTTGTCATTTTTTAATCCATGACAATTAACCAAAATGTATCATTTCCTATTAAAGGGGTAGTTCAGAATTTTGGAGATAGGACCTCATTTCCAGGTTAGCCAGTGTGATATTTATCAGTGGAGACCGTTATCTGCACATTTCATCCAGTTTCAGAGTTCGCCGGTGCTATAGTGCCTGCCACTAAAAACAGTCTTACCCTATGGAGGAACAACCCCTTTAAATAGAATTGCATTAATAAAAAGATGCTAAAATCCAATTTTCATTGACTAAAACAAGACTAAAAGTCATTCGTTTTCGTCAACTAAAACTAGACGAAAATAATGCTCATACTTTTAGTCGACTAAAACTTGACTAGACTAAAAGAGTATGAACGTGACTAAAACTGATAAAAACTAAAATGACAGCTTGACACAAAGACTAGACCAAAACTAAAACCAAAACAGGCCGCCAAAAACAACACTAGTTGTAACGAATTTCGGTATTCGAATATAATTCGAATTTGAAAAAAATTAATACTATTCGAATGTTAAAATTAAAATTCGAATGTGTTTTCTTTTTTTTTTTTTTTAAGTGTTGACTATATTTAGCAAACGACAGCTTTAGGTGCTGCTGAGAGCTTGTGAGAGCTCCCTCCTCCTTTTCTCAGTGCTTCGGTCAAGTGTTTATTGTTGCTATGTTACCAAAACCGTCTGACAGTAAGGCCAGCACGTCTTTTTGGAATGTTTGCCTAATGCTAGCTAACTAGCCAACTAGCCAACGAGCTAACTGAAATGGCAGCAGTCGTTCAGCAGTCGGCCTCAGACAACCTGGGACCAAAACACGTCTACCTTTCACACTGCGAAATCCCCCTGAGCCCGTTATTTCTGTAACGTGAATGTAATGTTTCTCAGTCAGAAAAGGGCTATAATTTACTTAGCAAGACAGCTATCACGTAAAACAAGTCAACTACGATGTCATATTGGCAGTGGCATAGGCTAAGCCAGTTTTTACAGTGTGAGTAGATAGAAAAATAGTAAATATTAATAAATCAAAATTGACCATTAAATATTTGAAAATAATTCGAATTTAGAAAAATAATAATGAATGAAATTCGAATGGGATACTAGAGGAAGATTGACAGCCCTAACACACACATACACACACACACACACACACACACACACACACACTAAACACACACACACATATACACACACACACACACACACACACACACACACACACATATAGATGCTGTCTAACTGAGTGCAAATCACAGGCCATACATCAGTGGTCCCCAAATGGCGGCACAGCATTTTTTTGGCCCGCGATGTCTGAACAAGGTAAACAGACATACACTATCTATAGCCATGCGTTAGCGATCTCTTCACTTCAGTGTAACATACAGTAGGTGTTGAAATGTGATGGCCGTTTCTCTCTGCGTGATCCACGCCCTGCGTGAAATGTATTACAACTTACCGCCATGAGGTGGCAGTACAGTCCGCGGTAGCACTTTAGCGTTTTAGGACTCTTCATTTTTTTCACTTAAAGTAATTCACGAGGCATAGCCTAGGACAGCTTAAAATAATTTGAGAAGACTCCTAACTCACTAAGACATATTTACAAACTGCTTTTGGTGGCATCTCACGTTGCGATGTATAGTGAAATGTAGGCCTACGTGCTGTTACAGCTGTCATGCGAGGGAATAATTGCATTGCAACTAAGGGATACAATAACGCCACCGACAATCAAAACCACCACTGCATGTAAACTAAATGTAACGTCTCATTGTAGGCCTAAATTAAATTAAATTGTTTCTGCTCTTTACGAATGTAGGCTACGTGCTTTCATATACAGATTCATTCAAAGCATCTGGCAAAGAAACTGCACCTTTTCGTGTCTGCAATTGAGTAGCTCAATGGGTAGCGTTGCGCTCTTTGACATGAGGATTCGAGGTTCGCGTCTCACTTGAAGCGCTCTTGCACGGTGTAGTGCAATGCAAGAGAAACATAACGTTATTTGTCATCATCAAACAGTGAGAGAAAACGCCAATGAGGAATACTAAAGCCAATTTATGTAGCCTATTTATCTAAGCATTCAGCATTCACTGTTCTGGGCTGCGTTTCTAGCCTGGCACGTCCTCCCAGAGCCTTTGAAAGTCGATGGCAATCAGGCTACTGCATTTCTGGAAAGCCTCGTATGCTAACTTGCATCGCAACCTTGAAAGTTCCCTGGATTTTGTGTTTCTAGAAAAAGTCTCAAACTCTCAATCGCAAACAAGGACTGGGCAGGCACACCTGTGGCGTAGGCTACCTTGGGAGTTGCGGTTGGTGATGTCGTCAGTGTCAGGAGCGCCTGACCAAAAATCACAAGCGCCCAACCAAAAATCACTAAGTTGATGTTTTTCTTGTGACTCAATGATTGCGCTTTACTGCAGGCTAATAGGCCTATAAATTAAAAGACCGACTCCCCTGTTGGGCTCATTCTTGCTACTTGTGTTACCTTACGTTAATTTGCGTGTTGGTTTGAGTCTTGGTGAGCTTCTATTATGGAATGTACAAACCCACATTTCATGCATACCAGCAGGGCTCCGAACCGGTTCAAGGAACAAAAACGAAAACCGAAAACGGACGGAATTTTACGAGGAACGGAAACGGAAACGAAAACGAAAACGAAATGGTCTTCAACTGTTCCGGAACAGAAACGTTATTCTGAAATCCATAAAACCGGTTAATAACGTTTTTTTTTCGTTCTCTAGGCCCTATATATTTTATAAAATTTCACAAAAGCATAGCCTATGTCAGGGGGAAAAAGACTATTTCCGGTTGTGCGTTCACTTCGCCACCCGCTAGGCTCAATCCAGGCAGCTGTCACGATTTCCTATTTCCACCACAATCCTGGCCAGAGGCGATTTGGAAGCAACTGAGCTATCCGCTGAGCTATATCAAACGTCAACAAAGGTAACTGAGTTGAATTAACCGAGTCCACAATAATACTGTTAACTTAGCAACTCACTAAGAAATTATTTATCATAGAATAGGCCAGTAAGCTGTAGGCTATGTGGGATGGATAGCCCATCTGAATGTTTTTAGATGCCGTCTGTGATTTATTATTTTTGACTAGCTGCGGTGTAAATCAAGGGCAAATAGTAATCGAAATAGTAATAGAAAGTTTGTCTATTCTAAGGTATAGACCACAAAAATAGACTTAATAGGCCCGCCAAACACTGCCGGAACGATAAGAACGAACGATATTTTACTTTCCGAACCGGTTCAGGAACGATATGTCGGTGACGGAAAGCAAGAACGAAAACGTTAAACATAGCTGAACCATTTGGAACGGAACGATTGAAAAATAATTTCGTTTTCAAGCCCTGCATACCAGTCCTTAGTGCAGTGGCTAAAGCAGGTGACTTGTTATCGAATCATTGCAGGTTCTAATACCGTATGCAATCAACATGATGTTGTTTCTGACTACAGTGAAACGTGGAAATAACCTTGTAATGCCGTGGAGCTATTTTAAACTGATATTGTGTTCCTGGCCACTCGATGTAAAGTAGCCTAATTAAATATATTTAGGGTCTAATCCATTGTTATGTGTGGTATGCCTCCTTTTACTCAAAAGTGACATGGAAGGCTGAGATGCGAACCTAGGCCGCGCACGCAATGTACTGACGCGAAACAGCTGAACCACTGTGCTTTCGTTTCCGTGGTCTACCGAAGGGAGCTATCTTTCCCCAAATCAGTAAGAGCTGCAGGCTGCACTCTCCCAAATCAACACGAACTTAGGGCTGTGGAGCAATAACTTGTCTTCAACTGATCGCAGAAATAAGGTTCGTTTTTGTAAATTGTACTATGGACACGTCAATATAATATTATGTTCGCGCAGACTTCTGTATCGCGCAGAAGTAGGCTTGTGGTTTTATGATTGACTATTTGTCGAATCAGAGTCACATCTGCAGTAAATTAGATAAAACTGCCTGCTCGTGATGACGTGCTATTTGTTTATCTATGGTTTATCCTTGAATTTTCAATAAAGTCTCTATCTATCTATCTATCCTCAGTTAACATGATCATCCCATCTAGATCCGTAACACCGACATTCCTAACCCTGCTCACAAGTGCCACCTGGTGGTTGTTTGGGTCATTGCAGCTTCACTAGGGAATAAGGTGCTGTGTCCACCAAACACGTTTTTTACAGCCAGAGCGTCCACACCTCCTCCTCTCGGCGCTTCGATAAGTGTTTATTGTTGCTAAGTTACCAAAACCAGAGACGGTTTATAACGAGAAGTGCCATTGACGTAGCCTGACTCTCGCCAGACCCTTGTAGTTCCGCCATGCTCCACTAGAGGCGTTTCGCTGAGCTCCACACAAGGGTCTGGACGCGAGGGCAATCCAAACCCCTGGCGGTTGCTCAAAAAATGAGCAACCAATCAGGAGCGCCGAAGCGAGTGTTTGATTCAAATAACAATGGCGGCACGCAGCGAGGAGTCTTGTGCTGACATTGATTCTGCTATTTCAACCGTTTTGTCGGATCTATCGAGTATTCATTCTTTAAAAGATTAACAGAGAATAGTTTTGAAGACGTTTATTGGTGGCAAGGATGTTTTTACTCTTCTTCCGACCGGGTTTGGCAAGAGCTTGAAGAAGCCGAGCACGTCATTCAAGATAACAGGCAAGTGGATGTTTTCACATGCGAGGATGTTTTACAAGGACCCGCCTTCAGAAATACATACCCTATCGAGAAGTCCCAGATCCTTGTGTGAAGCAGACAGCGAACTACAGGATCTGGCGAAAGTCAGGTTACCATTGACGAGCCCGGCGCTGTTCTAAAAGTTGAACAGATTTCAACTTTGAGCGCTCTGAGCGCTGCGACAAAAAAGGTCGGCGCCGACAGTTTTTTTCCGCCGAGGGCGCTCAGCGCTGTGAGCACTGAGCTACATAGACTTTACATTGAAAACTGTCGCCGTCGGCGCAAAAAACGTGTTTGGTGGACACAGCACCTAATCAATAAAATAAGCGTGATTCACACGTGAGGTCTCGTGAGGATCTCACGTGAAGCCGGCCAATTAAATCCAACACCTATTGTACATCTCTGATAGTCATTCACATTGAGTTAAATGTTATCTACAACAGTCTCATAACAGCCTACAAAAAAATGTAACGTTGATAGCCGTTTTAAAACTGTTCGCAATATCTCCAACGTCCAAGTCAAATCCATTCCACTGGATTACAAATGCTACAATGAAACACCCTCTCATTCTCGGGGTTTCATTGCTACCTGCTCCTCACAACATGCATAGCCTATGCGCACACACACACACAGATAAATGATCGGTCAAGCTGAGGTAACCGCTAGAAGAGTCTACAAATAGGACTAACTCAAAACACTCACAAAATCCTTCTCGTTTTGGTTATGTTAAATAAAACACTGCTAATATAAATGAACAGTTTTTGTGAGCGCTACGATACTTTATTGATATTTGTGAAACTGATAAAGGGTGACTGTAGGCCTACTGCTGAGGTGTCACGACGGCACAGCAAATGAGCTTCAGAAACAATCTTGAAACTCACGACATTCAGACTAGCCCAAAACGTTAACGGAATCCGAAGCCTGCATTCAAAACATTCAAGAAGTTAATTTAACCGATATTGCAACTGCATGCAAGATTAGGCCAATCATGAGGTTATTAAAGCTGGTTCCAAATTAGTCATTGAAACAAAAGCTTTACTTTGTTAGATAGAAGTAGCCTATCTAACAACCTGTTAAGATGTACCAGAATCAAGGAAATTGTGTCTAGCTCATGACTTTTTTTCAGGGAGAGAGCCCCTATGACCCCCACTGATCTGTTACACCCACTTTCAAAAAGCTTTGATAAATGTGTGGCAGCTGATAATGCTTAATGAGTTTGATTTAGCAAATTTGTACAATTTGTTTTTTATTTTTTTGCTATTAGGGGTGGTTGTTGGCCCTCAGCCTCACTTGCTGTACATAATTTGGCCCTTGTGGAAGAATAATTGGGGACCACTGCCATACATCATATCGTAACACTTGACTGGCTTAACCCCTTCAGACCCGCATTTTTTCTGTTGGGCAAAAAAAATATTATTCAGCTGATTCTTACTCCTATCCAATGTAGAAATAAATGTGAAAAAAAAAAATTAGAAAAATTATTTCTTTCTAAGATTATTTTAATGTCCATTACAATGGACATCTCGACTAAACGGGTGTGAAAATGACGTGAGAACTTGACGGGGAAAAACACTATGTTTTTAACATAGTAGTCTTGAAACAAATACTCCCACATGACTTATGCATTTAGAACTGAATGTTTTCATGTGTCTAAATGTTTTTATATGTCTGAGAGCAGGTCAAAACATGCACATTAAGTAAAATAATGTATGATTGTGTTTAAACTCTTATGCATATGCCCCATTTTTTGCCCGGCATTGCACATCATCTACTTATTGCTCCTACATACTTTGGCCCATCAAATTACCTCTTTGGAAAGCTGAGTCCTTGTAGTTTCTTAGGAAACAATCAGGATAGCTGTGTGATCAAGTATGTGTGTTTCTGTGTGTGTGTGTGTGTGTGTGTGTGTGTGTGTGTGTGTGTGTGTGTGTGTGTGTTTATGCGTGGTTCTGTATCTGTGTGTGTGTGTGTGTGTGTGTGTGTGTGTGTGTGTGTGCCTACATGTGTGTGCATGTATCTTTATGTGTGTTTGTGTGTATGCGTGTGTGTGTAATGTACAGTCGCTACATGCACACTACATGGTCCCCCGTGAACCAAATTGCACCAAACTTGGCATACATTCAGAGGGTCTCATAATGATCCTACACTTAAAATTGCATGCTGTTTGGAACCTGTCAACCAAAGATACCTGCGATTACAATGCCTCGCTTTACTTTCTCAATTTTGACTAGGTGGCGCTATACATGAAATTAGTTGTTATGGGATGGGTTGACATGGCCCCTAGGCCCTATGGCTTTGGAGATATTCACAGAAAACTGTGTCTGGCCATATACAGGCCAGTTGGTGTACAGTCACTAAATGTACACATAAATTCATTTATTACATGGCCCCCCATGAACGGAGTTCCATGAACCTTGGCATGCATTCAGATTCAACATCTCAATTTTGCTTCATCATTTTTAATTAGGTTGCCCTATACATGAAATGAGTGGTTATGGGATGGTTTGACATGACCTCTTAAGACCAAAATGTAAAAAAGTATGGTCCTCCTACATCCTACGGGGCTCAAGATATTCGCAGAAAACCATGTCCGCCCTACCCTCCTTTTGGGGGGTCCAGTCCGGCAGGGGGGTCACGCATCAAAACAAAAAACTATGGTTCCATGCTATCCTTGTGGGCCTACTGTACATGCCCACCAAGTTTAGTGCACCCTGGTCTTTCAGTGTCCCAGGAATCCTTGACAGAAAATTACCCATATGAAAACAACTAGGTGTTGGCTAACATCTCCGAGTACCTGATGGCCATTGCAATGGACATTCAACTTTAAAAAAATCCTGTACTACACTGTTATGAAATATTTTCAAATTTACTTCATATATCATCACTTAACATGGTTAAAAGTATAATGAGTCCAAAATTATTAGGCTAGCATACACATAAATTCATAATTATGAGGGTTAAAACACGCTTACCCCTCCTCCTGTCAAGCTTCAGTGCCATGCTTGTCTTATCTGATGTCTGAAGTGCTCTTAGATCAAGTTACAGGTCAAAACTGCATTCTGATTGGATCATCAGTATCCAATCAGTAACACATAATTTTTCAAATGGTGAAATGACAGATTTTTATTGGTTTAGACCCAATTAAACATCATGTCCATTACAATGGACGTGGGGTCCGAAGTTAAACAGACTATCGAGCGGGTTTTAAGAGATTAAATACAACCTGAAACTAAAAAAAAAAACAGAGACAAAAATGAGACATCACATCATCAGACTTGTTTTAAATTATTATTATGGTTTTGCAGGGTCCATGTGTGCGGTGTAGTTATCTTTTCAGCACTGAATGCCCTTCTGGAAGCACAGAGCTGGTAAGAAGCACTTCACAAGAATTATAATATCTGTTGTTTATAATTGCAGTCATGTCAGTTTCGTCCAAGATGTTTGCATAGATTTTGTAGACACATTTTATTCCTCCCACTGCTACAGGAAAAACATTTGAAGGGTTGTGAAGCTCCCCCTGTACCTCCGTTTTCTACCACCAAGATCATGGGATGTGCCAAATATTGTACTGTTACCAAAACGGTGGGTTGTCATATGAAATGTCAATACTTCCCAGGCCCTAGCATGTTTTGATTCTTTAAAACCTATGTGTGGTATGGGTTTTCCAGAGACCAGAATGCTGTAAAGGATTCTATGGGCCAGACTGCAAACCTTGTATTGGAGGCTTCACTCATCCCTGTTATGATAAAGGAATTGTAAGTACAGCTCTCAAAATGCTCTTTATGCCATGTTCCATAGATCAGCTCTACTTACAACATATTTTCCTTTGCATCCATTTTTTTGTATGTTTGTAGTGCCTTGATGGTATCCAAGGCAATGGCAGCTGCCAGTGTAACCCAGGCTTCACAGGGATAGCCTGCCACATCTGCTCAGATCCCAACAAACATGGAGAAAATTGTGATGAAGGTTTGGCTCAGATACATGTACAAATGTTGTAGTAGCATTTTTGATAATCATATGGTCTGTGAATGCCCTCTCTCTTGGTCTCTGTGAGCACTTTGTAAAGAATTGACTTATATTGGCAAAAATGAAGCTTATGGGTCATTCTGTGCCAAATCAGCCAAAATCCAGAAAAATGGTTTCTGCACAGTCTCAGATTTTGCTCAAAATTTGTCTGCCTAATATTTAGGTCCCAAAACTAAGACATATTATTTTTATTATATTTTTGTTTTAATTCCAATATTTTCATAAATTTCAATTTACACTTTTAGAAATGCCTTACCTCGGAGGCCATTTGGGCATTAATATCTTAAATACTATTCCTAGCCTGCCCAAACTTTGTAAGGTGGAAGACAGATTTTTTGTATTCACAAGTCACCAATTCTTATAGTTTCAGTGTTCAGCATTCTCTACTCAAAAATATAAATCACGCTAGTCAATTTGTCTCCATCTCCTATTCCATCCCTAGACCCTTACTCCTGCAATTCATGCTATGTGTATGTGTATGTGTGTGTGTTTGATTCTGTATGTATGTGTGCTTCTATGTGTGTGTGTGTGTGTTTGTGTCTGTTTGCTCATGAGCGTGGGGTGATGGGCTCAATGGTGTTTTTTTCCCCCAACGGCACCTTCCAGGCAGCACAGCCTAAAAGGGACTACCTTTACCCTATTCCTAACCCTAACCCCCTCAACCCTCATCCTACCCCTAAACTGAGGGGAGTAGTGCCTTGAAGGCAGCGCTGCCTGGAAGGCACCGTTGAGAGCAAATAATACCAAAGACCGGGTGATGGTGTATGGGTGTGTGTTAGGGTGTACCTGTGTTTGCGCTACTATGTGAGTGTGTTCATGTGTTCAAATGTATGTGTGTGTGTGTGTGTGTGTGTGTGTGTGTGTGTGTGTGTGTGTGTGTGTGTGTGTGTGTATGTAATTTCTCACCATACCCCTCGCTCAACAGCACCATTTACAGGCCAATGAGTTGTACAGTCACTAAATGTACTCATAAGTTAATTTATTGTATGGTCTCCCTATGGATGGAATTCCACAAAACTAGGCATACCCCCAGAAGCTGTCAGAGTTATCATACACATGCAATTTGGTTCTGGTCTGAACATCTCAACCGAAGATAGTGGCAAATCTGGCAATGAAAGTGGAATGTTATTGCATTTTCAATTTTTACTGAGGGGGTGGAAATCACAGATAATGGTTATGGGCTAGGTTGATGTGGGCCCTTGAGACTAATATGTCATAAAGATTTTGTCATCTTGCAGCAACGGTTCAGGTACAGTAGTTATTTAGCAAAAACAGCATTTTTTAGGTTTCGAGGGGCCCTGCAGGGAGTGGGGAGTGGCCCCTGGGACCAAACACTTTGCTGTTAAAGGCTAATGGGGCTACATGCTGGAATTCCATGCTGCTAGTAGTATCACCACAATCCCTAGTTTTGTATTATAGTTTTTGTGCTTTTTAAAAAAAGATTTTGCACAGCAAAACCATGCTTATAAACAGTGCTTATAAATGCCAATTGCACCAAAGTCATCATATCAGTTATTTGGCGATTGTGATTTATAATTGTGTTATAGTGTACAATTTCCATAATGCTCACTTTGACCCATCTACTTTTGCAGACTGCCATTGTGTGCATGGTGAATGTGACAACAGACCAAACAGCCAGGGGATCTGTATAAGCGGCTCCTGTCTGGAAGGGTACTCAGGGGATCTCTGTGATAAGGTGGCCACTCCCTGCAACTCTGATGGTGTTTTTGAACACTGTCACATCAATGCCTACTGCAGTTACAGTGGCAGTAACACTATGTGGGTGATCATAAATATGCATGATTTTACTCCAAATTATTTAACTTTTTCTTTTTCCATTTACGTTTATGCTCTTTACCCAAATCTGCTCTCGCAATCTGCATGGTGCACTGAATTTCCCATCCCACTTTGATCATACACTGAAGGTATACCCAGTGCCGGTTCAGACCTCCATGGGGCCCTAGGCAAAATCCTGCTAAGGGGCTCTCCTTACTACCTGAACTCTGAGGGCCAAAATATAACCATTTTTTTTAAATATATATATTATACTGTATATATATTTAATATATATTATGTGACATAACAGTGCTACTAATACAATCATTCCAAAACAGAAATGACCAAATATAATGTTTTTCCCCATAAAGGACCTTCACAGCAAATGTAAATATAATGTATAAATAGCCAATAAAACTACGGTTTTGATACTCAGAAATTTGTGGTTTGACACGTGAAGTGATGCAGTTCTTTTTTGTAAGGGTCTAGACCGTTCTTCACCTGTGTGTCTGCAGTAGGCTATGAGCCAAAGACATAGCTACTGAACTGGCTCCCCTGATTCCCTTCAATATTTTGTTAAACGTAGACTATTTTAAACAATAATTGTAATACTTCATATGTCTAATGTACGATATGTATCTATTGCCCATGCGGCACAGCAAATCAAAGTTAATAGGCCTAAAGGCTACTTTCCATTTTGCATACGTTCAGTATGCAACTAAAGCTCGACTAAAATAGTGTAAACCCATTTATTTAAAATGTATGGGAAGAGTGAAATCACAGATTTGTTTCGACCTGTTCTCGCATGTGTCTGCTGAAAAACTGTTTCATCCCAAGCTGCACGTAATTATGAGCGCATTTAAAGAAGCGGGTCTTTTTTTTCTTTTAATGTAGCCAGTCGCTCCATTCAAAAACGGAACATGGGATTATACATTATCACAACTTTGCCATGACTGGTAAAGGCTGGCAAGCAAGCCGCAGACAGATTCACTTCAGATTCAGGGGATTCACTTCCTTGTGTGGTCGACCTAAGCTAGGTCAGCAACACGCGCTGGAGAGATGTGTATAGACATCAAACCATGAGACGAACGCAAGTTTACCCGACTGCTGTTCCTGCTTTTCATTCTCGTTAAGTTTCTTCTTTTTTCGGATTCACGTTCATCTTCTTGTAATGTAGCTTATGAAACACTGTCGCTGTGTCTGCCTGTCTGTCACTAACTTGGCTCAAGGGAAGACAGAGGAGGGGGCCTTCATTTACTTGCGGGGCCCTACGCAACTTGCATAGTGTGCGTATAGGGAGAACTGGCCCTGGGTATACCCTTTTATCAGGGGGTTCATGATTTAAAGACTAAAGCCCTATTCGGACTGGATTAGTTTCACGTGGGGACGTGGGGTAAAGTAATTATTAGTCCTGTCCAAATGTGCCATGTCAGCAATGTCAGTAGAAATTACAGCGACTTTTACCTTTTGTAAAACGGTATGGGAAAAAATACCCAAAATCCTGTGCGAATGCAAAAATGTGTGTAGATATTCCATCATATCCTGTTTTAAACATATTCTGTGTTCTTTTTAAGCACAGAGGTGTTTGTAGAAGTACTTGGTAATAAATAATGCAAGGCAACTGGGTGATGATAAATCTGTATTTTGATCATATTCTGATAAATAATATCTTGAAACCCCTGGAAAATGTAGAACATTTGGTAACTTGTAATTTGCCATGTATCATTTTTAAGTGACTCTCTGGATGACTTTTATGTTTCAGATGTTTGTGTAGACCAGGTTATGAGGGTGATGGACACTCCTGCACTCCTGTTAACCTCTGCTTGAAGCCTGCCAGAGGAGGCTGTGACTCAAATGTATGTTTCATCACTCGATCCCTATTACACATCCAATTTGCCATTAAATTAAATATAGAGAGCAGATGTTAAATGTGTTGGATTTGTGTGTATAAAATCCAGTATCCAGCCCAACTCAGCCATTTCTACTGTAGCTACTGTGCCTTTGTAAATTTGTCTCATGTGCCTTTACTGCAGGCCCAGTGTATGTATAATGGCCCAGGCAACATATCATGTATATGCAATGAGGGTTGGACGGGAGATGGTGCGGTCTGTGTTGAAATCAATAACTGCCTGCTGGAAAGTCGAGGAGGCTGCCATAAAAATGCAGAATGTGTGTCCACTGGCCCTGCACAGGTATTGCCATAAAGTTTAACTTTAAGTTCTGAGCAATTTGGTTTTATTTTGTTCACATCTGTTGCCCCATATATTATAGGAAATATTTATTGTGTTGATTACCAGTTTGTTTATGCATTAAGTACTGTAATTTCCAGCAAGACACATCGTGTATAAACCACATTGACAGTGAAGGCATTAGCTGCAGTTTATTAAACATTAAACTTATTTGCAACCAATACATGAAAACCATATCACAGTGAGACTCTCAGAATACCTGTAAAGACATTTTCAGATTACTTTGTTTGTATGAAGTTTTCAATGGATTCACAATGCCTGATGTGATGGGGAAGGTACAGTAATTCCAGAGCTTTGAGGTTCATGTTTGGTATTTTGAGTAAACCTGCTGAGGAGGATCGCAGTGACCAAGCAGGGGTTTAATTCTCCAACAGGTCAGTGACCCAAGTGGGAGCATGATTATGTAGGGCCTTACATGTGGACAAATTAAATAATGTGTCTTCAAGAAGCACGCTTGCTACAGTAAGTGCAATCAATCATGCAGTTGTTGTATTAGCCAACCATGATCCACCAATGAAGCATTAGAAGTAGGGTCAGGATAATTGAGTTCCTCTGGCTAAACCTTTTTGATATTGAGATATGACAAATCAGTTGCTGATTTTTTGTTGCATGATAGGCAAGTAATTGTAAAATAGCACAACTTTGTGATCTGAGATGGTTAGTCCAGCAGTACTGAAACTGCAAGGTGTAATACCAGAGCAACAAGATCAAATGGTTAAAATATCAACATATTGGGTGATGCCAAAGCAAACAAGATTGCCCATGCTGTTGTAGCCCACATGATTTGCCAAATCCATTATAATGTACCAATAATTCTCTGATAGCCCCTAGAGTACGCATGAGACAAGTGTCAAACAATCAAATCAAAATGAACAACTACCACTTGAAATTAGAGTTAGAATATCGGAACTATCAACTAGAGATAGATGTAGAGATGCTCCGATCAGCATTTTTGGGGCCGATCACAGATTACTGATCACCAAAATCATGATCTGCCGATTGCCGATCACTGCCGATCACAGAATGGCAGGGGAATGTGATTCTTTTAACAATAATCTACTGTAGCAGAGTTTGCATCATTTGTAGAAATTAAATTAACTATGAATTAATGTAAGTGGCATAAAAAACAGTATAGGCTAGTCAAGATGTTGAAGAACCACCATTTATCTCTTTTTATTTAGAAAATGAAATAGCTTTGGCCATTTTTTCCAAATAGGCAGAGTGACATAAAATTATTCGGTAACACTTTATAATAACTACACACAATTCATCATCTATTAAGCATTTGTTAACTATTAGTTAATGGTTTGTTCATCATTAGTAATTAATTGTTCATGCATAATTTATAATCACTTAAGCATTTGTTCACGAAGTTATGATTGGTTTGTTCATAGTGAATTCTCCTATTTCTAAAATATGTTTAAATTGTTGCTAATACTTCATATAACATGCAATAACATTTTGTTAATGAAATACTATTAATTATTTAGCAGTTGTTACATATGCACTAATGATTAGTAAGGATGTGAATACATGTTTTATAAACCACTTCCTAATACTATAATTCATGATTAACTCAGGAGTTACAAGTGGTTAGTTAATGATTTTTGTGAGCTCATCTAAAGTGAGGACTTGTTATGCCTTGCTACACATTTGCAAATAAGTTGTACTACATTCACATTCATTCATTAAGCTGACAATTTTATCCAGAGCGACATACACATGTCAATTAAATTAAACACAACCGCAGAAGGTGGGATTCGAACCCCCAACTGAACAGGCATCAGAATGCTAGCCCTGCTCCTTAACCACTACACTACCTCTGCTACTATTCTGAAAATAGATGGGATCTACTTTTACTTGTTTTCAAAGGACTACTTTCCTGTTATGCGTATGACTACATTTGATGTAGCACTAAGCAGCGCATTGATACAATAGTTAGAGAGTTAAAGCATACAAGTAAATAATTGACTGACGTATACTGAAGTGAAGTTAACCAAGTAAAAACATTGTCACTTTACTCTGGTATTTATTGATTGTTTGTTGTGAAGTGAAGAACATAACATCCGCTCAGTTAAAAACACATAAAACTATGCAAGAGTGTCTTCTACTACACACTGTTAAGCATGTTATTAAATGCTGTGTTCTTAATTTTGAAGCAGAATTCCTAAATTAACTCTCATCTGTAAATCCTATACACAATTATAAATGTTTGTTCATAGCAAACCCGCGCGTCTGTTTTATATTTTTACATTTATAGCCACGACATCCATGGGCAGGGGTAGTGTAGTGGTTAAGGCATTGGGCTAGCATGCTGTAAGCCTAAGGATTGGGGGTTCAATTCCCGGGTGCCACCATTGTGGCTTTGCTCTTTAATTTCATTGATAGCGTAAGTCTCTTTGGATGAAAGTGTCTGCTAAATGAATAAATGCAACTGTAACCTTTATAACTCATTTGTAAATATGTAGCAATGCATATACAGTCCTCACTTTAGATGAGCTCACAAAAATCATTAACTAACCACTTGTAACTCTTGAGTAAATCATGAATTACAGTATGAGAATTAACATAGGAGTAATACTTAACAAATGATGATCAAAGCATTTACTAATAGTTTGTAACTGGTTCATAATAGGGAGATGATTTCATTTATAAATGGTTGTTTCATTATTTATAAGGTATAAACCATGTATTTACAAACATGTGTTTTATTTACTATGAACAGGGATGGGCACAAATACATCAAAATGTATTTCCAAATAAAATACCAAATACCCACCTTTAAAATGTATCAAAATAAGATACAAAATACAGCAGCCAAAAAATGTATCAAAATAAGATACAAAATACAGCAGCCAAAAAATTTATCAAAATAAAATACTGTATTTTTGTATTTTCAAAATACTACAAAATACTTATTTCTAAAAGCCTTTACTATAGGCTTTTAGAAACTATACTATAAAACAGAAAAAAGAAAGGAAAATTGCAAACTCAAGTGTTGCGATATAAGCTTGTGAACTCAAGTCTTTGTGCTGTCCTTGTGTGAGCTAGTGGTGTCTCCTCAGTTGATGCCTTTAAGCACAACTAACTTCTCAAACAGTGTTGCATTCAGACGACACCTATTGGGCCTGGCCTGATGATGGTATTGAAATTGTGTTGTGAGTGCAATATGCCTAAAGTGGCATCACAGGGGCTTGACTATGCGAAGGTGCCACAAACAGAGACAGAGACTTGGTGCTACTGTAACCTGCATTGTGTTGAACCACTGCTGTTCAGACCTGCACACGCCCAGACTCGAACCCGCAAAACAGCAGCACTTT
Organism: Sardina pilchardus; assembly: GCF_963854185.1. Lineage (NCBI taxonomy): Eukaryota > Metazoa > Chordata > Actinopteri > Clupeiformes > Clupeidae > Sardina > Sardina pilchardus. The sequence goes on along the minus strand of NC_085002.1, from coordinate 30,885,945 downwards.
GGATCAGGACTCGAGCATGCTAAGGCTATATCTTTCATACCAGCAGCACTTTTGAGGCGTCGGGGAGTGAGTTTTACCAATGTTCCTTCCACACGTACAGCTAAGCAAGCTGGCATCCGTTACACCACACTATATTGGTGCACAGTCATGTTGGAATAGCTGGGCTTAGCCCCTTAGTTCCAGTGAAAGGATGTCTGAATTCTCTGAAAACAGTCTAACAGTCAGTTTTTGAGACAGTTTGGGGATGGCCCCTTCCTGTTCCAACATGACTGTGCACCAGTGCACAACGCAAGGTCCGTAAAGACAGAGTTTGGTGTGGATGAACTTGACTGGCCTGCATAGAGTGCAGTACATCAACCCAATAGAACACATTTGGGCTGAATTAAAGCGCAGACTGAGAGCCAGTCTCCTCGACCAACATCAGTGTGTGACTCCTCACAAATGCGGTTCTTGAAGAATGGCCAAAAAATCCCATAAACTCTCCTAAACCTTCCCAGAGGAGTTGAAGCTGTTATAGCGGTAAAGAGTGGACTGACCATATTAAACCCAATGGATTAAGAATGGGAGGTCATGTGAGTCAAGGCAAGTGACCCAATACTTTTGGCTATATAGTGTATATTGATAGTTAGATAGATGTCATCACATCGTCTCACAGAAAGTATTTTACAGTATTTTGAAAATACAAAAATACACAACGGCGAAGTATTTTGATACAAAATACAAAGGCATTTTCATCATCTCAATAAAATACAAATTACAAAATAGTATTTTGTATTTGAAATACGTATTTCAAATACATGTATTAGAAATACTGCCCATCCCTGACTATGAACAAACCATTCATAACTTTGTGAACAAATGCTTTACTGATGATGAATTATGTATGAACAATAAATTACTAATGATTAACAAACCATTAACTAATAGGTATTAAATGCTTAATAAATGATGAATTGTGTGTAGTTATTATAAAGTGTTACCAATTATTCCATACAAGGAGAGGGTCAGGCAGACCAACACACATTGGATCACCTAAACGGGATGGGATCAAATTACACATTGACTACTGTAAAGTAGCCTATTCGGTTATTAAGTGATGATGTAATAATGGGATAATAACGGCTTTCAAACTCACATGTTATTCTCCATAGACAGTAAAATAAACTAATATTTTCCGCTATTCTGACTAGCCTTTAAAAAAAATGTCATCTTATACGGACTTGTTGCCTCAACCTAATCAAATCTATATTTTTCGCGGAAGCCTGGACATTACCCATTCATATATCATCTGGCTGCATAGCTACAGTGATTACTTTGTTAAAGTTTAGCAATTTTGTTTTAAAACGGCTAAAACGAAGGTGGTGATGACAAAGTTTACAAGTAGCAAAACCTGTCTGGCTGCGCTAATAAACGTCTTTTCACAAAATAGCTGCTGGGTCCGTGACGTCGGACTTAACAACCGAATAGCCTCTTACACTGACTACATTAAATGTAAAACCTGTTACACCAAACTGGCTACTGCCACAAAGTGCAAAACTATGGCTTTTTCTCTGTTCCAAATAAAAAATAAAAAAACAATGTAAGCTACTGTAAGCAAAAAATTGCATGGCTTTTTTCTCTTGGAATCCCCCATGACTGAAACATGCCGCTAAATGCCACCAAAGTCTTCACAGAATGCGACCCCGTCTTTCAAAGTTTGAGTCAATAAAGTGCGCTGTTAAGCTAGCAGGGACATTGGACCCGTTTGTGCTTGGGAAGCTAATATCTACTGTTATGTACCCTATTCTTCAGCTTGTCAATGTGTGCGCAGCGCACATAGTAGGCTACACTGTTTAGTAATGCGGGGAGATACACATCAGTTAGCCTAGTTCATGCCTGCGGGGTCATATGGTGGATCAAGGCAGGTTAAGGCCGACTTACATTGTACGATAATGGCATGTTTTTACAGTCGGCGACTAAATATCCAAAGTCGGTACAGAAATCATGGGAGTTGTACTGGAATCGTAGCGCGCTCCTGTCAACTAGATTGTTTAAAGGGATATTCCGCCATTTTTGGAAATAAGCTCATTTCCCACCTCCCCTCGAGCAAAACAATCGATATTTACCTTTTTCCCGTTCATCCAGCCATTCTTTGAGTCTGACGATACAACTTTTAGCTTCAGCCTAGCATAGATCATTGAATCGGATTAAACCGTTAGCTTCTCGCCTGCTATCATCATGCTTACAAGTGACTAAGATTTCTGGTAATTTTCCCATTTAAAACGTGTCTCTTTTCAAGTTAGAAAGTGCAATAAGACCAACTGAAAATGAAACCTGCCGTTTTTCTAGGCTGATTTGACACGGAACTATACACTCTCATCTGGCGTAATAATCAAGGCAAGTGATATCACGCACTACTTCCTGCTTGTTGCCTATGGGGACTATTTTCAGATATCACTGCGCCCATGGTACGGTTGCAACTTGCCATTTTTGCCACTTTGACATTTGAAAACAAAAACACCATGAATGTGGACTGGACACACCCTAAACCTGGATATCCCAGGTTCCAAAAATTGCAACAAAAACAACTTGGTCCAACCTGAACAATAAAAAAAAGTGTTCCAGCCAATCACTGATGTGTGTTTAGGAGAGTTTCAATAGACCTCTGAAGTTCGCCTACAAAAAAGCTACCATCTTTGCCCAAATAAGGAGATCCGGTATCTTGAGATTTTTTAAATGGGAAAATAACATGAGGATTTCTCTCACGGGGACGAAGAAATCATGCAGATGTTGAGCTCTACATAGTTTTGTCCTTTGCCTTAGAGTGGATACTGTGATCTTCAGAATGTCAAGACAGCACACTTTGATCTTTGCTATCCCAGAGCTAACTTACAATACAACTTGCCATAGCTAGTTAGCTTCAATTATGGGTAAAGATGGCATCTTTGGCTCCTTTTTGTAGGCGAACTTCAGAGGTCTATTGCACGGGAGGGCCGGGGAGGGAGTAGCCATTACGTACAGGGCCGATGGTCTACACCCAAATAGAGCTGGGAAAACAAAATAACTGATTCAAAATATCACAAATTGCATCAGTTTCAGCTCGCCATCGCTATCAGACTGACTAGGCCCATGTCATACCTCAGCATTTCAGCCAAACCTCTCCCTTTCCCCTCCGACACCACAAACCCCCAAAGTTCAAACACGGCCGCTAGGCTTGTTTCCCATTGCTGTCAGAATAAGTGACAGGTGTCCCTGGCCTGCGCTCAGACCAAATAGACCAAGAATGCTTCGCTCACTGGACCAGCAGCCTGCGTCATTGTTGCTGCCATCGAGAGGAGATGTCAAACCAGTCAACAGCAGCGCTCACCTCCGTCCCCTCTTGTCCCAGCTCAGTGCCCACCGAAGCTCTAAAGTTTGCACTTCTGAACATTAGATCGCTGTCCAGCAAAACAGTTTATATAAATTATCTTATTGCTCAGCATAACTTTTTCATCCTCACTGAATGCTGGCTTACCACTACTGCCCAGACAGTCCTCATAGAAGCTTCGCCCCCAGACTACAATTTCTTTTTCTCTGTAAGACAGGAAAAGAGAGGGGGTGGTATTGCGGTTATACCAAAGATCATAGCGCTCTATGATCTTTGGTTATACTATCTAACCGCTTTTGGTAGTGACCAGAAAGTGCCAGTGCGAATTCTACGTGATACGGGAGCATCTGAATCATTCATTTTGCAATCTCTTTTGCCTCTCTCACAGGTGTCTGACACGGGGACATGTGTCCTTATCCGGGGTATCGGAATGTATACAATTTCTGTTCCGTTACATCGGCTGGTTTTGGAGTCAGAACTTGTAAGCGGAGAAGTGGTTTTGGCTGTACGCCCATCTCTACCTATAGAGGGCGTCGATGTGATCATAGGTAATAACTTGGTAGGTGGGCGTGTGTGGCCTGAGCGCTTACCGCCTCCTATAGGAAATACAACATCTGTTTTGCCTGTTGAGTCTAATTCATGCTCTGATGATTTTCCTGAAGTGCTCACCTCCTGTGCAGTGACTTATGCTAGTTGCACCCAGGGAGGGGAACAGGGACTAGAGTCTGAAGATTGTGCTAGTTTGAATTTGCCTTGGTCACAACCTACTCCTTCCTGTGAGGAGGTTGTGGCAGCACCGAATGAAGTCTGTAGTCCTTTGTTTCTGTTAAAGGACTGGTTAGAGGAGGTTAAGGCTCAAGTGAGTGTACTGAACTGTACCTACTCTGTTGCTTGGCGAGTGTCTGACTATGACTACCTGTTAGATACCCCTGATTGGAATAGGTCAAACCAATTGTGCCACATTAATTTGCTAAGGCCTTACTATTGGCAAAACCCTAGTCCTGCTCAAGGAGGTGGGGAGGTGTTGCCTGTCATTGACACGGGGCCCTCGTCAACCTTTGGTGGCAGCAGGGGTTGGGGAGTGTGGCCCTGATGACTGTGCCGCAGCCAAGGCTTGATAAGTCTGCAGTGTTGGTTAACTTGGATACCTTGACAGACCATCTTCCAATAGATCAAGTTGAGGCTCTCAAGGCTCTGATTTTGACTCTCTCTGTTCTGTTAGACACGCTGAGGTGCACGGATCTCATCAAACATGGTGGTGAGGCTTTGCTGTTTCGCCAGCATTTCAATCGCGTGGGGCCAGATAAATGTAAGGTTTTGGGTGCTGAGGTACCTTTGGTTTGTCTGCTCACAAACCTCCTGGAAGGGGGGGGTAAGATTGGGTTGGGCTGTTAAATGGAAACCATTTTTTGTCATTAAATCACTCCTCAGCAATGCACCTGTGCCGGCAGCCCTGGCTGGACAGGCCATTCCAACTTCAGATGGGTGCTGGGGCAGTGCTGCAGCAGGCTGATGGTAACATGCAGCGTCCGCTTTGTTGCTTCTCAAAGAAGTTTTGTGAACGCCAGCATTGTTTAACTCCTGGATCACCAGTGTTGGAAGTAACAGCGTTTAAGTATAACGGCGTTACTAACGGCGTTAATTTGTCAGTAACGAAGTAATCGAATTAATTACTTTTCTCATCGTTGGAACGCCGTTATCGTTACTGAGAATTTGAAGCGTTGCGTTACTACAATTTGGCTGAATGAAGCGCGTTCACTGGATAGGATCATATAGGATGGAATACCCTCCCCTGAGCTAATAAATAAATGTATATTAGCCTAATCACCCTTGACAGACTAGGCATAGCTACCAAGATACTGTACATCAGAGTGGAATCTGGAAATAATTTCATTATAGGCCCACTTCCAACGTCAGGAGGGGAAAAAAGACTTGAATAGGCTAGGCTTCTCACCAAATCCAAGCCATTTCATTTGCACATATGTAGCGAACTTGCCACGATAGCTTATAGGCATAATGACAAGTAAATGTGCACTTTCTCTGTCTGTCGGATTTCTATAGTTTCTCACAGGGCTATACTTCACTGAAACTGAACGTTATCTTCAAAGGTGGACCCTGTACATTTTAAAGATGGCCTATTTTATTTTTGAGGGCTTTTGATATCGGGGGTTACCTTACAGTATAATTAATTATTAGCCTATTACATGTCTCTGCTGCATAGCCTACATTTCGTCAGGGCCGTTCAACTGGAGAAGGGGTTGTTCATTTACTCCTGTAGATTGCAAATATAGACTTGGTTGCGACTTCCAAACAGTTTTGTGAGTGCTACTTTGTTAATATTTGGGAAACTGCGAGTAAGGGGCCGCGAACGCACAGCCCTGGCTGCTGAAGTGCCGCAAGAGCGCAGCAAATCGTCAGAAACAATATATTTAAACTCACAATAATCAGACCGGCCCAAAACGTTAACGGCCCACCGGGAATCCTCCCGCATCTCCCGATAGCCACCCCGGGCCTGGGCTGGGTGGGCGGATGCCATGCGCACGTTCTGACTTCCACCCACTAGTTGTACCGAATAATTGTTTTTATTCTTCAATCAGTTAGGCTATAATAAATATGTTTGACGTTAAAGATGTTATAGAATGTAATAGCGTTATAGAACATAAAAATTCACGTCAGTTACTTTGCTGAGTAACTAATTACTTTTATGGTTATGGTTATGGTTATGGTTATGGTTATTTAGCAGACGCCTTTGTCCAAAGCGACATACAAATAAATAACAATACAAATTAAATAACAGTGAACAATTACAAAAAGGGAGAATAGCAATATTATCAATAAAACAATCAATTAAGCACTAACCTAATGAGAAATAAAACAAAGAAATGAGAATAGCAATCAAATAAGTCACTCAGTTAATTATATAATAACAATAACTATAGACCGGTTTCAGCCCCCTACCAACCGTCGTCAAGAACGAACTCAGAGGACAAGCGAACTCAGAGCCGCACGGTCACGCACGGTCCGTGCGGCAGGACAGCACAAAGCAAGCGTGCTGAACTTAGTTGATGAAACTCATCGACTGATCATACGGGTCTAGTGACCACTTTTTATCAGGTAGGCTAAAGTAAACACTATTCTAGGCTATAACTAATGGCTAATAGTGTTCTCATTTTAATCTAAACCAGTCCGATCCTATGCTCTACTGGGACGAGGAGCACTGCACACCGGACCCCACCCCCCTTCTAAAAAAAAAAAAAAAAAAAACCCAGACTTGCATGCACGACCATCATAGCACCCACACTCACAAAGCGGTCAACCAAACAGCTGAGTGTGTAGGCCAGCAGAAAAGACCAATTCAAAATAATGTGAGACGACATAAACAAGCAATCATGCCACAGCGGGCTATTGTAAAGTCCTCCTTATCTTACCTTAAACCTGAAGCCTGTGTTAGCACTTGTGGTGGATGCGCTAGCATCATTGCTATCAGCCTCAGTATCTGCCCGAACATTAATCCAGAAATCGTAGGCTTATTTGCGATTTTTTGTATTATCTACCTTACGTTTCGTTTGTGTTCTTTGTTTGTGTGTGGCCACCAGATTTGTATTTGGTATTGTATTATTTGATGAGGATTCATTAATAGACCACTGAGGCCAATTTCTCATGACCAACACTTTTCTAGATGTCATCACGAACTCATGTTTACACTCTAATATACACTAATCCAGCGCGAACTTTATGGGCGCTGCCATCTTGAATATCGCCATTACTGCGTGCCTGCGAGTGTGACGAGTGACACTTGTCTGTGCTTTTCAATGAAAGCATCCTGTCAGAGAATGTCTAACGAGAGGACTGCTAATGAATGAAAATGTCAGGTGAAAGGGAACATTGGATCAATGATGTCAGACTGTACCAAAACTTACCAATGAAGGTAATTTATTAACACCATAAGGTATTAAGACGTGTATTAATGACAGCTAACTTCTGCAACAGCCGCCTATGGAACCAACGAGCTAATTTCTTAGCAGCCAGGCACGCAGTAATGGCGGTTTTGTGTTACTTCCGTGTTTCGCTGGATTAGTGTATACAAGACTCAGGTCCGAACTAATGAGGACGCCACCAACAGGCAAGGAGTGTTTATTACAACTAACTACAATTTAGGCCTACATCTCTTCTTACAGTAAGATAGAGTTCTATCCTATCACTTAGGTTAGGTCCTATGTTCACTGACTTTGCAAAACGTATAATTTCTTGTAGCCTACTAAATAAAACATTCTTACTTCCTTGTTTTTAACCTTACAAATACATGTGACTTTGCAATATTTCTTTTTTTTCTATCACCTCAAATTCACAACTTAAACAATGCTTTACTGTCACAGAAGTTGCAACGTTTTTTTCCACAATAAACTCAAGTTCATAACGTGCACTTACAGCAGAATCAGCACAAATTGGGACGTATAACATTTGTGGTGTACAGAAAGATAGCATAGAAAGACACCGTAGACTGCAGCAAAGAGTCGACAAACGGGTCAGGAGTGAAAGTGCTTTGCTATTGGAGATGCACACTCGTGTGAATGTCTGTACGGGAGATGTTGCTGTTACAGGGGTTTCTTGTCAGACTGAAATGACAATGAAACATTGTGAACAGATACAAAACGAAGTGAATGGGTTGCATGAGGAACTGAGTAAAAACTGAACATAGCTGGATTTATTGGAAATTATGAGAAAACTCTTCACTTCACTGGCCTTCCCAACTGGCAGTTACCGTTTTCCCTGTATGAATACCTCAAAGGGCACCTTGAAACAAGAGTTCCGTCTTCATCAGCTTTGCATGCATTCCAAAAACGTATTCTCACTATCATGCAAATTAAACTTCATCTTTATGGAAAAGACTTAGCCTATAGATTTGAGAGGGATCAGTAAAGCAACTGTATCAAGAACTTTTAATCATGTTTTACATGTCATGTGCTTGCCTCAAACCCTTGATCATGTGGGCAGAGAGAGATGATTTCATGAAAACAATGCCAATGGACTTTCGAAAACACTCTCCAAACTGTGTGGTGTGATCATTGACTGCTTTAAAATTTTCTTGGAACGAGCCACACATCCACTAGCCAGGGCCCAAACTCATCATACAAACATCAATCAGGTGCCCTTTGAGGTATTCAAATGTTATACGTCCCAATTTGTGCTGATTCTGCTGTAAGTGCACGTTATGAACTTGAGTTTATTGTGGAAAAAAACAAAGTTTATGTAACTTCTGTGACTGTAAAGCATTGTTCAAGTTGAGAGTTTGAGGTGATAGAAAAAAAAGAAATATTGCAAAGTCACATGTACTGTATCTGTAAGGTTAAAACAAGGAAGTAAGAATGTTTTATTTAGTAGGCTACAAGAAATGATACGTTTTGCAAAGTCAGTGAACATAGGACCTAACCTAAGTGATAGGATAGAACTCTATATTACTGTAAGAAGAGATGTGGGCCTAAATTGTAGTTAGTTGTAATAAACACTCCTTGCCTGTTGGTGGCGTCCTCATTAGTTCGGACCTGAGTCTTGTATATTAGAGTGTAAACATGAGTTCGTGATGACATCTAGAAAAGTGTTGGTCATGAGAAATTGGCCTCAGTGGTCTATTAATGAATCCTCATCAAATAATACAATACCAAATACAAATCTGGTGGCCACACACAAACAAAGAACACAAACGAAACGTAAGGTAGATAATACAAAAAATCGCAAATAAGCCTACGATTTCTGGATTAATGTTCGGGCAGATACTGAGGCTGATAGCAATGATGCTAGCGCATCCACCACAAGTGCTAACACAGACGCTTCAGGTTTAAGGTAAGATAAGGAGGACTTTACAATAGCCCGCTGTGGCATGATTGCTTGTTTATGTCGTGTCACATTATTTTGAATTGGTCGTGTCTGCTGGCCTACACACTCAGCTGTTTGGTTGACCGCTTTATGAGTGTGGGTGCTATGATGGTCGTGCATGCAAGTCTGGGTTTTGAAAAAAAAAAAAAATTAGAAGGGGGGTGGGGTCCGGTGTGCACAGTGCTCCCCGTCCCAGTAGAGCATATCGGACTGGTTTAGATTAAAATGAGAACACTATTAGCCATTAGTTATAGCCTAGAATAGTGTCTACTTTAGCCTACCTGATAAAAAGTGGTCACTAGACCCGTATGATCGGTCGATGATAAGTTTCATCAACTAAGTTCAGCACGCTTGCTTTGTGCTGTCCGTGCGTGTCCGTGCGGCTCTGAGTTCGCTTGTCCTCTGAGTTCGTTCTTGACGACGGTTGTTAGGGGGCTGAAACCGGTCTATAGCATGGTAAGGCTAAATTTAAGGACAATAGCAGAATAAATGTCAAATTCAAACAATGGACAAATTATAACAAAACAATACTATTATACAAACCATAACACATAACAAACGCTCAAAAGACTAAGTGCATATTAAACAAATATGCCTTAAGACCCCTCTTGAAAGATCCAAAACTGTTGCTGGAACGGAGAGCACTGGGCAACTCATTCCACCAACACGGAACCACTGAAGAATAGGATCTACAGTTTGACCTAGCATGAATGGTTTGTCGACATAACAGACGCTCCTCAGAAGATCGCAATGGGCGGTTGGGAATGTACATCTTGATCAAAGAACTGAAGTAGCCAGGAGCAGATCCAGTCAGTGTCCTATAGGCCAGAGTGAGAGATTTAAATTTAATTCTGGCTACTATAGGGAGCCAGTGGAGAGTAACTAGGAGAGGGGTTACATGTGTCCTCTTTGGCTGATTGAAGACCAGTCGTGCTGCAGCATTCTGAATCAACTGTAGTGGTCTTAATACGCAAGCAGGTAGGCCAGCTAACAGGGAATTGCAGTAGTCCAGCTTGGAGATAACCATTGCCTGTACAAGAAGCTGAGTGGAATCTTGTGTCAGATAAGGTCTGATCTTCCTAATGTTGTACAGGGTATACCGACATGACTTTGCAATTGAGGCAACATGCTCAGAGAAAGTAAGTTGGTCATCAATTATGACACCCAAGTTACGTGCCGATCTAGTTGGAGTCAATGAGGATGAATCAAGCTGGATGTTCATCTGTTGGGGAATGGCTGTTTTTGCTGGAAACACCAAGAGCTCAGTTTTTGAAAGATTAAGCTGAAGGTGCTGATCCTTCATCCAGATTGAAATATCCTTCAGGCATGCAGAGATCCGATGGGAAACACTAGAGTCCTCAGGTGGGAAGGATAGGAAAAGTTGAGTGTCGTCCGCATAGCAATGATATTCAAATCCATGAGAGCGAATAATCCCACCTAAAGAAGTGGTGTAAATAGAGAAAAGGAGGGGCCCTAATACTGATCCTTGAGGGACTCCTGTAGTGAGGTCATGAGACTTCTGAGATATCTGTCCCTGCCAAGACACGCTGAAAGAACGCCCTTTAAGGTAAGATTTGAACCAGTCAAGAGCTTTCCCAGAAATTCCCAGTTCATATAGTGTAGAAAGGAGAATGTCATGGTTAACCGTATCAAAGGCTGCAGATAAATCTAACAGAATTAACACTGATGACTGAGCAGAGGACTTAGCTACTCTCAATGCTTCAGTCACAGATAGAAGAGCAGTTTCAGTAGAATGACCACTCTTGAAACCAGACTGCATAGGGTCTAGTAGGTTATTCTGATAGAGGAAGTCACACATTTGCTTGAAGACCACTTTCTCCAAAACCTTTGACAAGAAAGGAAGAAGGGAGACAGGTCTGTAGTTCTTCACATCAGTTGAATTAAGTGTACTTTTCTTCAGCAAAGGTGTAATTCTTGCCTGTTTAAAAGAAGAAGGAACTATTCCAGAACTGAGTGAAGTATTAAATACATGTGTGACTGCCGGTATAATAGCGGGTGCTATAGACTGCAGGAGAGTAGACGGGACAGGATCCAAAGGGCATGTTGTTGGACGGCTTCGCTGAAGCAGTTGAGAGACCGCTTCCTCATCAAGAGGAGAGAAAAAGTCCAATGATGGCATCATGTTGACACCAGGCAGAGTCCTTCTTACAGGGTCATCAAACTGAGCACTTATCTTAGCAACTTTCTCAGTGAAAAATGTTGCAAAGTCATCTGCTGACAGTGAAGTAGCTGATGGCGGTGGTGGAGGATTGAGAAGAGACTTGAACGTAGAAAAAAGTTTTCTGCTGTCAGTGGCGTTCTCAATCTTACTCTGATAGTATGTCCTTTTTGCAAGTGTGACAGTGGATGAAAGCATAGACTGGTATTTACTAAGATCATTTCTATCTCCAGATTTATGCCATTTCCTTTCAGCAGCTCTAAGTTCCTTGCGAACTGAGCGTATACTGTTTGTCAGCCACTTTTACTTTTACTAACTCAATTACTTTTTGGCAGAAGTAATTTGTAACGGTAACTAATTACTTTTTAAAAGTAAGATGACCAACACTGTGGATCACTGAGTAATGTTCTGTCTTGATTTCCTCTGTTCTTTTTCTTCCCTGTTCTCCTGTTATCTATTCCTTAAATATGCTTTCCAAGGTACCAGTGGAGCAGGAGTGGAGGTTTGGGAGGGGTGGTGGGGAAATTGAGATGGGGCATTTTCACTTGGTGGTGGTTGGTGTGATTGGACATATAACAACAGTCCATAAGACCTATGGCTGGATGAGTGTTGTGTTTGGTGGTTTGCACACTGCGGTGAAATAGGGTTTGTGGGTTAATTAAGCAATATAGCACGAGTGGGAGTGGGTTGTTGCTGGATATTCCCACGGGTGTTGTTCGGCCGTAGCCTCGAGGCCGGAGGCCGAGTGGCGCAGGCAACAACACCCGTGGGAATATCCAGCAACAACCCACGACCACGAGTGCTATATTGCTTTTATACAACAATTCTACCACTTGTTTTTTGCGCTAATTTCCCATTATAATGTAAACGTTTAAATCGCTAAAACTGTCTCGTTTGTGGAACTACTTCTCTCCGCCACAAATTTCTATTACTTGCAGGACAAACTGCCGTTACTAGTTCTAAATGGATGGTTGCTATGGCCAAAGGCCAGTCGTTAGTTCTAAAAGCACGTTGCTATGGCCAAAAGCCAGTCGTTAGTTCTATCTCCCCCGTTGTCAAGCAATGTAGCCTAATAAACGTTAGCTCGCATTGCGTCTGGTTAGGACATGCTTTTAGCTTTGAAACATCACTATTTTACTTAGCCTATATGCCATCCAACTAGCTAATATCCACCTCTGTCATATTCTATGTTCTGAGCGTCTGTATTTCAGCTTGGATGCAACGTTTTACACTTCACAACTTGACATTGTATCGCGGAGTGATTTGTTATTAGCTGTGAAAAGTCCGAGTGGATTATCGTGGGATATTTCAACTCATGGAACGTCTCTCGGCCAATCAGAAACAAAGAAACCAATTGTTGTATAAATCAAAATTATTCCACTGCTCGGTTGAGTTCCCCATTGTCCTGCGTTCTATAAGGGTGTGCATTAACTTTAGATACACGCACGGCTATGAAGTAGTTCCAATTTGTTGGCCGTATCACACTTGAATGTTAATTCGCCAAACTCGTTGTGAAGTTTAATGCACTGTCACGTTACATACAAGCTGTAAAATACAGACGTTCAGATCATAGTAACGTTTAGCATATGACAGAGGTGTCATTTAGCTAGTTAGGTGGCAGTAGGCTAAGAAAAATAGCAATCTTTCAAAGTTAACATTCATCAGAATCCTGGGATATGCCAGCTTGACAACGGGAGATTAGAACTAACGACTGGTTTTTGGCCATAGCGACCATCCATTTAGAACCAGTAACCGCAGTTTGAGAAATTGGTTGAAATGTGTCTGGGGAAAAGTAGTTCTACAAACAATACCGTTCTAGCGATTAAAACATTTAAATTAGCACAGGAAACGAACACAACGCAAGTGGCAACAGTGGAATAAGCGGGATAATGGACTTCACGCCGTGCGGTTATTCAAAGTTGATCCGCTTCGCGTCGGGCCGTATCACCGTCTAGAACGTGCATTAACTTTGAATAACCGCACGGCGTGTCGTCCATTATCCCGTACTTATGCCTATTCAAATGTTGGTAAATGGTTATGCCTTCCAATTTATTATGCCAGTCATGAAGTAGTGTGCTATAAGAATGCGGATTTTAATAGGCTTTGAAATAAAATGCTGAATTTTAGAAATATTTCGTAAATGTGAGGTTTAACTGTGTTGGGTGGCGCAGGACAGTTGTGCCAGTTAACATGGTATGGTTGACTTGGGTGTTTTGTAGTACCTTACAGAGTCCCACTTGGTCTCTGTCTTTAAGGGAGGGGGAATGTTAAAGAGACCCTATGCAACTTTTTCATAGTCATTTAATCGCTTAGAAATCTTTGTTTTGCTTGACTGACCAGTTTTATTGAAAACAGTCACATTTCCTCCCGCCCCTAGTGTCCCTCTCCACTATTACAACCTTGCAACTTTCTGATAAACGATCGTCTGCTGTTTACATCTGGAAGTCAGAGACGCGAAAGAAACAAGAAGAACCACACTTGCAATTTACATATTTATATATAGCCTATATATGTATAAATATACACGCTAAAGCTGTCGGGGAAGCTCTGCAGAGAAATGCAAGCATAAAACGAGCGAAAACGAAAGACGAAACCGAAACCAGAGATGAAATCGCCAATCCTGCATTATTCCTCTTTAAGACCCTGCTGGTCAGTCCTGGGGTTGCGCCCTCTGGTCTAATGCCTGTGTGGGCTCTGCCCCTTGAATCTGTTTCCCTGATTTGCAGAGCAAGGACCCCATTGGTGTTATTATGGGTAATGGGTAATGGGTGGTGCTATATAACGACCAGGATGAATGGACGCGTTCTCTCTGGTCTTGGCTCTGCTCTCTGCTCTTCGCTTGGGCCTGCTCTCTGTGCCCGATGGCTGCTCCTCTGGGGAGAGCCACAACCCGTTGCCAGCTTGCACATAGACTTTGCGTTTTTACACTCTTTGTTTGATCACCCCTAGACACTTTGCATTTACACTTTCCTATATACTGACTTTACCTTTTTAATTTTTCAATAAATATTATATTTTAAACCTTTAGCTACAGTGTGGTCCCCATCCTTAATGTCACGGCTACCTTGAGCCCGGTGGTTGCGACACTGCCCTGAACGTAATTTTTGCGAATTTGTGACGTTTGAATACCTGGCCTTTACTATCGAAGCCCAACAACACATGCTTGTTGTGTCAATATACAGACCTCCTAAGCCTAACTCTGCTTTCCTTTCAGAACTTTCTGAATTATTGTCCATAGTAATAATCAAGTATACGAAAGTGCTCCTTCTTGCCGATTATAATTTCCATATCAATGACAGCTCTGATGTAAAAGCTTGTGATTTCCTTGACCTTGTCACTAGCCTCAACTTTGTCCAGCATGTTACGACCCCAACTCACAACCACGGGAATATGCTTGATCTAGTGTTTTCCATGGGAGAAAATGTTGATCACATGTCTGTCGAACCAACGCCTGTTTCAGATCATTTATATATTTTAATATTTATTTCCATGTTTCTGAGTCCTCTGATTCCATCACCTACTCATATCGTTGTATTGACAATGCAGCAAAATCAGTGATCAGTGATCAATATTTTTAAAAGCAAACTAAAAACCTTCCCTCTTTTCAAAGCACCATGGCCTACCCTATAACCCATACATTGGTTATTTTTACGATGGTTTTACACTTGTTTTATATTTGTTTTACATTTGTTTTTATTTGTTTTACGTTTGTTTTATATTTGTTTTACTGAAACTTTTATTTATTGTTTTATTCTTCTTCATTTTAATTGTATTACTCATAACTCATTACTCATAACTCCACATATTACTCTCATGTGGTTGCTCATGAGCTCATCTGAGTACAGTGTTTTGAGACCACGCTTATGGTGATACTGCACTTTAAATATCAATAAACTTGAAACTTGAAATCCCCTATGTACCGCACAAGGAATTGAACACCTGTTCTGTGAATACCTGAATTTACAGGCACAGAACTGTGGAGTAGACACAAGATATCATTGGAAAGGGTAAAAGGTGATTCTCAGAAAATGGATAGCTTTTCATTGGAAAAGCAGTGTGTCACAGGTTTGTGTTGTTTTGCAGAATGATTGCTCCTGCAAGAAGGGATACATGGGAGATGGAATTTTGTGCATCATGGCAAATCCCTGTCTAAAGAACAATGGAGGTTGCCATGAACTGGTATGCAAATTTCACTCACGAAATACTCTTTGCTCAAAACTTTAAGATAAGAAGGCAGCGAGGAAAGCCAAAATTATACAATATCAAATCCTCAGAAAACATCACCTTAGTCATTATTGTAAATTATTGTGTGTATTAAGCAGAACATTATTTAACTATGCCTATTCAGCAATGAATCTTTGATGTATTGTATTTCATTATAGGCAACATGCAAGCAGAATGGTAGTGGATTACGTACTTGTGTTTGCCCAGAAAACTACCAGGGTGATGGGATCTCATGCTTTGGTAGCATGCTGATGGTACAGTATATGCATTTTTTGTTTTAATTGCAAAACACTCCACTGATTGCTGTTTCAAGGAACTATTAAATGTGTTCTAATCTTTTCCATCTTTGTATATGCAGGAACTGGATGGGAATTTTGAATTCTATAATTTCAATCGTTTAATTCAGGTTTGGAAAAACAACTTTATTAGAAGTGGACTTACATTTATATAATGCTCTGTTTCAATTTGAAATGTTATTTAGTGTCTTGTAGGATTATTTAAGTGTTTGTTTTTATTTGTTGTAGACATCCCATTTATATCTTGATGGAAATATCACAGCTTTGGTGCCCTCCAGAAGTGCTTTCAAAAATTTAAGCAGTGCTGAAGGGACTTTTTGGTTTGACTATTACAGACTTCCACACCTTCTAAAGTACGGATTTGTATATGGCCTCTAGTTCAGCTATCTAGATGAACAGTACATGTAGCTGCAATATTCTATGACAATAATGTGAAAAGTATAATTTATTTGACTATAGTGACTGTATCCCATATAGTGTGTCATATTTCAGTCATCTTTTTTTTATTTTAGTTATCTAATTTCAGAATTGTAAGATGTACAATATATATATCAAAATGTTTCATTAGGTGGTAGCATATTGGACAAAAACGGCAATATGTTATCTGTCATTTTTCAGAGCACACTTTTTAGATGGTGTGTTTTCCTATGAGGATTTACAACAGCATGTCAACAAGCAACTACCAACTCTTCAGACAAACACAAAATGGGACATCAAAAACATGAGTGGAGTGCGTTCACTGTATATATTTACACTTTATAACAAATATCATATTTCATTCACTGTGAAATGATTATACCCCTCAAGGAATTCAAGGAAGAGACTCATTGATTTCAAGTGAAGATCTTTATGGTGGAATACACTCAATGATAAAGCTTAAAAGCCTAGCATAATGACTTAAAAACGTAGTTAACTTTGTGGAAGCATCCACACGTTAAGCTTTATTCAGTTATACTTTCTTATTCTGGTTAACATGAGTGTAACTGGAAAGTTTTCAGTCCCTTTCAATTTTTCCACATTTTATTTCAGACTTAAAGAGTCTGAAGGGAGTTTTAAATGCATTGAAAGAGTCTTAAAGTGCTCTCAGTTTTTTTTTTTTATCAATCTACACACAATACCTCAATGTGCCAAAAAAGCAGGTGTTTGGAGTGTTTTGTAAATTTGCAAAAAGCAAAAGAATGAAATATCCGATTTATATAAGTATTCAAACCCTTTGGTATGACGCTTGCAATCGAGCACTGGTGCATCCTACTTCTATCAATGGTCCTTGAGATGCTTTTACAACTCCCATCAAGTCGCATGGTTTTCACTCTGACATACACCATTAACTGTGAAACCCTATATGATGTGTGCCTGTCCAATAATGTCCAATTAGTTCATTTAGGCACAGGACTCCAATCAAGTTCTAGAGAGCAGTAGGGTGCACCAGAGGTCAACTGCAAGCGTCATAACAAAGGGACTGAATACTTATGTAAATGAGATATTTCAGTCTTATTTCTTTTTCATAAATTTGCAAAACACTCCTAACACCAGCTTTCTGTGGAGTATTTAGGTATTTTGTGTAGATTGATGAGGGAAAGAAATGAATTCCATTTTAAGAGTCTGAAGCGTAACAAAATGTGGAAAACTTGAAAGGGTCCGAAAACATTCTGGTTACACTGTGCTTCTGCCTCTAGCCACCACTATCAACTAGTGAGGTTTTTGGTCTGAATATACTGTGTGTCCTTTTCAAACAACACAGAATTTCATACTTAATTCACAACTTCATCATGCTATTATAATAGTCTTTAAACTTTATTTGAAAGTTTGGGTGTCACTTACTAAATTAACTGTTTTTGAATATGTAAACATTAAATTGTGACTAACTTGCCCTTTTATTCATAGTTAGGAGCATCGTCAGTGACATCAGTTTCACTGATGATGTTACTACGCAAATCCCACAGTTTTGCTATCTATTTATGTTTACCCTCTATCAGAAATACTTTTTATTATAAACATTTCATCATGTTTCGGTATTTTCATATGTTTTCCTCTCGCTCCAGGAGATTGTGGTAGGAAATGCGACCATTCTTGTTCCTGACATGCCAGCAGTGAACGGATACATCCATATCATCAACACAGTATTTATTCATTATTTATTCTGGTAACACTTTATATTAGCACACACATATTCACCAGTAATTAGCTGCTTACTAACATGTATATTAGTAGCATACTAGCCATTTGTTAGTCATTATAAGTCACTAATTAATACCTTATTCAGCAAGACCTTATTCTACCCTTACTAGACCCTTAATTAAGAATTTCCCCTATGTAAGCTCCTAATTACCCCTTATTCATAGTTATTAAATAAGTTGCTGCATATGAATTATGACCTAAATATGCATGGCTCAGTATGGGGCTTGTAAGGTGGTAGTATCACAAGAACAGTTATTCGCACCGAATAGTACTTATCAAAGATGGTCTATTCAAATGGAACTAGACACTAAACCACCAGTGCTAATAGTGTACAAATAACTAATAATTAAGTCTTTGTAATGCCAAATATGTTCCCTATTCTAAAGTTGTGTCTTTGTTCACATTTAATTCACAATTCATTTGGCACTATTAACCCCCATGTGTTCCCTAAACTAAAGTTGCCTCCTATTCACACTTATTAACTGTATTACAACACATAGTAGGCTACACAAGAAGCAGACAGCTAAGTTAGCACAAATACAAAATATATAATGAATACGAGATAGCGAGAAAGGCGAACCTGGATATATTTGTATGCTAACTTTCTTGGCTCCTGAGTACTCAAAAGTCTCAAACTCAAAACTATTTTTTTAAGTGTGAAGGGTCACATAAATAAGACTTCCGGTGTGAATAAGTTGTGGGTTTGCTATTTGGTCTACTGTATGTTGTATCAAATTCTCTGTTCTTTTCCTTACGGACAGCATCTTATTCTTCCCTACTGACCTCAAACAGCAGAGCTAAGGATTGAATCACACCAGATTTCTCCTTTAGTATGAGGCAGTATACATACATGGGGGTTAATAGTGCCAAATTATTTGTGAATTAATAGTGAACAAAGATCCAACTTTAGAATAGGGAACATATTTGGCATTACAAAGACTTAATTATTAGTTGTTTGTACACTATTAGCACATGTGGTTTAGTGTCTAGTTCAGTTTGAATAGACCATCATTGATAAGTATTATTAGGGGTGAATAACTGTTCTTGTTGTACTACCACCTTACAAGCCCCATACTGAGCCATGTATATTTAAGTCATAATTCATATGCAACAACTTATTTCATAACTATGAATAAGGGGTAATTAGGAGCTTACATAGGGGAAATTCTTAATTAAGGGTCTAGTAAGGGTAGAATAAGGTCTTGCTGAATAAGGTATTAATTAGTGACTTATAATGACTAACAAATGGCTAGTATGCTACTAATATACATGTTAGTAAGCAGCTAATTACTGGTGAATATGTGTGTGCTAATATAAAGTGTTACCTTTATTCTTTACTTGTTCTCACCAAAGTAAATTGTAATAGCAGGACTATGCCAATTGTTTATGAACCATTTATTTTAGGTACTGAGACCTCCAATTTCAGCTCTTCCTCCTGTGCCACCTGACCTCATGGACTTTCTGAACAAGACACCTATGTTTAGCCTTTTTAGAAAAGCTGCACTAGTAAGACATACACACAATTGCCTAGATTACCTGTTTTCTTTGCAATTCAGTTGAATTATGTTGAAAGCTGGATGTGTTATGCCCTTATTTTCATTGTTCCTCAGCATTTAAACTTAACAGATAACATATCAAAAGAAGGCCACACTCTTCTCATTCCATTTGATAGTGCCATTGAGGAATTCTTGAAAAAGACCAACTCTACAGAATTGGTGAGTTACATTTAATGACTTTAATATTTGGAGGCAAATTGATGACTTAATTTACCAAAACTATTCCCAATCCTTACAGGGTGAAGATGTATTCAAATATCACATCATACCCGATGAGCAGATTTTCCCTGATCACATAAGGGATGGGACTTTAAAAAGCACACTACTTGGAAAATCATATCACATCATGTTCCATATTAATGGTACAAATCAGGTATGCTATTATGATAGCAGCTTTTACTTACCACATCATAGTAGAAATGTTTGGGGATATAATAAAGCACAGTTACATAATGATGTCAGTTCTGTGACCTAGACACTGGCAAATGAAGTTCCTCTGGATGGAACATTTAATGAAACTAGACGGGGAGTCGTCATTGGAATCCCACAAGTTCTTGAGATTCATAAGAACCGCTGTAGCAAGGATGTGTTTCTGGAAGTTTCGGTAAATTTCATTGATTAATATCTTTCCCCTCATTCATCCATATCTCTTCTGTTATTTTTATGTTGCTAATGTAAGGCGACTAGATGTCCCAGACCAAAACCGGGGACATAATCTCAAAAATGTGGAAAAAAACATGACACAGACATTTTCAGTTTGACTATCAATCAAAAAACGGGGACATAGGTAGTTTTTCTGTATTTTCCTGGGGACAGGCAACCAAAAACGGGGACTGTCCCCTGAAACCGGGGACGTCTGGTCACATGTACATATATCTCCCACTATTTAGGGGCGATGTGTGGCTTGTGATTCAACACCTAAGTGCTACAGTGGTGCCAATCCAGTAAGGCTTTCACTTTGTTCTCCTAGTAAACCTACACAAAAGTCATCATAACTTCTGATGTTGTTCTGCTAACATTGTGATGATTTAAGAACAGAAATCTTGTGTTTTACTTGTGTGGAACTAGTAGCTTAGTTAAACGTTAACAAACCATGGTTCAACTGCTAAACACTAAGATCATCGGGTTAATTCAGGGAGCACACATGCTGATTAAAAGAATAACCTTCATGGTTATTCTTTTAAGCAGCATGTGTGCTCCCTGAATTACATGCTAACAATACGATTATTTGCCCTTTTTCTAGTTGAAAGAAAAGTTCCCACCTAATATGAAGTCGAACTGTAAATACAGAAAGAAGGTGGGAACCAAAAGGAAATCTGTGAAAGGCTGTTCGATTAAGTGCTTGAAAAAAACATCAGTAAGTATTCTTTGACATTGTATTGAAGTACCGTATGCAATTTTCCCATGCACTTTTGTATGATTGCGTGTGTGAGTGTGTTTATACATGTGGGTGCGTGTGTGTGCTTATGTGTGTGTGTCTGTGTGCGTGCGTGCGAATGTGCGAGTAATTGTGTCTTAGGACCCACTAAACACTAAACTATTTTGCACTTCAGAATGTTAGGTGGAATATGATACTGAAATAAGTTTACAACCACAAAACAAATTTGCTGAATTTCACAGTTTAGAAATGGTTGAAAATAGTGTACATTTCAGCGCTCCATGAAATTATGCAGCAGTGGTCACCTGTGTTGTTCAGCTAGTTAATCTAATAGTTGTTATCTAATAGACCTCTGAAGTTCGCCTACAAAAAGGATCCAAAGCTGCCATCTTTGCCCATATAAGGAGTTCCGGGAGTTAATAAAGAGCGGGGAGCCTCGATGGCAAGTTGCATTGTAAGTTAGCTCTGGGGTAGTAAAGATCAAAGTGTGGCGTCTTCATCTACTGAAAGTCACAGTATCCACTAGACGGCAGTGGACAAAACTGTAGCGAAAAACGTCAGAGTTGAACAGTTGTATTTCCAATGTCATCATCCCTGTGAGAGTTTAATAGGTGCGATAATTGAAAATCCCCATGTTATTTAGAAAAAAATATCAAGATAACGGATCTCCTTATTTGGGCATAGATGTTTTTTTGTGGGAGTTAATAAAGAGCGGGGAGCCTAGATGGCAAGTTGCATTGTAAGTTAGCTCTGGGGTAGTAAAGATCAAAGTGTGGCGTCTTCATCTACTGAAGGTCACAGTATCCACTAGACGGCAGTGGACAAAACTGTAGCGAAAAACGTCAGAGTTGAACAGTTGTATTTCCAATGTCATCATCCCTGTGAGAGTTTAATAGGTGCGATAATTGAAAATCCCCATGTTATTTAGAAAAAAATATCAAGATAACGGATCTCCTTATTTGGGCATAGATGTTTTTTTGTAGGCGAACTTCAGATTTCTATGGTGCTAGGGGCACTAAACATTGTTGTTATGTATGTGTTATCACCAACATATATTATATCCCCCAGTAAATGACCTCTGTGTGACTGATCAGCAACTGTAGTAGGACAGTCACTGTATAAAATTAGTAAACAGCTAGGTTGATCTACAACAAATATGCCTAAAATTAGATCACTGACCTCAAGCTCATATTAGGTGCAGACATGTTGGTCACCATCTTAGCAAGAAGATCAGTTGTGCATATTTCACGAGAGCCAGATTTTGGAAATGAGACAGAGACTGTCCAGTATATTCATCGTTTGTCTTCTTGTTATATTAGTAAATATGGATTGGTCTCACAGTCCTCATGTGAAGTAGTTTATGCAGTTTGTTACTCACCTGTGTGGACTCTTGATATTCAAGACTGGACCATGTGCTCTTTGTGGGATACAGTCAGGCAGGCTTCAGGCCCATACTCTACTGCTTCCTGGGTACATTCTTCCCATCACTCTCAATTCATGGCTTTTCCAGTCGCTGTTCTCCATGTAAAACAATGAGAAATACATATAAAATAATGAAATGAAGGCTACATTTGTAAGTGCATGCAATCAATGTATTTTATTTGAGTGTAATGTGACAGTGGTCAATGGGATAATAAGACACTATTATAATTATAACAATCTAACATGTGCATGATGTATTGGTAAACTAGGCCTAGCACAAGTATATCACATAATCCAAAAGACTAAATAGGCAGTGGGTTTCCATTCAGCTCATATGCATATTATACATTTACTTGCCTGTTCATGAAAATGTTATGCTAAAATATGCACATCGTCATGTTTCTATCCACAGTGTTACAAATTAACATTATTCAAATTCTAACTTGGAATCAAAACGTAACATTAGTTAACAATAGCCTAACAACTAAACTTAAACAACCATTCTGGGGTGCGTTTCTAGATGAGTTAGCAACGGCGTTGCTAAACCACTGTGGTGTGACGCAACTTGCGACCAAACAACGACAGTGTTACACCTGGGGCCTATTGCACAAAACTAGGATAAGGGATTAAGCCGGGATATCTTGGTTATCCTGGCTCAATTTATCCGTGATCCAGTTGCACAAAAGCGGGATAGAGGGCAGCAGGATATGTTATGGTATAAGTTACCATGGCGATTTATTCTGTGGAGCTAGCCTGCTCCAGACCAGGCTAAGAGCCAAGCTAAGTTGATTCTAATGGTAATTACATTATCTGATTGCTTCAGCTAGCTGTCATTCAAATCAGACCTCCATGTGATTTTTATAAAGAGCTGTATTCCATATCATATATTATTTGCTACTTGCATCTAGCCTACTCGCAAAACACAGCAGAATGTCTGCCTAATACCATATGGATGTCATTTAAATTATGGTGGCCTTATAATTAATAACATGGCTTACTCGTTGTTTGCTTCTTTTTTGACGGATGTTTGATGAATAGCCTGCTCCAGTAGTTGATTGGAAGTGGAGGGGACATTTTTCTAAGGTGTTTTCAACTAATTCGGCTTCTAAGACATACTTTGTGCATCTTTGCGGTGGCAAAGCGCTTTCTTATGACGTTGCGTGCCGAGACAAGCAAGCTCTCACACGTGGGTGCATACGTAAATTTGCATTCAGTTGATCTGCCACACCTACTCCCGCTATGTAACAGAAATAATCACGATCCCCCATCCAAAAAAAGTAAAACTTTACCTCGTTGTTAGTCTATATCAAAAGTGGTTGTTCACTTTGTGTGCAAGACGCTATTTTTTGCATCTTTTTTATTCCAACTCTGAGTTATTTGGGGGAGAACGCGCACACATACGAATAACTTACACCTGGCTTGATGAATCCGTGTCTGCTCATCCTGGATTGGTCTTTGTGCAACTAATTAAGCCGGTATGCTCTTGTTTTGGATTCATTGAGCGCAGCTCAGTAACTTATCCCGGATGTCTTAATTCTGCTTTTGTGCAACGGGCCCCTGTTTCGACAAAGCATCGTACCTTTGTCGCAATTCGCTACCTCCGATGTTTGAACACGTTGTTCCAACAACGTTGTTGAGGACGCAGCGGCATATTTCATTGGTGGAAAAAGTGGCAACGTATAATACCCCACCCACTAGAAATTCTCTGTCACTGGGTGCCTATCATTTGTCTTTTATACACTAATCCAGCACAAACTTTATGGGCGCTGCCATCTTGAATATCGCCATTACTGCGTGCCTGCGAGTGTGACGAGTGACACTTGCCTGTGCTTTTCAATGAAAGCATCCTGTCAGAGAATGTCTAACAAGAGATCCCGCTCATGAAAGAAAATGTCAGGTGAAAGGGAAAATTGGATCAATGATGTCAGACTGTGCCAAAACTTACCGATGAAGGTAATTTATTAACAACATAAGGTATTAAAGGGATATTCCGCCATTTTTGGAAATACGCTCATTTTCCACCTCCCCTCGAGCAAAACAATCGATATTTACCTTGTTCTCGTTCATCCAGCCATTCTGTGAGTCTGGCGATACAACTTTTAGCTTCAGCCTAGCATAGATCATTGAATCGGATTAGACCATTAGCTTCTCGCCTGCTAGCTTCATGTTTAAAAGTGACTACGATTTCTGGTAATTTTCCCATTTAAAACGTGTCTCCTCTCAAGTTAGAAAGTGCAATAAGACCAACTGAAAATGAAACCTGGCGTTTTTCTAGGCTGATTTGACATGGAACTACACTCTCATCTGGCGTAATAATCGAGGCAACTTGCAAACGTACCATAGGTGCAGTGATATCGTACGCAGCATCTGAAAATAGTCCCCATAGACAACAAGTAGTAGTAGTGCCAGTAGTGTGCAAGTTGCCTTGATATATTACGCCAGATGGAAAATGAGCGTATTTCCAAAAATGGCGGAATATCTCTTTAAGACGTGTATTAATGACAGCTAACCTCTGCAACAGCCGCCTATGGAACCAAGGGGCTAATTAGTGTATAGATCCTCCTTCCTCGATCCTCGTCCTCACTGAATGATGATGCGGCAACAATGGGATAGTCTACCCTGTGTTCATTATAGATCAGTGGGAACGAGTCTGGAGGACTGAGCATCGAGGATCAAGGAGGGATATTGAGAGGCACCCACTATGACCATGTCCACACGTAGCAAAACGATCCCCCCCCCCCCCCCCCCTCCGTTTTACCTGGCAGCGTTTCAAGAGTATTTGCGTCCAAACGGATCCATCTCAATACGACTCAACACGCTACTTCATATTCCAGGCCTATACTGTATGTGCCGCTGTTTCAGTTCACCAAATCACCAAAAACGGAGAGAAAGAAGTTTAAATGAGACGTCGAGGTGAAAACAATTTTTACAGTTTAGGAGTGGAAGGCTAGAGCATACCTGCCAAAAACTCCCGTTTCCCCCTTGTTTCTCTCCTATCTTAAGGTCATCTCCTGCCGCCCTCCCGTTTTGTTGTTTCTCCCGAAAAACTCAATTTGCATGGCCATCATACTTCATTCGAAAATCACTGATCCATTCATTTTCTGACAACAGGTTGCCATACACCCGACACATAGCCTACGCAATCACTTACTTTCAATTTATTTCAACCGCTCTGTCATAGGCTAACACCTGAGGTGCGTTCAAGTTCACCGAACATAGGCGAACATGTTCATCACGAACGTTTGGTGCGTTCAAATTCGCAAACATAGGCGAACGTTCGAGGTGAGCATGTTTTCTTTGAACTGTTAAATTTTAACGATTTGGTGTTAACCTTCCATTCTAACAGTAATTGCATTGTTGCGTTCGTCAAACTCACGTCCAGTTCCACTGTAAGTTCGCGGCGCACCACCTTCTCAGACTGGTAGCGATTGTTAGCAAACGTTCGCCAAAAACTCAAGGCTAACGGAATACTGTTTGCGAACGTTCGCAAACGTTCGCCTATGTTCGGTGAACTTGAACGCACCTCTGGCAACCCAAATAAGGAAACCGGTGCAGTTCACAGCTGAGTCTCGCAAGCAAGCGGGCTAGTTAGCCTAGGCTACTCTAGAATTAGCTGTTGTGAAATGGTTCGAAATTGAATTGATTAACACATCACAAACTGTTCTTGAGTGTTGGTAGCCTAACTTGTGTCCTCGGAGCAAAATCTGACAGCAGCTTTGGAGTTTTGAGAGTAGGCTGCAGGCAGCAGTTGGATAGGCTGCATATAGGCTCTAGGTAAGGTTACAACATTGCATTACATTACATTTCATTTGGCTGACGCTTTTTAACCAAAGCGACTTACAACATGGAAAAAAACCAATTCGTTTTTTTAAGAGCATTTCTAACAACAATAAAACAGCCACAGTAAGTGCATCAGTGGGTGTAATAAGTGCATAAATGAGTGCGATTGTCTGAAGTAGTGCTATGAGAGGAGATGTTCTTTGAAGAGCTGGGTTTTCAGACCTTTTTTGAAGATGGCTAGGGATGTCCCTGCCCTAGTAGGAACAGATAATGCGTGGTGCATTCCACCGACGAGGGACGACAGATGAGAAAAGTTTGGATTGGCCTGCGCGTGCTGGCGGAAGAGCTAGACGTCGCTCAGCTGAGGAGCGCAGCGGTCATGTGGTAGCATATGCCTGTATTTGGGCATTCAGATAGGTGGGGCAGAGCCGGAGAGTACTTTGTAGGCAAGCGTTAGAGTCTTGAATTTGATGCGGGCGGCCAGTGTAGTTGGATGAGCAGTGGGGTGACATGCGCCCTTCTGGCGTGCTGCTGCATTCTGGATCATTTGAAGGGGTTTTACAGCACAGGCTGGGAGACCTGTCAGGAGGGCGTTACAGTAGTCAAGTCGAGAGATGACTATTGCCTGTACCAGGAGTTGGGTAGCATCTTGAGTCAAGTAGGTCCTGATTTTCCGTATGTTGTATAGCGCGTCGCGGCATGACCTGGCTACTGAGGCTACATGATCGGAGAAGGTCAGTTGGTTGTCAAGAACGACTCCTAAGTTTCTTGCAGTCTTGGTGGGTGCAACACACAAGGAGTCGATTTTGATGTTGATGTTGATGTTGTGATGTAATGTAGGTTTGGAGGCTGAAGGTGGTGTGCCCACATCCATGTTGATATGTCTGAGAGGCAGTTTGAGATTCGTGTGGAGACCAAGGGGTCATCCGGTGGAAAGGACAGATAAAGCTGTGTGTCATCAGCATAGCAGTGGTATGAGAAGCCATGCGAGCGGATGATCTGTCCCAAGGAGGTGGTATAGATAGCAAAGAGCAGGGGGCCCAGCACTGAGCCCTGGGGGACCCCTGTGGAGAGGAAGTGAGGTGCAGGAAGTTGTCCAAGCCATGATACTTTAAATGAGCGGCCTGTGAGGTAGGATTCAAACCAGGAAAGAGCTGAACCAGAGATGCCCATGTCTGAGAGTATAGAGAGAAGGATGCTGTGATTTACCGTGTCAAAGGCAGCCGATAAGTCAAGCAGAATGAGCACTGATGACTGAGCGTTCGCCCTGGCCTCTGTTAAGGCTTCTGTTACAGCCAGCAGAGCTGTTTCGGTGGAGTGGCCGGTCTTGAATCCAGATTGATTTGGATCCAGAAGATTATTCTGAGACTTGTTTAGAAACTGCTCGCTCTATACCTTTGGATAGAAAAGGCAGTAGCAAAACAGGACGGTAGTTCTCGACTTGAGCCGCGTCGAGTGAAGGTTTCTTAAGTAGAGGCGTAACCTGGGCCGCCTTGAACGCTGCTGGGAACGTGCCGGATGTTAGGGAGGCATTGATCACATGTGTGATGGCTGGTGTGACGGTCGGGCCGATGGACTGAAGCAGGTTCGTCGGTATAGGGTCCAACGCACACGTGGTAGGACGGCTGCATGTCAGGAGTCTAGCTACATCACTCTCGGAGAGGGGCGCAAATGTTGAAAGGGATGTTCCAGAAGCCGTCAGAGATTGAGAGGTTTTAGCAACTGCGCCTGGTGAAGAGAATTGAAGAGAGTTATCTGACGAAGAGAATTGACTGCTGATTGCCGCCACTTTGTTTATAAATCACCAAATGCACTAAAATTGTTTTTAAAAAAGCATCGATAAAGTATCGAAATCACAATTCTTGACTTAGTATCGGGATCGAAACAATAATTTTGCTAATTTTGGACAAACTTTTGGTCACCCCCGACAGAATCTCACTCCAAGGTTTTTTGAAAAGTTGGCAGCTCTGCATTGGTAAGTCACCGGCCTTAACCACTGTACTAATGATCGATGTGCTTGAATTGAGGGTTTATAAATACCATAATACTAGCCTACCAAAATGCAAACCAACACACAAATTAACGCAAAGTAACACAAGTAGCAAGAATGAGCCCAATATGAGAGTCAGTCTTTTAATTTATATGCCTACAGCATAGCGCAATCTTTGAGTCACGAGAAAAACAATAACTTCGTGAATTTTGGTTAGGCGCTTGTGATTTTTGGTTAGGCGCTCCTGACACTGACGACATCACCAGGTCAAGGTCAAGGTAACTTTATTGTCCCCAAGGGGCAACCGGAAATCTCAAGGTACGCCATAGGTGCAACTGCCCAGGAGCAGTCGTTCAAATGACCAGTCGATCAAATGACCAAACTTTGCGTCCTTGTTTGCGATTGAGAGGTTGAACTACCTTTTCTAGAAACACCAAATTCAAGAACAACGGAGCGAACTCCCAAGGTTGCGACTCCAGTTTTTTCAGGTGTCTGATTGCTGTAGTAAAAACATAATTGAAAATCTATCAAATCTATCTTTTTATTAACCGTTATTAATTCATCATCTTTTCCTTCATATTTTGCTGTTGGTAGGCTATAAGCCAGGTTGATTGTTGTGCTACTAGCAAACGAAACTGAACGTTTGGTTGTGCTGGCTCTCGTCTCGTCGAGGCTTCTTTATTGTCCTACAGCGCCATGAGTGGGTTGCTTCCTGTAATGCGTGTGATTGATAGCTCGACGTGTTTTTAAATGTAACATTTACTGACTTGTAATGTG
Source organism: Sardina pilchardus (assembly GCF_963854185.1). NCBI lineage: Eukaryota > Metazoa > Chordata > Actinopteri > Clupeiformes > Clupeidae > Sardina > Sardina pilchardus. The sequence continues at coordinate 30,856,945 of NC_085002.1, read as the reverse complement.
AGCTACCATTGGAGTGGGGTGTTCATTAGCTAAGCTAAGCTATCTGTTGCTGGAGCAAAAGGCCTATTTCCCTCAAATATTGTTCACAAATTAGATTAGAAGTCTTTATTGTCCACTACTGTGGAAATTCATCTTTGGCCCCACAACATACACGTATAGCACACACAGGCAAGACTACACAACAAGTACAACATAAAGCAAACACAGACAGAGACTACACATCAAGTACAACATAAGGCAGACATACACAGAGACTACACAGCAAGTACAACAAATCTGTCTGTCTCAGTGCTAGTGAGCACTGCACAAAATGTGCAGTTCCATCACACAGCAAAATGCCACAATTGCCATGTTTACATGATGTTTTTTAATTCTGAATTAATTATTCGGAATGAAATAGTTCGTAATTGAAATATTATCCTTCGATTTTACATGGAAATAGTAATTCCGAATTGAAGTTTACATGGAAAATGGAAATTCAACCTTATTTTATTCCGCTCAACGTCTGGGGGTTGGGAAGGGTTCTGATCGGGCAGGCGGCGCACAAACGTAGCCTAATTAAGGTCTACTGGAAGAAAACAAACTCTAGCTGGCTACCGGCTTTTTTGTCAACTTGGGTTAATGCTATAGCATGGACACAAACATAATAAAAACTGTTTTCGCAGTCATTCTGATAATAGCAGCAGCTTAATATTATTACTGTATATTATCACTGTACTGTATGTCAGCTGAGGAGGTGAAGAGAAGAGTGTCGGAGAAGGGAAATTCTAATTCTGTTGTGTTATATTAGGCACATACTGTTGAAAAAGTACTTCCGGGATTTCGAAAATCCCTGATAACAGATGTACTTCGCTGCTAAACTTGCTATAGAAGATCATTGAAGACCAGTAACCACTCGGTGAGCTGCACACGAACGTTTAGGGGTGTTTTAAGGACAGAATAGAGCATGCACAAAGCGAGCAATGTTAAAGCCATACAGAGCTCCATTCTAAATCTGACAAATTCCACAAACGGGCTCAATCGTCGAGATTTCGGTCTCAAACACTCGTTTTCATGCTTGGCAATACAGAAAACGGACTTAAAGTGTAAAATACCGAAATATTCCTTTAAGCACCTTTCCAGTTACGCACTCCGGAGTAGGGATGGCGAAAACTACAAATTTTCTTGACCGACCACCGAGCCTCATTAGCCGGTTGAAACCGGTTAACTGATTCGTTTAAAATATGCAACGCTATTTGAAACAGCCACGCAATTTCGCAACTCTGTCGCATCTCTCAGTCCCCCGCTCACACACACAGCCCCGGCGCCGTCCTTTCACTCACGTCACTTTTTTTTAAAGTCCCCTACAGCGCGAATCATGAGTCCCGCAAACCAAGGAGCTTGCAAGTAAGTGGAGGACAAATGGCTCCTTCGTTTCGAAATGGTTTGGGTACAAGGTGATCGCGTTGCAAATAAAGGCTTTTGTCTAGCGTTAGAAGCTAATTGGAAAAAGAAATGGCCGATTAGAAGATTAGAAAATGACAGCTCCGAAGAGACGCAGCTTAGTTTGAGGAAGTGCTAACAATAATAAAGAAATATGATTACCTTATTTGTTACCATTGATGACCCTTCCTGAAATGTATATGTAATGTATTTCCAAATCTAAGCCCATCTTATGCGGAAAGTTGCCTAATAGACTGCAACACGAGCAAACCAATGGATAAACAGGCACCTCCAGATTGCAAAAGACGCGTCAGCCAAGGCAGAGCGCTCAAACCTCGTGCCAAATGTTTTTATTGGTTTATTAAGTAGCCTAGCCTACAAGCAGGCGAGTTATGACAAATTGAGTGTGAGGTATAATTTGCTAACACACAAAAAAGATATTGGAATGAGATGGCTAGCTGTAGTAGCACTTAGTCCACTGTCTATAATAGCCTAATTTAGAGATCGTTTTTTTTTCTTTTTAATCGACTAGCGAAAACTTTGATCGGTTAACGTGGATACGGTCAACCATCGGTCAAACAGTCACCGGTTAACATCCCTACTCCGGAGGGCTGTATTAGATTGAGTGCCACTACAAGGTGAAACAGCTCGATGTCGGCAGTATGCCTAGTTCTAAATACAAGTAGGCAACACGAAATGTTACAAATTGACATGACCGTATCAAATATGATGCTTAATAAGCTAATACGGCTTCATGTTTTCCGCTTTACAGTGACACACGGTGGCATGTTTTCCGCATTACAGTGTCACACGGTGGCATATTTCCCTATCCATGAGGCTACATTTTTAAATAGTGGAAACTATATATAATCACCCACTTTGAGTATGGAGCTTACCAATTGTGCATCTTCAGTATTAATTTGACTTGAAGTCATAATCCCAGAGCATACTTCGTTCGAATCTGTCCGTATCTTTCCAACTTGAAGTCATCCATACATTTGCACAGACGTCTGCACTATTGCCGAGCAGCATAGTTTATATTCTCCTGTCTCTTGATTCGTTGGAGATTGACGTTGTTAAGCCAGTACAAAAGGTGTCAGTCTACAAAATCGTTACCATAAATTGATATTATCAGAAGCAGCTGCCAGCGAAACTTTCCACATCAAGCATGTCTTGACTCTTTATAAACAAACTTCAAAGCAAAAGTGACATTTTGTGAAGTAATTTTTTTGTCAAGCTATGTGATGACACACCATTTTACTGTAGGCCGTTCTTTATTCGGTTCCCCTTGCTTACGTTTTCAAAATGAAAGACTGGTTGGTGTTTTTTCTGGATTTAAATGGCATTCAGAAGGTCAATGAGAAAGTCCATGTTCCACGTTTTCACATCAACCTAAATTAAGGAGGTGGTGGATTAGTCTGGTTCTTTTTTAAATAAATCATGCCTCTTTCATAAGGCCGCCTTGATTTCGAACTTGTGCAATGTGGGTGTGTCAGAAGCTGGGAAGTCAGAATATGCATGAAATAGAAGTGCGCAACTGAAATGCATTAAAAAAAAAAAAGCTTACGTGCTGTTTACCTTCGAAAGGGAGAATTCCCTCCTGTGTGTTTACATGGTATTTTTTAAAGCGGAATTCATTTTTATTCAGAATTAAGTTTGTTTTATTCAGAATTAAAGCTCTCATGTAAACGCAGCAATTTGTATTTCCATCCAACTCTCTCATGCTCATGTGAACTATTCACATAGATGCACATATTTGGGTAACACTTTACATTACAGATCAGTAATAAGTGGGTAATGTTATGGTAATATATATGCAATTTCATGGTAATCATATTTTTAAACAACATATTACAAATAATGAATGTGTAATTTCTAGACAATTACTGTGCAATTACATACAACAGCATTGCAATGCAAATAACTTGGTTTAAGGGTAAAATAAGTAAGGGATAATGTATAGATCGCCGGTCATTATCGGAAAATAATTCCCGACAGGATGAACAGAACCCCAACGCGCAGTCGGTACATGTAAATGTACAACACTTATGATAGATTTGTGATAGATTTATTTTGATCATATTTGTACACTGCAAACCTGATACCTTTTTTCTTTACACACAGGATCACTCATGTTGTCCAGGCTATTATGGACATGAATGTTTTAAATGCCCAGGAAAGATAGACAATTGGTGCTCTAACAATGGATTGTGTATGGATGGTGTGCAAGGCACTGGAGAATGTAAATGTAATGAGGGATTTCATGGGACTTCTTGTGAAAAGTGTCAGGTAGGACGATATGGAAGTGATTGCAAGTCAGGTAAGATTGATTTCCTTCTCATTCACACCAATGAATTAGCTTATTCATGTTTTTATACTAATGTTTGCATCACCCCAGCAGTTACAGATGGTACGGGTTGAGAATGCTCCTTTCGTTGAAAGCAGTTCTGTATAGACATTGCAAGTTTTCATGGTGATCATCGGCGCAGCTGTAGCTGATTGTGAAAGCCGATTGGAAATACATAAGTGTTGAGCGAACGTTTCAACTATGTTTGCCATGGTAGACAAAAACACTCAAATAAAACAGTAGCCTAAAAAATAACTGTAGTGCGTAATGGACACGGCTCTATATCCTAAATAATTTTCGAGGTTGGCCATTCGTTTTGGGCACGAATGAATGGGTTTGCCCTTAGTTTAAATGGAGGCCGGGGAGAGCGCACGGCAGCTATTGCTATGTATGGAGCTGGCTTAACAAAGTTTCGTGCGTTATATATATATATATATAGATTCCTGCATGCTGCATTACCGTGATCCTTAGCCTACCTTGCCTTTTATCTAACAAACGCAAAAGCTGAGATTGTTGGAAGGACTAGGCTACTCAACAAACTTGTTTTTCGTTTTTGGGAGATGTCGTTATCGTTTTGGATTGTCGGATTTTTATACTTATTGTTTGGACTTATGGACAATGAACTTTGAGGGGTGGTTGTTAGTGCTTTACAAAGCTTTGTGTTAATAAGTATCGATCCTCCTTCAGCTCACTGCGCGATGCAGTTGCGCACTAGTGGCCACAAACTCATTATCTGTTTACGACACAATACAGTGTGATATTTGTGTTTTTCGTTTCTTAGATTTAATGCATGTTTGACATGTAAACAGGCCTTCTGCCCGTTAACTTAAGGCCTCCTTTTGCATGGGGTTGCTCGCATCCGCCCGTAACCTTATATTATGTGCGTAGTGGCAGTATACTCTTGATTATAATAAGAGGCAAATTGTTACAGGACAACCTAAACTGACTTCCCCAATGCTTCCCCGCAGCACATTTCATTTTAAAAGCATATAATATAGAATGAATAAAGTCTATGGACTTGCTATATTAAATCCAGTAGCCTAATAATTAGGCTATGTGCCACGTCCGATTTCGCAAGTGATGTAGTAGGCTACATTTAAAAATCGACAGCCGTCTGTGAGACTATCCATTAAAGCATCATGAAGAGCAATTGTCTTGTGCGATCATTCCCCCTCCCCCACACTCGTCTAACCAGTTCACTTAGACATTAAAGCAATAGTTCGGAATTTTGGACATAGGACCTCATTTCCAACTTAGTCGGGATGATATAGGTCGGTGAAGACCATTTTCAGTGAATTTCTGCCCTTCCTTGAGTTGCAGCGTTCATCTCGTGCTAACCTAGGTGCTGAGATAACGCAAGTCAACGGTAACATCCAGCCTGCCACTGAAAACACTCCACCGCACACCCGAGACAAGTCAATTAAAACGTCAGACTATCAATGCACATGCCTGTGTTGATAGAACAATGTTAAAAATAAAACTAACCTTGCATCGCATTGCAATAGCCTACTTTGTTCCCTGTATGGCAGTGGCGGATTGATATTGAGAAACTAGTCCCTCAAAATGTAATAAATCATTGAGTTGCAAGGTTAGTTTTATTTCTAAAATTATTCTATCAACACGGACATGTATATCGATAGTCTGACGTTTTAATTGACTTGTCTCGGGTGTGCGGTGGAGTGAGCAAGACTGTTGTTGATGTCAGACTGATGTTACCGTAGAAATGCTTTAGCTCAAAACCAGCGTTAGCAAAGGGGGACGCTGCAACTGAAGGAAGGGGCTAAACGCGATAAAAACGGTCTCCACCGACCTATATCACCTCGGTAAAGTTGGAAATGAGGTCCTATGTCCAAAATTCCGAACTATTCCTTTAAAGCCTATCTATATGCGGCATTGAGGACGACTGCCTCCCCCCCCCCCTCTCTCTCGACAGACACTTGAGCCTGACACTAATTGTGGTGTTCTACACACAGAGATATTGCTTTAATAGTTTTTGCCATCCTGATTGGTAATGAGATAGTGGAGGTCTCTGATTGGTCTGTTCTTATAAGTATAAATACGAGTATCCGCCTACTGGGGTGCTCTCTTGAAACTGCCATGTTGGCTAGTGATATAGTGATGTGTTAAATAAAAGATACTTATTCTTCGAGCTGCTCTACTATTCCAGTTGTCTGCTTAAACAGTTACTTTATTACTTTATTAGTGTTCAATACACGACACTAATTATGTAAATGTAGAAATGTGTGTGTGTGTGCGCTGAACCACGAATTCACATATTAACTTTTCTTTTCAGCAGATATTGCAAACATAAAAAAATTCGCCAAACTGAGAAAATCTTTCATTTTGGGTGGGTTTTGAACATTCTAACACAAGATTCCATTCCGCAACAATTCAACGTTCTAAAATTCTATGTGGAATTCAATGAACCCAGACATTCTTTAGAATGTTAATTTTCCAACACTCCAAACACACCGGTGTGACCATAGATATATATAGGTAGATACCGCATTGTCCGCTGAGTTCTATTAGAACGAACGTGGAATACGGCCGCCATATTGGTAGGGGCAACATTCCCCCGTAAATGAATGGAGACCTATGGTGAGCTGAAGGAGTTTTGGGCTATAAAGTCCTCATAACTCATAAATATTTCAATCGATGGGCATAAATTATATGTCATGGTTACAAGTAGCTAAACTAAGTTAAGAAAACAAAAAAATAATACTATTTACGTGGAGAAAAAATAAACATTTTGATGAGATCAATTCAAAAGACACACAAACTCATTAAAATATATTGTCGGATTTATTTAAATATTTGACATATAATCGTTTCATTAAAAAACTATGACTTTTAGCCGTTTTGATGGTTTAAAATAGGAGATGCCGTCAGTTCTGCCACTTCGAACGTTACCATTTCACTACTACTGCAAGCTGTCTGACAACCAACATACAAATGACGGCATTTGACAACAGTAACAGGACACAGATCATACGGATATCGTTTGACAAGTGGAAACGTTTACCTTTACATTACCCCAGAAAATGGAAGGTTTAACAATTCAATAGGGCAAAGAAATTGACACTTTTCTGAAGTTATCCGGTCCTGGACCGGCTTACGTTACGTTATGCTATGGCAGCAATGAGCTAACAGGTAGGCTAACTTACTTTCATAAAATTAGACAGGTTAAGGCTGTATGAATACTATTATAATAAAGTGACTACATGAGTAACGTTACGTTTCAGAATTAATTTGCCTTCAATTCACAACAAAACCATAGTTAACTGACGTGAAATTAGCCTTGCCACACTAGTCAGTACTATTAGCCAACTCAAAACCTGTTCTCTACAAGCCTTTATAAGACTGTCAAATGCAACAACAGAAAACATAAACGTGCGATTTTACATGTACAAGGCCATTCCCATATGGTTAGAAGGCGCTACGATTTGTACAAAGCCCACAGGGTCTGTTATCCTATCATTTCCACTCAGAGACACCTGTTTCTCCATAGGCTTCCATTGATCTATCGGTCGACATTGCCCCTAGCAATATGGCGGCGCTCTTGCCGTACGTTCTAGAGTCCAATGCGGTGTCTATGTATATATGTCTATGGGTGTGACGGTACACTCATAAAGGTGCACTATGAGATCCTTTTTGACGTCACTTCTGTTGACGTTCCATAAACACCAAAACAAAACAAACGCAAGGTGCACAGGATTTTAGAATGTTCCTTGTGGAGTCGGAATAAATTGTTGCAAATCCGACATCAGCGTTCTATAATTCCCCCTTCCGTCGGACTGACTGTCAGCTGAGTTATAGCCAGCCTCTGTAACTTGCTAACTTTAAGACCGTTCATTTGGATAACAACGAGATACACTTACTCACGTAACCTTCGGCTGTAGGATAGATTATTGAAACACGTTCTGCACAAACATTTCGTTTTCCATGAACTTGTTCCATTAAGTCTAAGTAGTCAGTCTTTTTAAAACACTGCTAGCTGGTATAAAACGAGTGGAAAAGCCAGGCCACAGGCAGCCCTAGGCAAACATACCAATGATTTCCATGCAAACTGAAAATCGGACGAGGAGTTGTGTTGGATTAATCCATTTACAGTTAGCGATTACAGTGGCAACTGGAAATTATGCATTCATTCATCATGTCACGGGCAGACATTTTTTGGGGGGTGTGAGGTCTCTGTTAAACGATTTCCCCCCTCTTAACCCCCCATAAATACCAGTGGCCTAGGTCTAGTGAGGGAAATTAGCTTTATTTGTTAAAATATGACGAGGAGGATCCCAACGAATTTCCTTCCACAACATCGGAAATCCTTAAATAAACAGTCTGATAGTATATGGCGCTGCCATATCCTACTAAACATGCCTTAAACTTCGTCAAACTATTTTAAGTCCCGACTCGACTGTATGTGGCCTCGACACTTTGCGCACAGTATACTACTGTAGGCCTAGAGATAATGAAAGGGCGATGAGCGAAATCTTTAGCCTACTGTCTATGAACGACACAGCACAGCAGCCAATTATGAAAAAGACGGATACCGTAAGACCAAGTTAAGGATACGCTAGGCTGTCGTGGTTAGTAGGCTAGGCTGTCTGTCAATGTTGCAGTTGAGAGAAATAATATGGGCTACAATGAACCTATTCTCTCAAGTCAGTCGACAACGAAAGATAGGTAGGCTACAATATGATGCAATCGGATCGGTCTTAAATTAAGCTTCTTGCAAACGACCGCTACAGGCATCAAGCTTGTGTTTTTTTTGTGCTTTCACAGACTGCACAACAAGCTTTCACTGGAGGCAGCATGCGGCGTGTTTTACGATTATGATTATGATCTGCTTCTTCATTACTCACAACACTTGTTCGGTCCTGTTCTGGACTCCCGTTTGAAAAGTAGGCTTATACTGCGTTCATGCACCTCGGACCTTCGGAAATTGCTGACCTCCGATAGCGGAAAAATGACATGAACGCTGGGTCGGGTTGGATTTTTTGCTCGGAGACTCGTGCGGAAGTTTTGTGCCCCGAGGTGTCCGACTTGACGTCACTATCATATTCTCCAACCACGACGGCCTCCCTTGCAACAACACAAGAGGTGAATTTCACTGTCATTACCAATAGGCAAGGTAATTTGTCACTAAATTAACAACACAGATAGAAACACTCGCCCAAGACATTTTCCTTCTTGCTCAACCATACTAAGCACTTAGTAAGCAGTTGTAATAACGTATTTATGCGTTTCCTGTATTTATTTTCCGAACTGATCTCATGAACACAATTTTTTCGGAGGTCGGGACTTTTTAAAGGCGGGTCCTCCGAGGTTCCGGGCTGCATGAACGCAGTATTATAGCCTAGTGGTTGTCGTACCATGTTACTTGACTTAGCCTAGGCCATAGTGATTGGTAATGCGCCAATGGCCGTAAACAAAGGTTACTTAGCCTAGAAAATAAGAAAAAAGATGATAAGATAACGTAGCTAAGTTAGTTTGCCTGCTAGCTAGCTTAACAGAATCTCCCAATGGGAATTGATGTGATCTATTCACCAGCGCACATTATCTGACTAAGTAAAGGCCTATGCTATTACCTCCTTATTCAGTGGAAAGTTGAAAAATAATAAATCGTGCCTTTCACACGGCCAGATCTTGCAGTTCATTACCGTGTAAACAAAAAAAAAACAGCTGACAACGGCAAAAACAGCTGTTTAGGTGTTATGATTGAACTGTGTCTGAAATGTTGCGCTGAGCTTACCACAGTGGCGCGCCTGACGTCGAACTCAGAGCTTCATTCTTTTGACGTAGGCTAATAACTGATCAATCTGGCTCTGTTCTAGAATCTTTGGTTTGTTATTGTTTTGGTGCACATCCTGTGCCCCTATTGTTGTTACGTTTGTTTTGAGGATCACAGCCCCTGTGTTGCCTTTTGATATTGGGTTTTTTCACATCGTATTCAGTGGACAGACAGCAAGCTGATCAAGGGGAGAAACATACGATTTGAGATACAAATGAAATCTCGCTAAGATCAAGCAGGATCTCATAGTGCACCTTTAAGGGTTAATAAAACAATGCCTTTTGCCTTGATGGGTTCCGGAGAGGTTCATGGAGTGGGTTTTGAACCCCGGTCGCCGGCGTGCGGTACAGATGCCTCAACCAGTTGCGTCACAGCTCGAGTCTTGTTACCTTCACGCTTAGCCTACATTTTAACACTTGCCAACAAATATAAGGGGGGCATGTATGTGGGTATGTGGGGCAGCCGTGGTGTACTGGATAGGGCAGCCGTGGTGTACTGGATAGGGCTTCGGGCTTGTAACTGGAGGGTTGCCGGTTCGATCCCCGACCAGTCCACCACGGCTGAAGTGCCCTTGAGCAAGGCACCTAACCCCTCACTGCTCCCCGAGCGCCGCTGGTTGGGCAGGCAGCTCACTGCTCTGGTTGTGTGATTCACCTCACTGTGTGTTCACTGTGTGCTGTGTGTTCACTAATTCAGTTAAATTGGGTTGCAGAGAACTGAATTTCCCTCACGGGATCAAAAAAGTATACAAAAAAATAATAATGATAAATAAAAAAATTAAAAAATAAGGGATTCAGTCAGTCGAGTTTATTTATTCGCGGCATGCACTTGAAACACCGATCAAAAGTTCTGACATGTTAAACTGACGTTAGTCATTAATTCACCACATGATAAAATGCTGTCATATAGCTTGACGCACAGTAGCCTACGGTAGTTTATGCCTATCTCTGAATCAACATGAACATGCATACCGAGATCTATATAAGTTGCTAGAAATTTATTTTGCGGAGCTAGGCCTACTTGTCGATGGTTACAATGAATCACCCTCACTGCCCTATCGCATATCTGACCATCCATACAATGTTACAAAATGCGCGATCTTCTCCATGCATGTAGCCTACGGTTATAAGTAAAGTGACAAGCATAGGCATGTATTAAAGTGATTTCTGTTTCTTATTTTCAGTTGTCAAAAGTTGTGGGAACAAAATCTGTGATAACAAGTGCTGGGTACATGTACCCAGCGTCGCCTGTTAAAATGAACATGCCTCCGTTGTAAAATAGCCTATAGGCCTACACATTTCTAAGAATTCCTAGCATATAAATGTTGCCTAATGTCCATCTTGTCCATCTCTTTCGTTTTCAACTTGACAATAATAGCCTATTCACGGAAAAGCGGTCTTGTAACCGTAATGAATTAATGAATTAATCTAAGGTTGCCTATCGAGTCTTTCAGACTATTTCCTTCTGATAGGCCTATAGGCGATTTTCTAAAACCATTTTCATTCATTTCAACAATGGTTTATTGAAACGTCGTTTGATTAATTTCGCCAGTCATCACCTTAATTTCAATGATTAAATGAGACGGATATGCGGTCTTCATCATTAAGGGGGGGGAATTCTCCCATGCGCGTAGGGTGCGTAAGTCCAAAAAAACGCTTAACTACGCGCATTTCCCTCTAAGCGGATTCTGCCATCCACTTAAATCGGTCATTAACGCGTGGTAGAGAGAGTTGCGCGTTTTGGGTGGAGCAACCCCAAAATCTGGGCGTTTCTTATATATACAACTCTTGCGCGCATTCTGCCATGGCTTAAGCACTTTTCCAGCTTACGCACTCTGGAGGGCTGGAATAAGGTTGAGCGCCACTACAAGGTGAAACAACATATTGCTCATGTCGGCAGAAGGCCTAGTTCTAAATTCATGTAGGCAACACGGAATTTACAAATTGACATTACAGTATCAAATGTGATGCTTATAAGCTGATACAGCTTCATGTTTTCCGCATTACAGTGTCACACGGTGGCATATTTCGCGCCATTACCGTCACTGGCTTCATAGGTTGCATTGTTAAATAGTGAAAACCCCGTTATAATCACCCACTTTCAGTATTGGATCTTACCGATTATGTATCTTCAGTTTTAACTTGACGAGAAGTCATAATCCCATAGCATACATACTTCGTTCGACTGTCCGTTTCTTTCCAACTTCACTGAAGACATCCATACATTTGCACAGACGTCTGCACTATAGTGGAGCAGCATAGTTTAGGCCTATTTTCTCGTCTTTTAATTCGTTTGTAATGGAGATTGAACTCGTTATGTCAGTCTCTCTACTGTGTTCGAAGCTGCAGATGTCAGTCTACATATGTCTTAGCATAGATAAATTGATATTATGCGAGGCAGCTGCCAGCGAAACCTTTTTGACAACTGTGAGTTTTTGAATGATAAATCTACACACCTCAAACACGTCTTGACTCTTTGTAAACAAACGTCAAAGCAAAAGTGAAATTTCGTGAAGTAATTTCTTTGTTAAGCTATGTGATGACACCATTTTACTGTAGGCAGTTCTTTATTCAGTTCACCTTGCATACGTTTTCAAAATCAAAGACTGGTTGGTGTTCTTTCTGGATTTAAATGGCATTCAGAAGGTCAATGAGAAAGTCCACATTCCACGTTTTCATATCAACCTAAATTAAGGAGGTGGTAGATTAGTCTGGTTCTTTTTTAAAATAAATCACGCCTCTTTCATAAGCCCGCCTTGATTCCGAATTTTCGCGGTGTGGGTGTGACAGAAGCGGAGATGGGAGAATCCGCTTAACAGAGAGGCGCGCAACAGAACCGCGTAAAAAAAAGCTTACGCGCAAATGGGAGAATTCCCCCCTTAATGCAGTTGAAATGCGGGTTGAAACTTTCTGCCACCCGGAGTCCCGCGGCAAAAAGTGCATTCTCAACCCGTACTCACTGTGTATAACTAACCAAACTCTAGGGTAAACACTCCATACACATTTGTTTATCCAGGGCATCAAAGCTGATTTGATGATTTGAACTTTGTAAACAGTAGTTTGATCTGGTTATGTCCCTCTTGGATTTCAACACTTAGTTTGTGTTTTTATTGTGTTTTTGCTGTTACCCCTACAGAGTGTAAATGCAACCTGGCAAATGGCAAATGTATGGATGGAATAGATGGTGATGGGACATGTGTCTGTCTTAAACACTGGAAAGGAGAAAATTGCACTATTGGTTTGTATAACTATGACTAAATTTCATATGTAAGGAAAGTGTCTAGTTGTAATAGACCTCTGCAGTTTGCCTACAAAAACGAACCAAAACTGCCATCTATGCCCATATAAGGAGATCCGGGTGTTTATTAAAACTAGCTACCTATGGCAAGTTGCATTGTAAGTTAGCTCTGGGGTAGCAAAGATCAAAGTGTGACGACACAGTATCGACTCAGAGGACAAAATTATGTCGAAAATGTCTTCATTTCCAATTTCTTTGTCCCCGCGAGAGTTTAACTGGTGTGATAATTCAAAAACCCCATGTTATTTGGGTATCTCAAGATACCTGATCTCCTTATTTGGGCAAAGATGGTAACTTTTATGTTGGCAAACTTCGGAGGTCTTAGAAATGTGTGGCGTCAAGTTAACCTCAACATATTATATCTTTCAATTATAAGATGATTTGATATGTAGATGCATAAGCTATGACTCTTTTCAGAAACAAACAATATTATGCAATGTGATGTAATAAGGCCCCAAAATGCAATACCGTTATTAACATCTGGGAAAACCCTTAACATGGTGCAATTTTACCAACGTATGATTATGATACCATACTAGCAACATCGAAGATTTTGGAGGATGGTATCCAGGATTTTGCTAGGGGACAGTAGCCCCTTTTCCATTAAAAAGTTATATCGCTTAAAAATGATGCGCATCGAAAAGTTAATGCGACACAGTGCATCCAGAATGTTGCAGGGATGGTATCAGAATCTTAAAGGTGAACTAGATGCAAGTTTTTTTTAGCTTAATTTGCCTTAACTGATCAGCTTCGGAATCATTGGAATGTTTTTTTTTACTTATTTTGGGTTGAGCGATGGCTGTCTTGCCTCCCCCTACCGCCTATGAGTGGAAAAACCATGCTTGCAAGTTTGTGCCACCGAGTTGGCACTGACCAACAGAGAGTCTCCAGCTTCGCGGTCATGCTCATGAAAAGACAGATTGACCGATTGAGAAGTGTTAAATATACACGCTAAAGCTAAGTCTGCAGAGAAACCTGCAAGCGTAAAACAAGCAGAAACAGCAAAGAAATCACCAACCCTGCATATTTCCTCTTTAAGTTGGTGAAATTTCACCAATTGAACAAACATCAAGGATGTTTTGAGTGCACCATGTGAAGGGTTTTCCTAGAGCGCATCACATTTGTTTAATTTCAAATTTGATTTCCCATTCTAAATTTTGTATTCCAATCTATCCTATTCTAGAAATTAAGATCGAATAGGTAGGCTGTAAAAGACTGGGGAGTTACTGGGGGATTATTTCAAAGAATTGGGTTGACACAAGGATTTGATTGATCTGTTTGTGTACTGTACGTAAATGTAATGGCCACAACTGTAACATGCATGTGTAACTAGGCATCCTAAAAGTCCATGCAATTAAGTGGGTTAAATGTTTAGAATGATTTTTCTTCTTTCATTTTTGTCTTGAAGACATTGGGCAAGATAAGTGTGAAGGAAAATGTAATGACAACGCCAAGTGAGTAATAAAACACTCAGGAATCGGCAAACAGTGAGTGTGTTTACATGGACATTAATATTCCGATATTAACCCGGTTAAGACAATATTCAGAATAAGATACTCCCATGTAAACATCGGTAACACGGCTCGCTAATAAGGTGGTAATTGTATGGTAATTTCCATGTAATTTCATGGTAACAATCCCTTGTTACCACTTGTTACCACTTATTACCAGTCATTTCTATGCAGTTTCTAGTGCAATTACTTTGCTGTTTCTAGGTAATAGCAATGCAAACATCATTAATTAAGGTGGTAATTTCTATGGTATTTTGATATCATTTTATGAACAATCCTTTGTAGCCACTTATTACAAGTTATTTCCATGCAGTTTCCAGTGCAATAACTCTGCAGTTTTTAGGTACTAGCGATGCAAAGTTTCATTTTAAGTATAATAAAATGGTAATTATTTGAAACTTTACTTGTTACTCGTTAATTGTTTTTGTTTAGTTACATGACAAACAAGGAGGTAATTTCCAGGAAAATACACAGCATCAGGGCCGTAAAATACATTATCACTTATTTCCACCCAATTACTTAGTTATTAGCCTACTAAGAAAGAGACAAACCAAGTCATTGTCGTAGTAAGCTGGTAAAGAAGACGTTATGTGCCTGTAACTAAACTGGAACAAGTGAAGTAATTTTATGGAAACTATGGTATCAGAGCTGTAAAATGCACTATTGCCTCTTCCTATTTAATTACCTAGCTGTTGTTAGAAGAAAATGCTTTTCTTCAGCGTGTTGGTTCAGGGAGAGAGACGGACACAAGGATTGTGTTAAGAAAGACGGTTTACTGGTTGTAAGACAGAGAGTACAGCAATCACAATGGGCTGCTGGGGAAGGCGTTCCTCCAGCTCACAGTTACAGCTAAGGTTTTATACTTAGCTGTTATCAGTCTCTGGCCTATAGGGCCAGTGCATACATTGTTGCTACTCTGGGCTGGTTCCCAGAGTATCAGCGTTTCAGAGTTAGTGACATTCTGTTAGGACATAATGTTAACTCATATTATTCTAACACTGTGTTGATAAACCCATCAATTATCCTTATTTTTTAGTGTTGTTTTTGTTTAATTACCTGAAAAACAAGGAGGTAATTACCAGGAAAATACACAGCATCAGGGCCGGAAAATACATTATCACCTATTTCCACTCAATTACTTAGTTATTACCATATCTGATCTGAAATAGGCTATTTGGTAGCCTACTGACATTCAACACACAAACACATGTTGAGTACGACCTTTATTACTTTATTCTGCAAAAAAAAAGAAAGTTAACATTTAACATGCAACATTTAAAGTAGCCTATTAGTCAACGAAATATTATAATATTTTCATCTGTAACAAACACGTCACCTCTGTAGCCTACCTGTATGAATGTTTTGGTAGGTTTAGGGTGCACTGCAAATAAAATATTTAGCCTACTGTTTCAGAATTTGATTATGTTGTTAACAAAGTTAAGGTTGTGCTCAACATGTGGTTGTGTGTTGAATGTCAGTACACGGTAACCTATTTCAGATCAGAGATGGTAATAACCAAGTAACTGAGTGGAAATAAGTGATAGTGTATTTTACGGCCCTGATGCTGTGTATTTTCCTGGAAATTACCTCCTCGTTTTTCAGTTAATTAAACAAAAACAATAAGTAAATCCTGGACTATCATTTCAAGAGCTAGATTCATTTTAAATCATTACCATTTTATTAAACTTAAAATGAAAGCTGTTTGCATCACTATTACTTAGAAACTGCAGAGTAATTGTACTGGAAATTGCATAGAAATGACTAGTAATAAGGGGCTACAAAATATTATTACC